>NC_090021.1:199129786-199455240 GCF_037176765.1 Anolis sagrei | reverse complement strand
TGTTCTGTTCTATTTGGGGGAAAAATAGATGTTGAATAGATGACTTTACCAATTTTAGAGAAAATGAAAGAGTTTATTTATTTACCATATTTATACCCCACCCTTCTCAACCCAAAGGGGACTCAAAGCAGCTTTACAAGTAGGCAACAATTCGATGCTGCACAAATACATTCAAATAAAATAAACAATACATTAAAAATCAAGAAGTTAAAAACATTAAACATTAAAACCAACCATTAAAACCACATAGTCCAAAAACATTTGGATAGAGTTTTACTTTTGTTGGAGGTAGAAACTTCAAAGACTTATTCTCAGTCCCATTAGCTCCCTCATGTTAGCATCTCTAGACCCCACATGGCAAAGAGCAGCCGTGTCCTCTTCAACACACCATAATTGACAACATCTGAGACACATCGTAGGCCCATGACACTTTTCTTCTCCTGTATGATCTCAAATATCTTTACCTGATGAGGAAGCCAGTAAAGCTTCAAAAGCTCTCATGATGCATTTTGTGTTTTTAGTTGGCCAATAAAATTATCACTTTTGTGAATGTTGGATTTTGTTTCAGTATAGCTTGCCAACCATTATTTTTGGTACAAATCCCAATAGTCTTTGATTTAGATCAGCCCCAGAGTATTTGTGCAAAATGTTGTATTTTTGCATGAAATGATATTGTTGTGAAAACAAACGCTTCTTGTGTGAAATATTCCTGAAATTTGGAAAAAACCAGAAAACATGAAAAGAAAAAAAATGCAGTGGCAAGCATTTTGAAATACATCATTTTCACATACACAGAATAAGCAAAAACATGCCTCTCTCTTTGATGCACATTTATTCGGTTTTTTTCAAGGAAGTTGCCGAAGCATCAATGGCCTCAGACTACAAATGGCGTGATTTTAATACTGAGTGTAATTTTAATTTTTTTAACTTTAAATATGCATTAATTTTATTTCACTGGATTTTAAGCTTAATGTTGTATGTGTTTAAGGCATTGAATAATTGCCGTATGTAAGCTGCCTTGGTTCCCTCTTGGGGTAGAGAAAGCCGGGGTATAAATAAGGTATATAAATAAATAAATCTGTGGCAAAATGATGTGTACTGTTTTGGTAACTCAAGCATTGATGCATGACTGAGTTGACAAAATGTGATTATTTTACCTACATGCTATGGTTTCTTGCTTTAAAAGTTCATTATAAGGATAACAAAGGGCCAGATAGTCTTATGACATATTCTTCTGTGACACAAAAGACCGTAGGTCCAGCCAATAACCCTGACTTTCAAGTGCTTTATACATTTCTGTGCAAGTAATACTTCCTATTGAATCCCTGTTTGGACTCCTTAGCTGTTTCAATAAGCTTTTGATGTTTTGATGTTACTCCCTTTCTCCTTTCTCTTTTTTCTAGACACCCCTTCACAAAGGGTACAGTTTATTTTGGGAACAGAAGACGATGACGAGGAACACATTCCCCATGACCTGTTCACAGAACTGGATGAACTTTGCTGGCGTGAAGGAGAGGATGCCGAATGGAGGGAGACAGCCAGGTGAATGCCTGTTTTCAGGAAGTTCTCTGCTCAGCATCCAAAAACATGGTGCGACCTTTCAAAGACACAAGGAAGCCTCCCTCCTCAAATGGCCATTTAGATTTCAACCAAGGGTGCATTTAAATCCACCTCCTAGCTAGTTTTGCTTCCCGTGACATCACTCTACAAAGCCAGATGTTGCCACAGCTGGATTTTATATTTTGTAGGTCAGAGCATGTTTATAGGGGAGGAAATTAATGGAAATGGCAATGAATAAAAGCATTAACATGAAAGATCTTTAGCTAGATTTCTCTCTCTCGCTCCTTTCTTTTATCCGATGAAAATTGATGAACATATTTTAAATTCATTTCTGGAGAAAAACAGATTGAACCAAAAATGAATAAACATTGGATTTAAACACTTACCCAGATGAATAGTAAAGTTAGAAATGGAGGTATGCTGCTCACAAGTATTTTATTGAACTTACTTTTCCCCCGATTAGAAAATATAATATAGTGAATGACTACTATTTACTGTAATGAGGTAGAAGAGGCATTACATAATGCTTTTTGCAACACTAATCCTGAAGTAATAGGCTTTTAGGGTAAATCCTAAATCTAACAAAGTTCCAGTAAAGCAGGCATTGATCTGCTGATAACTCCTGGGAATGTGAAGGGTGGCATTCCTTACCCTCAGCTAATATCGTCTCAGAATGCTGTTCTCTTTGGTTGCCTATGGTAGAGCATTATTTTACAGACTAACCTACCTCACAAAGTTGTAGTGCATTGAAATTCTCATTCTTAATATTTTTGGAGCAATGCATCCAGGTCTCCATTGTATTTAGCATGTTGGTCATAGTAGATATGTTTCATAAGAGACTACCCTTACTATGAGTGGTATTCTATTTGGAATAAA
Source organism: Anolis sagrei (assembly GCF_037176765.1). Taxonomy (NCBI): domain Eukaryota; kingdom Metazoa; phylum Chordata; class Lepidosauria; order Squamata; family Anolidae; genus Anolis; species Anolis sagrei. The sequence goes on along the minus strand of NC_090021.1, from coordinate 199,452,804 downwards.
AAATAGTTCAAAGAATACATAATTACTTTATCGTTAATCCTCCATAGCCAAGAATTCTGCATCCACAGATTCAACAATCCAGGTTTTGAAAAATATTCACACACACACAAATCTAAAAAAGTAAACCTTAATTATACTATTTTATATAATGGACACCATTTTACAACACCACTGCATTTAACAGGACTTGAGTATCCACAGACTTTGTCTTCCACGCATGTGTGGGTGTGTGTCTGGAACCACGCCTTAGGGCAGTGGTTCTCAACCTGGGGTCCCCAGATGTTTTTAGCCTACAACTCCCAGAAATCCCAGCCAGTTTACCAGCTGTTAGGATTTCTGGGAGTTGTAGGCCAAAAACATCTGGGGACCCCAGGTTGAGAACCACTGCCTTAGGGGCTACCATGGACTCACTATACTCTGTTAAATGCAGTTGTAGAGTATTATCTATCAATTTGCTTCTCAGCTTTCTGACTAAGTTCAAATGTAGAACTGTAGATTCAAGTCACTTCTAAGGCATCAATCTTGTTTACCCTTTTCCAGCTTCCTATAACTCACAGCTCTTTGGGGAGGCAATTGGAACCAATATAATCAACAAATAGCAACAAATAAAATAATATATGCCTTCTGCAATCTTAGTTCAAAGTGGAGAAGACCCATTGAATCAGTGCTATTTAATTGAGTATTAAGTTACCATTAAGCAGTTGATTCATTGGGTTTATTCCAGCGCAGTTTCATGGGAATTATATAGTGTTGTTTTCTTGTAATGTTCAGCAGCCCTTGCCGGTGTAGCTCCCCAAAGAAAATAGCTGAGTAAACTTTTTCTTTTCTCAGGTGGCTGAAGTTTGAAGAAGATGTTGAAGATGGGGGAGAGAGGTGGAGTAAGCCATATGTTGCCACTTTGTCGCTTCACAGTTTGTTTGAAGTGAGAAGTTGTATCCTCAATGGCACAGTGTTACTAGACATGAGGGCAAATTCTTTAGAAGAAATTGCAGGTAAGCAAGAGTATCACACAATCAAATATAAATGGTAGTATTTCTTCATACCATCCTTCTAAATAAATAGAACCACCTCAACTTGTAACAGAAGTAGCATTTTTTTTTTAAAAAAAACATATGCTATATATAGCATGACACTGGTGTTGATATTTCCAAGATTATTATGAAGGCACGAAGGATTATGAGTTGTGGAAACGAACTTTGAAGGTGAAGACATTTATGCTTTGGGTGTGATTCTTGTTGAAAGGAAGGTGCTGGTTACCAGAAGGCGAGTATAGAAGTTGTAAATCAGGAAGCTGTTGAAAAAAAGTGCATTTGTAGAGTATTTGAAATACAGGGGGATGTTCCTGAACTTACTGGGGAAACTGAAAACCATAGACAATATGGAACCTTGTTGAAATGAACAACTTTTGCTGGAAGTTACCCCAAAGAATCTAGGAAATTTCTAGAGAGGTATCCTCTCTAGGAATTTGCTAGGTCTTGGTGGAAGCATACCATAGAATCACCTGGCGGACCTAAAAATTCCTAAAGCAGACATATTTTGTCAGCTGTGAATAGATTAAACAGTAGTCACTAGTCCTGTTGGTATCCTGTGTCTTCCTGTTTGTCCCCTCAGAGCCCAGGGTGGAGACAGTTGGAGTGCAGGAAGAGACTTTCATCTGCTTTTGGGCCTGGGCATAATGGAGCAGTGCACTCCTCTTCTTCTCCCTCTTTGAGGCCAGGACAGTGGCAGTTGGGATGGAAGGCGGGCTTTTCATTTGCTTCTGGGCTAAAGGATGATGGAGATATGCCTGTTTCTTCTTCCCATTTGTCCACCCCCCTGTTAAATTAAGTTTGTCCAAATTACTCAGTGCAACAAGTACATATTTTGACATTTATTTTATGAACACCAGATTTTTGAGCCCTTCTTCAAACTTCTCAGATTTAAGTGTAATTTGTCATGTGGCAGCTATTTGAGATGCAAAATGTCTTTGGGAGTAGAGACAGTTGCAAGGGCCTATCTGGATCTCACCTGCCATAGCCATGTTCTAGATACATTCTGGTTCATTTGCGGAGTCTGCTTCATTCTCTATACACCATACACATGCATTTGGAAGTCCATCCCTGTTGAACTCCATGGAACCTCCAGTCTTGCTTCACAGTATTGTATCACTATATATATATATATATATATATATATATATATATATAAACATAGCTCCATAATGGGCAGAGGGAGATGTTTGGACTGTTCTAGAGAAATAAGTGATAGTAGTTATTGGACAGTTTCAGAATCAAGAGTTTGGAAATGTTACTTTTTTGGAATTAAGCTCCCAGAAAACCCTAGCCAGGATGTGAAGAGTTTTGGGAATTGTATCAAAAACAGAAATAAGTTTGTTTTCTCTCATCATTTTTTGCCTTTCTTGGGTCTTGTGATTGCTGAATCATCTAGGAATCTACAGCACGTAAATCAGGACTTTGAGTATTGAATCTAGGAATCTGCAGCATGTAAATTAGGATGTTTAGTATTGTCTTCAGAGATCTTTTATCAGCAGGAACCAGTCAGACCACATCTAGACTTTGCCCCCTCTAGACAGCTTCTGGACAGCTGTCACTCAGTATCAGCCAAATAAGAGTGATGTGTTTTCCTTAACTTTATAAAACATTATTCATTCTGGAGTCCCTATTCCCCAAAAGTGTGTGAGGGCTACAATTATTGTTATTATTTTTAAGGGTTCATGATCTGTTCATGGTGTCCTTTGGTTGTTCAAAACAAAGTTACCCGTTTTTTATTCTGACAGCCTTATTTCACTGCAGGGTTTTTTTGCAGCTTCCACTTATTAGAAATTGTGTTTATTGTGTTTTAATGTATTTTAACAATATGGATTTCACAACTATAACATTTCTTTCTACCGAGGTGTGTAATAAACATACAACTTAAGTTCCTATTTATGTAAATCTATATGACTCCAAAAAGAATGTTCTTTCTAGACGCTTTCTACATCTTCCAAGGTGATTCTTTGGTATGCATCTGCTGGAAGCTACCATTGAGTCACAATGGAGGATGTAGAAAATGCCTAGAAAAGATGTCCACTCTAGGCATTTCCTAGGTCCTCCAGTGTGATTCATTTGAATATTGTTTGTTATTTTTCATGATTTCGTGTATTCACAGCAAGTCTAGGAACATAACATCCACCGATATGGAGTTCATACTGTAGATATATCTATTATTTGTGTAAATCACTTGTCTGTGTGCTGGTTACAGATTAAACTATTATTATGTGCTCTGCATGGTGACTTGGAAATTGGTATGGAATAGAATGACAACTGCTGTGGGATAGTTGTTAGGCCAGAAGAAGACATTGTAATAGCTTTGAACCAGTGATACAGACCTGGACCCTTTCATGCTATACAACTATGTGGTTATGGCATTAGAATTTCACTTCAGCTGCTATGTTGAAATCCAGTGGGATCCTGGAGTTGCCAGCTGAGGCTGATATCCTAGGAAGCCTCACCAAAAAAGCTCCTCTGGTGCCTCTGAGCAAACGGCAAACTCCAGAAATCTGTTGTATGCAGTCATGACAGTTAAAGAGGAATCATACTGCCATAACCATGTAGTGTGAAAAGGCCCATGAGATATTTTGATTAGCAAGAATGAAGGCAGTCATTGCCAATCTTCTCTATAGTGTTATCGTTTTAGTGTATGTGATGCCAAAGTGCTCACCTCGGCAGCCTACATAATAAAACTAGACTTTATTTTGGTTACAATCTCCCCAGTAACAACAGCTGGGGAGATATTTTTGTAGCATCAATTTATTATTGAACACTATATCCCTGTTGTATTGTTGGGCATTTTGGAGAACCTGTATGCAAAGAATGTTTAGCTTTAGAGAACTGCTGTTCTTGGAGTAATGGATGGAAATTAGATGGAAATGACTCAGGATGTCTTGCAGACTTTGAGATAAAGTGCTGGGAAAACTCGAGTAGGAGGTATTGTACTGTTTGGGTACAAGTTGTGCCTCTCTCTTTCCCCTTTGCATGAAATTTCATTTCAGTCCAGCCACTTCCATAAGCAAGACAGAGCCAGGCTGTATGGAAATGATTTTACAAATATATATATATGTATTTCATAATTGGAAGCCAGATATGTATTTCATGCATAGATGTTATTGGATTATGCAACTGATATACTACTATGCTTTTGCCCCTTTGTCCCCATGTTTCTTTCATCATTTATTTCTTCTTTCTGTGACTCATTTTTCATTTCACCCCCCCCCCCCAATGTTTCAGCTTAAAATACAAACCTGGTTTACTCATGAATTTTCACTGCTTAACCAAATCCTCATGCTAAGCCTTGATATTTTTTTTCAAACTATCATTATCTGCCTTTCCACTGATTTAGATTGCAATAGCAGCAATAGCTGACATAGTGGAAGCAACCAATTTTTGATATCACAGATGTTTGATCAAGATTTTTGATGTGAAGATGATATATTGCACCCAAACTGACATTCAAATCAAACTCCCCAGGTTAAACTCCATAAAAAACTTAAGTTTAAACACAGTTTATGATGTCTCCAGGTATATAACGACTATGATAAGTTGCGCTTGCTTTAAACATTTATACTTTAATTTCTCCTAAACTATAAAATATTTTTGAATAACTAGGCATCAGATTAAAGATATTTCTGTGTAGTTTCTAAAAATGTAATAATATGAGTGCATCATTGATCTTGATTTTTAGATATTCTAATTTAACTTGAGAATGCATGTATACAAAATCTTTCAAAATACTGTGTCTCTGATTTTAATCAACATTTTTTGTAAAATTTGAACACAATTATACATTTTATTATGTAGTTTCATTTGTTTTTACTGCATGTAAGTCTCTTTAATTGTTTTTGATATATTATTAAAAAAACACCTGAAAGTAGTTACATCACTGCTCTCTTGCTCTTCTCCCTTTCAGAGCTCTCTCTGAACCTCTCTCCACCTTCTTCCTCCCCATGAAGGCATGAAAGCAGATATAGGTCATTCAAAACACAGCTATCTTATTATGCAATTGTCTGCTAGCTTGAATTGCAGTTCTGAGACTTAAAGCCCTGTTAATTACTGTTAGTGTTTCTTTTAACCCACTTGTCTCCAGAAGATACCTAAATGTCTATCAAAGCAAATGAATATTTTTGAGTTCATGGCAAAAAGGAATAAGCCAAATATTGATGATCAAGAAGGCAGTAGTTTAAGAATTCACAGTGGGAAACATCTTGATGCAACCCGTCATCATTATAAAGGAAATAAGAAGAAAGCAGAAGAAAACAGAAAGAAACTTCTGCCAGTTGTGGAAACTATTGTTCTTTGTGGTCAAAAAGAACTAGCTTTAAGAGAAAGCAATTATTCATGACCTGTGAAGAACCTTTGCACAGTGATGGTAATTTCACAGCCTTGGTGAGATCTCGTGCCAGATCAGGATACACTGATCTGAAAAGACATGTTAAAACTGCAGCTATGAATGCCCAGTATACTAGTCCTTAAATACAGAATGAACTAATGGACATGTGTGGTGACACAATTGTAAAAAAAAATGTGTTGTAAGATGCAATGCATCACAGCATTTCTCTGTTCTGGCAGATTAAATTTTGAATGTGAGTACCTCAGAACAGTTATTGCTCTCCATAAGGTATGTTGATGTTGAAACTGCAAGAATAAGAGAAGATTTTATAGGCTTTGTGAAGATAAGTGATATGACAGGTGGAGAACTTGTAGCCATTATTTTGAAAACACTGGAAAATGGGCTGAACTTGCAGTATTTGTGTGGATAGGATTATGATTGAGGTACTAATATGAGTGGTCATATTAGTGGTGCACAGGCAATTATATTGCAGAAGTATCCAGTGGCTATCTACATCCACTGCAATGTTCACTCACTAAATCTAGCCTTAGCAAAGACTTGCAGCATTCCACCTGTCAGAAACTTTCAAGGAACAATATCATCTTTGTGTAATTTCTTTAGAGCATCATTCATCAGACTGGATCTGTTGAAGAAAAATATAAAATACTGTTTCTCTTAATCAAGAGCAAACAACCTGTTGCCATTTTGTGAAACCCATTGGGTTAAGCTATTTGATGTAGTTTTACAATGTGTTGAACTGTACAGTATGGTCATGAGAACACTTGAAGAACTAAAAGAGAGCCCTCTATACAACAGTGAGGTTTCTTCCCAAGCTGGACACCTTCTTTTAGCTGTTCTGAATACTGAATTTGTAGAAACGATGCACATCCTAAGAAAGCTTCTATCATCATCCCTTTAGCTTAACAAAACATTGCAAAGACATTACATTTTCTGCAGTCTGCAACATGTTGACAGTCTCTTAGAAAAAGCCAGGAAGATGCACTCAGAATCTGTGAAAGAATTTCAGAAGATCTTTGACATGGCAAGATTGGTGGTGGCGTCTTTGGGTGCAGAAGCTAGGATTCCTTGAATCCGTTCAAGGCAGACTTGTAAAAGCAACATCCAGACAACCACCAGTACCAATGGAATATTATAGTCTAAATATGTACACAGGGAAGTAGTTGAGGAACTGCAAGTGTTCCTCCCTATTAGTTGTGGCCATTTAAAGTTCAACTTGAACAAGTGCACAGAACTTTACAATGAATGTCTTCAAGATATTGACACATTGATAGAAGAATTTGACCTGTGGTGTAGAAAATGGAAAAAGATTACACCTGCAGAGAAAGCATCAAATGCACTGGAAGCATATTTTGTCTGTGATAGACAGGTATTTTTTACGAATGTGAAGAAACTTCTTCAGATTTCTACAACATTTCCAATGTCAACAGCTACAAATGAAAGGCTGTTTTCAACTTTTAAATGTTTGAAAACATATATAAGAAGCACAATTGGGCAAGAAAAACTGGCTAGACTTGCACTCTTGAGTGTCCACTGAAGTTTATCAATGAAGCCTGATTTCTGTCAAAGTGTATTGATACAGTTTTCAAGTGTTTCCAACAGGTATTCTTTTGTAACCACTAAATTACCAATGAAGAATCATTTTAGGTTTTTTAGATTGAAACTTTGAAGCTAAAATAGAAATTTGATTTAAGTCTATTTAAAAATATAGAATGAGTAATAGAATTATGTGTTATGGACCTAATCTTAATGATTTGCTAAAAAAATTGTCCCCCCCCCCCCCATTTTTTTTCTGGTCATGGGTCTGATTTCTGTGATTAATGAAATTAAGTTGGTAGATCTTGGAGCTCAAGTTATTAACTCAAAAAAAATGCCCTGCAAATCTCATATCTTTCCATTCCTGATTTTCCTCTTTTAGTGCTGAGGAAACAATAATAATACAAGGGACCTCATCTCAATATGCCCCCCCCCCCCCAGTAACATTTTGGAGGCTAGAGGAAAGCTGTGGAACAACTCTTGTGAGCTGCACATCCACCCTCCTCTTTGCTAGGGAAAGGGAAGGGTGGAGAAATAGCTATGAAGCATGCTGCACCCCATCGCTCCCCCCATCAGATGGGTGAAGCATGAAAATAACACTATAAAGAGAGAATATTGCAGTAAACTTACCTATATCATTGGTGTTGCCCAAGATGTAGAAATGTCTGCCAATACAGGATGCCACAGACATGGCAAAAGGGGGCAAAAGGAGGCATGACCAGCCATGCAAAATGCCTTTTTTAAAACCTGTCTGATGAGGTCCAAGGTGATTATCCTTGATCCAAAATGCTTGGCTATTTTGAATTCAGGAATTTTTTTTGGATTTTGGAATATCTGCATTTGCATGTATGTACATAATGAAATATTATGGATTTGGGATCAAATCTAAACACAAAATCCATTTGCTTCTTGTACACCTTATATACATAACCTGAAGGTAATTTTGTACACAATAGCCTTAATCATTTTGTACATGAGAAGACATTTGTGTGCATTGAATCGTCTTAGAGCAAAGGTGTTGCTCAATTGTCCAGCCATCCAACTGGACAATTTCAAAGTATTTTGGATTTCAGAATTCTGGTTAAGGGATAAGCTAGCATAGTACTGAGTAGAGTGAGTATGAGAGAGCACACAATATTTTCTGCTTACCTGCTGATGTAACTTATAACCTGTACTTTTCATAGATGGTTTTAGCAGGAATACCAGACCTTTGCTAACCTTATTAACTTATTTTGTCAACAAGTTAACTGAGAGGTCACATACATGGTCATTTCAGAACAGGAAGCTTGGAAAAGAACCAAATCCATTCTTTTTCATTCGCCACGAATATGATTAATGCACCAGATTATTGAAGCTTTTTGTAAGCACCATTTGGCAGCCAGGATTAAGAATGGCTAGATCTTTGTCCCTGCCCAGTTAGATGCTATCTAGAAAATTGTTTTGGAAATATTTTATTCTCATCAGTTCTGAGAAGTCGTAAACATTTGCAGTTTGAGGTCATCAGTCTGTTTCTATGGATAGATTACCAGTTTGCATAGTTTCTTTAACTGGCCCAGATTGTGGAATTAATTGCCACCTGTTGGATTCAGTGTCTGAGTTTGAAATAGCAATAAAGACCAGTTTCTTCTCATAGGTTTAATCCGCAAATTGTTAAACTGTGAATATTAAAAGTTGTCTCCATTGTTTTAATAGGTATCAGTTTTGAATATTCTTTAAGTGTTATATATAATGGTGTTATATATTTAATCTAGGCAGAGATTGATAAAACTTTAATTTTCAATAAATAATTATACAAGTTAAACCTCAAGAATTCTGAAATCCAAAACACTCCAAAATTGTCCATATAGGTGGCTGAGATAGGAGCACTTTTGCTTTCTGATGGTTCAGTGTCCACAAACTTTATTTCATGCACAAAATTATTGAAACTATCCTGTATAAAATTACCATCAGTCTATGTTTATGAATGGAGCCCCCGGTGACGCAGTGGGTTAAAGCACTGAGCTGCTGAGCTTGTTGATCGAAAGGTCGCAGGTTCGATTCCGGGGAGCAGCGTGAGCTTCCGCTATCAACCCTAGCTTCTGCCAACCTAGCAGTTCGAAAACATGCAAATGTGAGTAGATCAATAGGTACCGCTCCGGCAGGAAGGTAACGGCGCTCCATGCAGTCATGCCGGCCACATGACCTTGGTGGTGTCTACGGACAACGCTGGCTCTTTGGCTTAGAAATGGAGATGAGCACCACACCCCAGAGTCAGACATGACTGGACTTAATGTCAGGGGACTACCTTTACCTTTACTATGTTTATGAAACACACATGAATTTCATGTTTAGGCTTGGGTCCCATCTCCAACATAACCATTGTGTATGTTTATGCAAATATAGATTTTTCAAAATCTATTTTTTTTCCCTAAATCCAAGACATTTCCAGTCCCATGCATACATTTTGGATAAGGGGAACATACCTTTTATTATTATTTCCAAAGTACTAAAAAGGGAATAATTAATGAGTAGGATGATAAGTGTCGTGCAGAATATTCTTTGAGCTAATAACTTGAACTCCAAGGTCTGCCAACTTAGTTCCCATCAATCAGAGTAATGGTTCAGGAGGAGTAAAATGGAGACTCAGAAGATTGCAAACTGGAAGCAGTAAATTGCTTGCTGCATAGTATATGTATCTCATATTAAGTTGGCCCACACATGAAAGTATCAATCTATTTCTAAATGGCTACATTTCATGAATTTTAACTACCTGATTTAGAAAACGAAAGAAAGTTCTAATTTTGGCTGTTATAAAGCAACCAAAGTCAACAGCCCTTGTGACCTAGTGCAAATCTTTCATATATTAGTAGACTCTGATCTTGTTTTCTGCCCATCTCTGGCACAATGCCCAGCACATTGCTAGTCTCTCTCAGCAGCATGTGGTGCTTTTGTGGAAGTGTATGTATGACTAAAAAGAAAGATTTCACTGAAACCAGTTAATGCAGAGCTTTTACAGAGCAGAGGTTGCCTAGGAGCATATGTACCATAAGAGGAAATATATATGAGAGACAGAGACTTTGAAGACATTACAATGGCAGAGATTCAATTTTTTTTTTAAAAAAAATGCCCTGAAGACTTCCCACAGAGAAGAGAAATATTTCTGATGCAAACTGTGCTGGTTTTTAACCGTACCTTTTATGTAACTGTTCACTTATCTGGATTTTCCTCCCACCAGACAGTACCACAAGCAAGAGTGAAAAACAAAAACAGGCTCTACAGATGCAAAAGACATTTTGATTCAATGACATCCAAATACTCTGCTTTGTCCTCTGTTGTGTATCTCTACATTTTCTACTGCATCATGGAGGAATTAATGGGAGGCCATGGCCCCAAGTGGGCAGTTAGGTTTAATAACCAACCACACACCCTGGAAAAAAAGGGGAAAAAAGATGTGTCTTTGAGTGTATGCATAATGCAAACTGAAAATCACATCCAGCTCTCATGCACTTAGAATAAGGATGGGGATGTGTGTTCTACAGGTGCTGATGGTCTATAACATCCACCACATTTTGCCATAGTCTGTGCTGACTAAGGATAATAGGAATTGCTGCTCAACAACATTGGGGATGAAATGGGGACCCAAACTATCCAGTTCTGCTTTATGATAAAATTGTGTTACTGTGTCACTTAAGCTCTTTCAATTTTTGCTGCAAACTACCCGGCTAGAATGCATTTTTGAAGGCTTTCATGGCCGGAATCACTGGGTTGTTGTAGGTTTTTCAGGCTGTATGGCCATTTTCTAGAAACATTCTCTCCTGATCTTTCGCCTGCATCTGTGGCAGGCATCCTCATACCTGGTTAGAACTGCAGTGCTGATGCTGATTTGCAATATACCTCTGTCAACCAGAAGTTGGGAAGAAATAGGAAGGTAGTAGGCTTAATGCCTTGCTTACAAACTTACAAGATCTTGAAAAGTATATGATGGAAATCAGAATGCAGTGCCAGATATGGACCTTTGGTTGTCTTCTGCACAGATTGGACTTTAGAATGCAAGAGCTGGATTTGCTAGACGATTACAAGACCTTATCCCACACAATAGCTTACTAAGTGTTTCTGGGAAGCCCATTAGATTCCTGTGTCTTCAAAGCAGTGTTAGATGGCATCTCAGTAAAGCAATATGGGGGAAGTGTACAGCCTGTCTCCGTTCACCCACTTTGCTTGTTCATAGCACAAAAGATATCCACATATCTTTAGATCGACACTCAGGCTGCATTGTTCAACTGCCTTGCTGTAATGTAGCTTCATCACCTAAGTACCAGTATCCATATACTAGATATGGATTGTATTCATATGGAGATAATCTACTCACCAAGGCTTATTTGGAAACTGGAATCCTATGACTTCTACAAATACTACTACATGTAGGATCTTCTGCTTGATCACTGATGGAGTGTAGGACTCCCTCAATTCTCCTCTGTTTCTTTAGTCATGTTGAGAACCTTTATATGATCAACACACAAAATGAGCTTCTTTGATATCCTTTTATGACCAATTGGTTGATGCTGTTATTATTGGTTTTAGTGTTGTGTAGCCCCAGGTTGTTCCAACTGATGGTAACCCTAAACAGACAAGGTGTTCATAGGGATTTCCCATTGTTTGTCTCTGAAGCTAAGAGAGTGTGACTTGCCCAAGGTCACTCAGTACTTTTCCATGCCCACCCCAGTTTCTCAAGATTCTGGTGCAGCACTCAAGTCATCAAACCACACTGGCACTGTCAACATAATTAACACAGAAACGATGCTTCTTCATCTAAGTTTAATGTTTTTTTAAATGGAAAAATCTGTTCCTTTAATCCTGACAGTTATCAAAACCTTGACTCATCCTGCCTGCTCTGATATATATGTGTGTTTTTTTTCTTTCATGGTTGAGCTTGCTGGGTGATGTGGGATGGTTAGGAGAAAAAGATCGTGAGCTACCTGAATATTCTGAACAAAAGAGCTCCATGACTCACACAAAGGTAGTGAGAGCTATTCTGTGTGACACACTTCTCCTTGGAAAATATATTGACTTTCTGATTCAGTTGCTGTTGTTTTAAATTAATTTGGGGAGATTTAACATCATTTCTTTTTTTAAAAAACAGTCTAGAAACTGCAAATGCAAGTCTAATCCTGTGTTTTAGAAGCTTCCATTCTCAGCCTTCTCTCTTCCGTCCCAGTCTCGGGATTCTATACTATTTCCTCTTCATCTTTTACACAAAGTCTAAGGGTTGGTTATTCCATTAGATGTAGAGAGGAATCTGTCTCAGGAAGCAGATTTTGAGCATCAGAAAAGAGCAACACTTTCTTAAATATGTAGCTGAAACTTTAGAAATACAACAGGAAGAAAGGAAAGTATTCAGGGGCTAAAATGACCATTGCTGTAGGGTACAATGCACCTTGTCTTTGGGAGTAGGTTTGGGAAGGTTTCCTATTTGCTGCAGTGTCTCAGATCTCTTGGATTGGCACTTCCATGCTATGTAAGAGAGCAGTTCCAAAAAATGAATCTGTCCATTATTTCTCTGGATTTAATGTGTTCATTGCCAGTTTAGGAGGCACTTCTAATTTTCAAGTGATTTGAGGGGAAAGCAGATTTCAGGAGATTCTACAGGTGGCAGCCATGGGATTTAAAGTGGATCCACACCTCATACCTACTCTTTAAATGTAGTGTGATAATGCACTCAGATGCGGATCTGGATTCAAAACTAATGAAAAAAAAATAGCAGTGGTCTTTCTTAATTCCCTATAAATCCAATAAACAATTTTCTGTTTTGAGCCTTTAGCAACTCTGTCTTGCACAGTTCAAATCAACATCTTTCTATTTTCTGCTTTGGCATTTATACTGCAAATGACCAAACTGCCCAGTGTACACTTTACATTTGAATGGCAAATGAAACACTTTGGAAAAAGTATTGCTTGAAATAGTTTCTCATCTCCATACCTGATATGGGCTTCATTGGAGAAGCCAGGTCTGAATCAAAGAGTTGCAAAGCATGAATAAAGCTTAGGGTCCTTCCACACTGACCCATATCCCAGGATCTGATTCCAGATTATCTGTTTATCCCAGATTATCTGGCAGTAGGGACTCATATATTACAGTTTAAAGTGGATAATCTGGGATCGGATCCTGGGATAAAGCGCAGTGTGGAAGGGCCCTTTGTCTTTCTTTTGCCCTTCTTTTTTCTCTGAGACATCTTCATCTGCTTTCCTTTAAAGAAGGAAGAAAATGCACCAAAAGTTGATGTATAGGTGCATATGTGTGTATGTGTGTGTATGTGCACATGACCAGAGAGAAAAAGATTAAAGGACCACTTCTCACCCACAACTGTTCTGCTTCAAATCTGCTCTTTATTCTATTTTGCATCTGTATGAGGAGTAAAGACTGTATTGTTTCATTTTCAAAACAAATATACCCTTCCAAATATTAATTTGTACACTCCATTTAGGCAGTAGGTGACAGACTACCTTGTTATCATGAAGATCCTTTCTGTGCAGATTTTTGAATAATGACTCTCAGAATCCCACTGTCAATGGGACCAATGGTTTTGGGAGTTCAGTTTGCTGATTAATTCTAACTAATTTTATTTGGGCGTAATTTTTCTGGCAGTGCTTAAATGCAATTTTCATCACATGTTAGTCATGTACATTGCCTTTTATCAGATTGTATAAATATGTAAGCCTGAATGTGTGGGACATATCTACAGTATAAGAACTCTCTTGTGCCTTGCAAGTGACAGTCTTTTTATACGGAGTGTTTTGTTGATATACGACAGGTTTTTCTCTTGGTTCATAAGAACACATTACATGGGACTAGTACTTGTGGTTTCACGTACCTGCAACTGATAAAACATATGCTCCCTCAAGGAATTTTCTAGGTTCCCCAGGGTGATTCTGTGAGATTATTTGGTGGGAATCATTCCTTTCAATAGGATTCAATATTATTCAGAGTTTCCTGTTTCCATGGTAAGTTCAGGAACATATCTCCTATGAACAAACAGGTTATTGTGTATAAAAACTATAAACTGTAAGAACATTTAGGGTTGCATACAGAGATATGTGTATGATATCTCTACAAAGGTAGGCTTTTGAAGTGAGATGTTGGAATTGTATTGTGTACGTAAGTGATATGCTATTTGAAACTACGTTTTAACTATGTATTAAGGACGTCTTATGGTTTTTAGTAACGTGTTATTGATTATTATATTTCACTCCATTTTAATATTTGTTATTATGTTTAGGATTCATCTTTCCAAAGCTACTGTTAGCAGCCCTAAATTCCATTTGGGGAGAAAAGGGGAATATGAATTCTCCTGATAGATAGATTTGAATTAGTGGTTGAGTTGAGAGATTCTTATTTCATTTGGGAACTTTAGACTTATTGTATGTTAAATATAGTATGTCAGTTTGCCATGCCTTCAATTATACTTGTATAGAAACCCATACAACAGCATTTAAGCTGTGGATGGAATCCTAACAGGACATTTAAAATTACTGTGTTTGTGGCTAATTTATTTTTCACTGGGCCATGACATTTCCAGCCCCGAGGTTAGCTGCTATGTGATATGTGACGCATATGAACTGGTTGACATTTTCTGGCCTACAGCCTAATTTGTCAGATACACAAACAAATCAGGAGGTTGTCTTAAGGCAGTGGTTTCCAACATTGAATCCTCAAATGTTAGACTGCAATTTCCACATGCCACAGCCAATTTGACCAATTGACAGGAATTTCTTGAGCCATAGCCTAACAAGAAATGTGGGGATCACTGGTATGCTTCAATAAGCTATAGTCTTTATTCAACAGATTGTGTCTTTGCTATTTGCCTGAAAAATATTTGCACTGTAGGTAAAAGATGCAGTAAGCTCTCCACATTGAACAATTACAGGGATAAATATGGTGCCTATCACTGTCACATGGTGGTGGTGCCAGAAGGAATTGCCAGTCATCTACATCAGGTAGTTTGAGAATCACTATTCTAAATTAACATCACATTTACCAATTAATTGATGAAATAACTAATGGATCATACATTTTCTCAGATTGAGAATTCATGTAATGAAATCTTAATATTATTATTTTGTCGCTAATTATTATTTTGGCAAGACCAGCGTATTGTGCGAATGAGACTTTCATGTTTTATCCTTTCAGACATGATCCTTGATCAACAAATAAGCTCAGGACAGCTCAGTGAAGATGTCCGACAGAGAGTACATGAGGCTTTGCTCAGGCAGCACCATCATCAGAATCAGAAGAAGCTGAGCAATAGGATCCCAATTGTTCGATCTTTTGCTGATATTGGCAAGAAGCAGTCGGAACCACATTCCATGGACAAAAATGGTAAAGTGTCAAGTTACCTTCGCCTCAATTACTAGTCATATCTTGCAAACTATGTCAAATCTAACATATGAGATTATACCCCTACCTTCAAAACAGCACAAAAGGTAGCTGGCATCCCAGTCTTAAATGACATTATGTCACTATCCTTGCAGAGTATTAAAATGCTTTGTAGTGTACCAGAAAGCATTCATCTTAATTATCCCACTGAGATCATAGGGAGAAAAGTTGTGATCCCTTCATTTTGAGAAGTTACAGCTATGATATGTGGACATGGGACTTATTTGGCAGTAGACCTGGACTGATGGGATGGGGGTCTTGGCGTGATAAGAGTGGGAAGCTTTTTTGCCCTCCAAATATTTTGGACTTTAGTCCACAGAAACCTTAGCCATAATTAATTATAAGAGTTATAGTCCCAAATATCTGGAAGACCAAGTGTTTCTTACCCCTGGGGAATAAAAAGCAAGATTATCAGAAGACAATGCAAGCACTTTTTTTTTTGCAGATGTTCAGGGCTGTGAGTTAGCTTATTGGATTTCTTCACTTTTAACGGTTTTTCTATTGCTTTCAGAAGTATGAATAAATTGGATGTATTTATGTGCATTGATGTTACATTACCCTCATAGGATCTTAATTTTTTTCAGTTATAAATCACTTTTTGTGTTTGAACTGAAGAGAAGGAATATATTAAAGGAAGTAAAATTAATATATTGTGAATTGCTGTGAGGCTTCCAGGCTGTATGGCCATGTTCCAGAAACATTCTCTCCTGACATTTCAGCCACATCTGTGGCAGGCATCTTCAGAGGTTGTGGTCCATTGGAAACTAGGCAAGTGAGGTTTATATATATTTGGAATGTCAAGGGTAGGAGAAAGACCTCTTGTCTGCTTGAGGCAAGTGTGAGGGTTACAATTAGCTACCTTGATTAGCATTTAATCGCCTTGCAGCTTCAAAGGTTGGCTGCTTCCTTCCTGGAGTTTTCTTAGCAGGGTTAGTTCAGAGGAGGCTTGCTTTTGTCTTCCTTGGAGGCTGAGAAGGTGTGATTTGCCCAAAGTCAAATAGTGGGTTTCCGTGGTAAAGTGAGGATTCAGATCCTGGTCTCTGGAGTCGTGATCCAAATCTCAAATCTGCTTGTCATTATATAATAAGACAATGACAAGTTGA
The DNA here is from genome assembly GCF_037176765.1 of Anolis sagrei. Classification (NCBI taxonomy): domain Eukaryota; kingdom Metazoa; phylum Chordata; class Lepidosauria; order Squamata; family Anolidae; genus Anolis; species Anolis sagrei. The sequence continues at coordinate 199,436,374 of NC_090021.1, read as the reverse complement.
AACCAGTGAGCATATTCTAGGTAATTGTGTTAAATGTCCTAAGTTGTGGTCTTCAGGCTTCTTAAAGCCTTATGAAGCTGAACATGTACCTCTTTTTATCAGTGAGAATTGCACTTGAGAAATTGCATTTTATCTTAGTTTCAAAAGCTACAACAAGCTCTTGTTAGAATCATAATAAATGTTAGTTGGCTTTAATGCAATTCCATATTGTAATGAGTTTAATGTCCAGATTTTCATTAGAGAAGAGCAAATATTTCCATTGTCAGAATGAAGACATTTGTATGTACTTCCCAGGGAATTATCTGGGAGTTCACGAGAAGATCAGATACATGGAAGAGATGCTGCAGGTTATAGTCTTGCTGGGGCAGTCCTATGAGCTGTTTGGGTGGCATACAAAGCAATGCAAAGTAATTATCATGGCTATTCAGATGGCATCAAATATGGCCATCTGAATGTGGTGCTTCTGGGATGAGTCTTCCTTAAAAGAGAAAACATTCTGTTCAGATAAATGATTTTTCTGAAATGGTCAGTTCTCATCTCACTATACTTCTTAAAGATTACTTGACTGAAATATTTTTATGCAGATTGAGCATCTCTTATCCAGAATTCTGAAATCCTAGATATTCCAGAATCCAAAATTGTCCATATGGCTGCTGAGATAGTGACACCACCACCTTCTAATGAGTTAATGTACACAAACTTTATTTCGTTATTAGTTTTGTGTTTAGAGTTTGTTCCCTTCTCCAAGGCATCTTGTTATATATTTGTAAGCAAATACAGGTATTCCAAAATTTGAGACATCTGAAATCCAAAACATGCCTGGTCACAAACATTTTGGATAAGGGATACCCAACCATTATTGAGTTATGAAACCTTGTTTGGACTTTACGACTTCAGATTGTAGAGAGATGGTTTGAATCATTATGTCTGTCCATAGAAAATAATGTAAAGAAAATTACATATCAGGGCGAAGGACTCTAGCTTTGCTCTTGACATAGTAGTTTTCTCTATGCAGAGGATCATGTGACCTGCTACAGGAGTCCGTACAGTTGAGCCACAGGCTTACGGTGTTGATGAGAATCTATAAGGATTAAAAACAATCAGAAGCACATTCTTTCCTAAATTAGTGTAAAACCATAGTGAGTATTTCCCTTCAAGGCATGAGATGCCTTCTCAGCAGTGGCATGGCCAGTATTACATCTTCTATGAAATGCCAAATGAAGCATAACAGCACTCCCATCTCTGTTCATGTTTTATCACCTCTGAGAACTTCTCTTATTCAGCCTTCATTCATTTACTTGTAAATGACTGGGAGTACACGCAGACTACTTTTCTTTCTAAGTGAACGGTGAGACCCATGCTATTTTCTTTAAATAAGTGACTTATATATATCATTGAAATAATATTTGTTGTGGTAGACCAATTGTTGTAACACAGCAATAGAGACACGGTCTACAATAACTACTGCTAGGCTGTCAAATATGTGAATTAGCAGAATGCTTTTGAGCATGTTCAGAGATCCATTTAGAAGCCATGACCTATTAAGAATAAACACCAAGCCTTTCTGGTCATGATGTGTGATGGAAATTCTGACAAGTTTCTTAGAATTTTCACCTGTTTGAGTTTAATTTATGTAGTTATGTATAACCAGGGCAAAATATACCCTTTGTCCTTTGATATTCATGTTCTTCATTCCTGGAACATATAAGGCTCCTTCGGACTGCAGGATCTGACAATCTTTGCAAGATCTGACAAAGTTGGGGCTTCTTTTCTCTCTGTGAAGTGAGCCATACCTGTTGACCCTTTTTGTTTTTGATGTTCAGCCATCCTTTATAGTTTTACTGCTTCTGTACATAAGAAATGTGATCAACCCACAATCTTGAAATAAAGGTCATGTGACTCTTGATCATTCCCATCTCATGGCAAACCTTTCCTTCTCCTTATGTTCTTGTGTCCATGAGTAAACTGTGTACATAATCTAATCTCTACTGTTGTGCCAGACACATCTTCATATTCCTTTATTTTGCTCTGTCTTTGTTGTTATCTGTCTCTAACAGGCTCATCTCATCTCTGTACCTCTCTCATCTCCTAACCTTTTGGGTTCTCTATGCTCCTTGAAAGTCCAGAGGTAGTGTACTACAAACCTATCTTGCATGACCTTTAGGCCAATTCAAATGTTCATTCATATCTTCACATCAGTTTCTTCCAACATGGCAATTTTCATTAGTAACCTGGTCAATCACTTTCAACAAAATTTCAAAATGTCATACATGGGCTCTTTCCTCACATGTAGGCAGACACATTCATCTACTTAAAGTTTTACCACATTTCTGCTCTGAATAGAGATGTCATAGTTGTGTTGGGCTGATTTCCTTTGTGACTTAAAATACATGCAAGATGGGCATCCCTTATCCAGAATTCCAGAAACTGAAATACTTCCAAAATCCAAAATAGTCCACATGGGTGGCTGAGATAGTACCACCTTTGCTATTATTAAAAATATTGTGCATTAAATCACCTTCAGGCTACGTGTACAAGGTGTATATGAAACATGAATGTAGTGTTTAGACTTGTCTCCCATCTCCAAAATATTGCATTATATATGTATTTCAAAATCCCCCCCCCCCAAATCCAAAACACTTCTGTTCCCAGATGTTTTGGATAAGGGATACTCAACCTGTATTTGAAAGGAATAGTTTTAGTTTAAATAAATGCCAGGCTGGTTCATCTAGTTTAATACTCCACAGAATTGTGTGGATTTTTTGCTCTTTTTAATATTGTGACTTTCCCCACAGACCCCTGGGGTTGGTGTTTTATTGAATGTACAAGTGACCCCTGGGGTTATTTCCAGGCCTTCCATGGATACTTAAATCAATGGGTGCTCAAGTCTCATCATATACAATGGTTTAGTAAAATGATACCCCTTATATAAAATAGCAAAATCAGGGTTTTCTTTTGGACTTGTTTTTATATTTCAAGTTGTGGATGGTAGAATCTGTGGATATAAATCTCCCCCCACCTGTCCATGTAGATCTTCTGCTCGGTGGTAAAGCATGGCAATTGAACAAGTGTCAATCCTTAACACACTAAATGGGAAGTAAATTCTATTTGATGAAATGAGATTCTCTCCTCCATAGAGTTGAAACATATATAAGTATTCCTTTTAATAGTCATCAGCTGAATTTCCTTGGAAAGCACATTTTCTGCAGCAGTACTTAACCACCTTTAAGTTCATGGTGGCAATGTAAACACAAGTTGAGTTCTGCAGTCTGATGAAACAGTAAACAACTTTTTCAAACTATATTATGTAGTCTTTACAGGTCCACTCAGGCTGTGTTCTCAGTACTCATTGGATTCTTTCACTTGCTTTTAAGCTCCCACCCATAGATGATTTCAGTAGTAATAATACATTGATCTGCCCTAAAAGCAAAGGTTTAATAATTTGCCCAGGGAACATAATATGATTTTATAATAATAATAATAATAATAATAATAATAATCTTTATTTATACCCTGCCACCATCTCCCCCAACGGGGGCTCGAAGTGGCTTACATGGTGCCAAGCCCGAACAACAAATTACAATACAAAAAAATTACAAAATTACAGTAAAATAAAGAACATAAAATTAAAGTGTAGAACATCAAAGCATATAAACACTATACATAGAACATAAGAACCAAATATAAGGATAAAGAGCGGGCAGCATGTACATAAAAATGATTTAAAAACAACCGGGTGAGATAAAGGGGTAAAACTAATTGTAAGGAGGACTCATGGAGAGACAGGGTAATATTTTTTATTTATGCTTTGCTTTTGATTACATGTTTCATGTGGATAGAATATGAAATATGTCTGGTTTAAAATACATCTTCTATCAAATGTTTTCATTGCAACAATACAGAGAATTGTTAGTATTCTGTAATAACCATTTTTTCCAGCAGGTCAGCTTGTTTCTCCACAGTCAGCACCAAACATTGAAACCAAAAATGATGTGAGCAGAGAAAACAGCACTGTTGACTTCAGCAAGGTATTTTTTTTAACTAATTGTATGAATATTTGGGTGGCAAAATATACTTTTGGTTATGTAATGAAATGCATGCATCATTTCACTGTTATGAGTTGTTACTGCTCACTACCTCATACTACATATAGTTCACCTACAATAAAGGGCTGAGGGGAGGGGGTTACATTAAATGTTTAAAAGTAAAAAGTTGGTTCATTTCATTCCATATCACTGTGAACACATCATAAAACTTTAGAAGAGAGTGTAAAAATAGTTAGCTTCTGAGTTAGAGTTTTTGAGGGCTAGTCAGTGATATCAGAATACTCTCAAGCAATTTCGTTCTCTGAAAATGGGACATGGGAATGAAAAGTGACATGTGTCTAGGAAAGAATAGAACTTGGACATCTTTCCACAATTTCCCCTTTTCCGCAGGTGTTGTTGAAGCCACAAAATAAGAATTACAAGTCCTTCAGATGTGCTTGAAAGATAGCTTCTAGAATTTCTTGTCCCGACTATGAAGACTGTTGAAAGCTATGGTCTAACACCATCTAGAGGGGTATACCTATTATAAATGATTAAAAGAGACTGGTGCCTTTCCAGGAACTAAAGATCTAGATAGCCTCATTAAACCCTAGAATTCAGTAGTTTCTTTGGACAAGGATCCAACAAGTAGCCTGAGCACAAAGCCCTTCTCTTATATACGCACTGGTGTTAGAAACATTTGTGAGTGCTCATCTTTACAGGAGAAGACAAAAGAAATACCAGTTTGGAGAAAAAACTCAGTGCTGGCTAGACATACAAAGGTGAAACATCATCCCACAATATAGTTTCTTAGGAGGTCTCCAGGAATAAAGCTCCCTGAGCCCAGATGAAGTCTACCTTCTATCCAAGAGCATTTTAATCTCTGTTCAGGTACAGACTGAAGTTGAGAAAATAGGCTGGATCCCTTTGAAAAAAGGTTATGGCAGTGGGGAGATTGGGATAACCAGCCCCAAAGAGGTCAGCCTCCTAGTCTAGTTTGTGTAGAAGGAATATGAAGACATCTATGCTTAGTTTCCAGCTCCAGCAACGCATGGTGCTATCCAAGGTGCTTACTATGCTATCTTGGTTCCTCCAGTCTTGGAAAATTTGCCCAACAACACAATACAATAAATGAAATCAAAACACAAACAACAACATAATAAAATTACATAAAACATAGGAATACAACAAACAATATAAAAGTGCAATAAAATAATTCATAAGACAGTAACAGTGAGCAGGCTGCATGTACAGAATAAAATACTAAAGCTAAAAACACGGGGTAAGATACAGATGGAACAGATTATTTGTGAGGGAGAAACCACTGACTATCATGAAGAGACACTGCTAGTCCACATAAATAGTGATGGGCTCAATAGACCAGATGTCTTTCTTCATATAAGACAGCTCCCTATATTCCTAACTCTCAAAAAGGTCACAGTACTTTCCTGAGATTAATATCTATCCTCACTGTAGTTAGGGCTAGTTAGGCAAAGTTGACTTCATCATGTTTATATTCTATCTCCCTTCCCATTCTTTAGATAGCCTTTTTCCCAAGCTATTTTGAATCATCCTGATGAATTTTTAGATGAAAAGTCTTTCAGTAAATTCAATCTCCATTCCCAATGTTTAGTCCTAGATGAGCTCAATGACCCATGTTACATTTACAGAGGCAGAAATAGCTTGTGAAATGTGAAAGAGTGATCTGATGGTCTTATAATTCAAATAGCCCTAATTCATGGCACTTCGTTGGGGCAGGGTCATTGCCTTTAGGGACAATAGACTATATCTGTTTTTTTATCCTGAAAGTGCTATGTATAAGCCTTCAAATTTATTTATTTTGTGTTTGCCCAAAAACTAATTGACAGCGAAATAACATTAAGAACAGATTTTTGACCATGTTCTGAATCCCAGCATTTGTGCCATGCTATAATAATTAATTGCTCATTGCAAAGGCATATAACAGCATGGCAGAGAAATTAATTGAAGAAAAGGGTGGCAGTTTAGCATTTGACTTACTGAGTATATCTGCAATTTATTGCAGAATATCCTTGGAATGAAAATTCTCCAAGGGGTGCTGCTAAAGCAAGTTTGCACTAGATGCAGGTTTGATAGTAATGGCAGTTGACCTCAGCTGAGCCTGGTTGGGTCAAAGGTATGAGCAGGGATATTTTTAACCAGAATTCTCTTCTAAGGGAATTGATGCAAGCAGTGCTTTGAATCCGTGGTTGAATGTGACATCCAGTCAGTGAGTGTAACTGAGCCCGAACTAGTTATATGCTTGCTCCATCTGGTGCCAGACAGAATATGAGAAGCAGCATTTTGTACCAGCTGAAGTCTGTTAATTGTGCGTGCAGGGACTAGGAGACCAACAAAAAGGGCATAACAATAGTCTATTTGGGATGAAACAAAGACATGAAAAAGGACATCCGCATCAAGAGGAGAGAGGAGAGGTGAGGACCTAATCTATCTTTCTACAGTGATTGCAAGCAGGGTCTATTTTGAAATGTCAGCACAAGTTGAAAACCATGTTCTCTAGCTATAGCAGGGAAAGTCTTCAGAGCAACCTTCCTTGAGTGGGTTAGACTACCTGCTAATATCCCTTGGGGTTAAATCATCTGGACATTACCAGTTGGAGGAAGTCTGCTCCAGATGTATGTACACATGTTTTACATTAAAGAAATAGCCTCACAAGCCTTCGTGTATTTTTAAGGATGCCACCAAACATTTCAAGCACATGCAAAAAAAGAAAAGGGAAATAACTCAGAGTAAAATGACACATAAAAACACCCTGGAGAAATACACATAAAGTTAATGTAATTTTGCATAATTTTGCTTTACCATTCGATTCTATAAAATAGAAGTCCCATTGAATTGAAAGGGGATTATTGCAGGTAAGTGGGTATAAAACTACACACTTAAGGAAACTAACCAATAGCAATCCAAACAGCAGAGTCCTATACAATTTCTGCAAGATGTTCAGATATATTTAAAGTCTGACAAATCTTATCTGTTGGGAATGAAACAGACATTCAAGCAGAGCATTGCTTTATTTTCTATTCAAGGATGCTGCCAAACGTTGTCCAAATCTTTGCTTGCATCCTCAGTTGTACACATGTGCATTGCAAATTTTGGGCTAAAGTTCATGAGACAATATACTGTGATACTAGGATGCATCTACACCAGGTATGGACAAACCTTCTAACTTGGGGGCCACATGCTAGCACTCCCTGCTAAGAGGACTGGCTGCCCAGTGATAGAAGGAAGGAAAGAAGGGAAGGAGGAAGGAAAGAGAGAAGGAAGGAAGGGTGGAAGGGAAGGATGGAAGGAGAAAGAAGGAGAGAAGGAGAGAGGGAGAAAGGGAGGGAGGTAAGGAGGAAGGAAAGAGAGAAGGGAGGAAGGAAAGGATGGAAGGAAGGGAAGGATGAAGAAAAGAGAGAAAGAAGGAAGGATGAAAGGGTGGAAGGAAATGGAGGAAGGGAGAAAGAGGGAGGAAGGAAAGTAAGGGAGGGAGGAAAGAGAGAAGGAAGGAAGAAAAAAGGAGAAAGAGGAAGGTAAGAGGGATGAAAGGGTGAAAGGGAAGGAATGATGGAAGGAGAAAGAGGGAGGTAAGGGAGGGAGGGAAAGAGGAAGGTGAGAAGGAAGGAAAGATATAAGGGAGGGAAATAAGAATAAAATGGTGGAAAGGTGGGTGGGTGGAAGGAAGGAAGAGAAGGAAGAAGGATAGAGAGAAGGAAGGACAAAAGGGTGGAAGGGAATGGAGGGAGGGAGAAAGGGAGGGAAGGCAGAAGGAAGAAAGGAGAAAGAGGGAAGGAGGGAGGAAAGAGGGAAGGAAGGAAGGGTAAAAGGGAAGGAAGGACGGAGAGAGAAAGAGGGAAGTGAGGAAGGAAGGGAGGGAAGGAGGAAGGAAAGAGAGAAGGAAGGAAGGATATGATGATGAGAGAGAGGAGAGTCTGAGAAAAGAGCCCAAGAAGCCTCATCTGGTCCCCGGGCTTGGGTTTGCTCATACCTGATCTACACTGCACTTTGACACCATTTCAATTGCCATGCCTCAATTTTATGGAATTGCAGTTTGGTGGTGTAGTTTGGGGATACACCTGCACTATTTGGCAGAGGAGCACTGAACCATAGGACTGAGTAACATGGCAGTGTTAAAGTTTATAATTCTGCAGTGTAGATGTACCCACAGCTTCAAGACTCCACCAAGCTATAAAACTGAGCTTGTTGGGCCAGTCGTTCTTTCAGCTTAACGTATTTTACAGTGTGTTCATGAGGATGAAATGGAAGAATTCGGGAAGAAGGTACACAGCCTACTCAAAATCTTTGGTAGAGAAGCAAATAAGTGGGTGTATATAAATAAGTAAATAAATCCTTGCAAACAATTGAAGGATGATTTGCAGATGTATTTGTTGGGAGGGGAGACCAGCTTCTTTCTGATCCAAAGTTCTTAGTTGGCATAACAAAAGAATAGTACAAAGTGACCTAAAAGATAATGATAGATCTTTTATGTTGTGGTTTTAAGATTCCTATACTGTGTTGACTGCCTTGATTTTCCATTCGACTACATCTTGGATGTCAATCAGTGACTATCCATACAGAAATCACCCATCACAATAAATAATACAAGTGCCTACTTTTACAATAGTGTATATGTTTCATTATCTCCCTCCACTTTTGTTTGCCTCTGACTAAGAACTGAACTGGACATTCTTTTGATCAGTGAAAAAAACAGTGGGAAAGAGAACAACATATTTTTTACACATTCACACAGACCACATTCACACATCATCATCATCAACAACAACACAGTGAAATTTTCTTTTTAAAAAATTCTGACATGACTTCCTTTTTGCCACAGTGTATGAGGCCTCAATTACAGTCTTTCAATCAAAAGTCACTCCAAATCCTTTCCAAACATGTACATATGCTATCCTCCATCTGTGGTGTAGCCTTCCTCAAAAGTACTGTTATATTTCAAGTGATCAGTGATAATTCCTTGGTATTGGATCAATATGTAACTAAAAATTATTTTCCCATAAGGAATATGGAAATGAGATGGCAAAACAGCCAAAAGAGGCTTTGTTTGGGCTGAATTTTTGGAGATGTTAAAAGTTTTTGAAAGAGATTTCATGACACAGACAACTCCATTATGCTTAAATTCTGTCTACGTGCCAGAGCCATTTGCAAGAAAACCACTTCATAAACACTGTTGAAGACATAGCACACTGCTTCTGACAGATGGCTCTGAGATAGACATTAAAATGGTCACTTTAACAGTTTATATTGGATTTGGTCACTGTTTTTGTGTTTAGAGTGGAAATAGGAAAGCAAATGGGAAAAAGTACCGAAGATTGAAATTCTCAGACTAGGAAGCTGTGATATCAATTTGAACATGTTTTGTGAATCACTTTATTTCCCTCTTCATAACATTTAGTAAAGTATTATGGGAAGAATGCAAATAAAATATGTTTATGAGCGCCAGACCGTTAACTGGTGCCATTTTGAAATGAATGGAACACACCAGAGACAAAGCTTGTAAATGTTTTTAACTGTTGTGTTTCCAGGCTTACTTTAGAGTTGCATTCTTCTGGAATGTAAATGATGCTGGTGAATTGTTCTGCAGGATGGCTGCAGGTTTGGTTTTTATTAGACCCAATTTTCTAGTGGAAGTGTCAGGTTTGACTCGAGTTTTGTTACAACCATGGTGGTATCTGTTCCAGAATATAGGTCAAATGTGTACAGCTTGATCTTCAAAGGCCCCCTTAACAGCTTGGCTGTTTGCCTTGGAACTGAGAGAAAGGCAGTGTATAAATGAATGAATAAATGAATAAATATAGGAAAGAAGGAGAGAAAGAGAGAAAGAAAGAAAGAAAGATTATGCAATGGTCTTGTGATAGATCAACAGACCTATATTCCTCCCAGAAATATTCCATTAGAACATGATTAGAAATTAAGTGACTCTCCAAAGCAGTGTATAAATTCATAGAATCATAGAATCAAAGAGTTGGAAAAGACCTCATGAGCCATCCAGTCCAACCCCCTGCCAAGAAGCAGGAATATTGCATTCAAATCACCCCTGACAGATGGCCATCCAGCCTCTGTTTAAAAGCTTACAAAGAAGGAGCCTCCACCACACTCTGGGACAGAGAGTTCCACTGCTGAACAGCTCTCACAATCAGGAAGTTCTTCCTCATGTTCAGATGGAATCTCCTTTCTTGTAGTTTGAAGCCATTGTTTCGCGTCCTAGTCTCCAGGGAAGCAGAAAACAAGCTTGCTCCCTCTTCCCTGTGGCTTCCTCTCACATATTTATACATAGCTATCATATCTCCTCTCAGCCTTCTCTTCTTCAGGCTAAACATGCCCAGCTCCTTAAGCCACCTCTCATAGGGCTTGTTCTCCAGACCCTTGATCATTTTAGTCGCCCTCCTCTGGACACATTCCAGCTTGTCAATATCTCTCTTCAAATGTGGCGCCCAGAATTGGACACAATATTCCAGGTGTGGTCTAACCAAAGCAGAATAGAGGGGTAGCATTACTTCCCTAGATCTAGACACTATGCTCCTATTGATGCAGGCCAAAATCCCATTGGCTTTTTTTGCCGTCACATCACATTGTTGGCTCATGTTTAACTTGTTGTCCATGAGGACTCCAAGATCTTTTTCACACCTACTGCTCTCGAGCTAGGCATCATCCCCCATTCTGTATCTTTGCATTTCGTTTTTTCTGCCTAAGTGGAGTATCTTGCATTTGTCACTGTTGAACTTCATTTTGTTAGTTTTGGCCCATCTCTCTAATCTGTCAAGATCGTTTTGAATCCTGCTCCTGTCCTCTGGAATATTGGCTATCCCTCCCAATTTTGTGTCATCTGCAAACTTGATGATCATGCCTTCTAGCCCTTCATCTAAGTCATTAATAAAGATTTTGAACAGGACCGGGCCCAGGATGGAACCCTGCGGCACTCCAGTTGTCACAATTCAAGAAAGAAAGAAAGATTATTGAATGGTTTGGTGACTTCTCAACAGAACTATATTCCTCCTAGAAATATTTCATTAGAACAAGATTTATAACTAAATTACTCTTCAGATGCTGTTGAAGTGTTGGTCCTAGCACTCCTCACTACTAACTTGCTAGCTAAGGCTGATGGGAGTTGCAGTTCAACAACACCTAGAGGATGATACAATGTCCACCCCTTCTTTGTTGCTTTAAGGACACAGCTTTAAATAACTATTGATTGCTAGGAAACCAAAATATCAAGCAAGCACTTGGAGTCTTTGTATGACATTGTGGATTTTTGAAAAAGGAGGAAGACAGGAAAAAATAAATCCATTGCTATACTATGTTATAATATGAATTCATATTCTTATAATAGGATTAATCTATAATATTCTTTTTGTATTTGCTAGAGTAGTACACCAGCATAGAAATCCCCTTCAATGAGTAAATTTTACCTTCTTTCATTTTTTTTTCTTAGTTTAAAAGTCAGGCTTCCACAGCAGCTATAGTGACTATGTGGAATTTGAATGGTGGTGAGAGTGAATCAGCCAGATGGAAGGTATCAGGTTGGAAAAGGCTGTGCTCAGTGTCAGCTGGCAGTTCCATGCTAGTTGTGATATATATCTACTCTGGGCTTTGGACAGAATTGAAAAGGAACTTGAATACCTCCTTTAAATTTCAGACCAAAACTTGGAACAGATTCCTCATCCCATTGATATAGAAGGGTGTCCATGCCCACTGTACAATTTTTTTAAATTGTGTCAGAAGTGAATTGAGAATATACTGCAAGTTGCTTCTGGTGTGAGAGAATTGGCCATTTGCAAAGATGTTGCCCAGGGGATGCCCAAATGTGTTACCATCCTGTAGGAGGCTTCTCTCATGTCCTCACATGGGAAGCTGGGGCTGACAGATGGGAGCTCACTCCCGTCTCGCGGATTCGAACCACCGACCTTCAGGTCTTCAGGTCAGCAGTTCAGCCAGCACAAAGGTTTAACCCATTGCACCACCGCAGCTCCATATTTGGTATTCCCCTTAATAGCTGCACGTTTGGAATTATCCCTATTTATTCTCCTTTCTTTTCTTTTTTTTACAAAGCTCCTTTTTAAAAAGAAATATTATTCTGCTCAGTAATTACAAAGTTGTTTCCCACTCACTGTTCTGGATCAAGAGGTGTTCTTATGACATTTGAGTTCTCAGTTCAATCACTCCCCAAAATGTGTTTATTACTGTTCACCTCCATAACTGGAAAATCCTTCATAGGTTTCATAGATTGCTACTCATGATGCTTTGAGTGAAAGGTAATATCAGCCTGACAGTTTCCAGTCCTCACAAAGACATGTGGTCAGTATCATTTATCAATGCAGACAGCTTGGAAAAGTCACCTTAGTTTCTCTGGATACTGTGGTCATAATTCTTTAGAACAAAACATTGTGTGTGTCTGCCTTCAAGTTGCCTGTTGACTTGTAGTGACCCCATTAGGGTATTTTTAAGGGAAGGAATACTCAAGAGATAGTTTTGCCCGTTTGTTCCTGTAAAATATACCCTAAAGCACTAATGCTTGGTAAAGTGAGAGGCAGTAGGAGAAGAGGAAGGCCACATTACAGGTGGAGAGACTCAGTCAAGGACACCACAGTCTTGAGTTTGCAAGAGCTAAACAGGACTGTTAATAACAGTGTTTTGGAGGTCTCCCATGCATTGAGTTACCATATGTTGAAGCTGATTTGATGGCATTTAACAGTTGTCAGCACACATCTTAACCCTTTTAATTATTAAAAATTATTCTAATTGCTTTACATGAAACTTATATATAATGGCCATGATCCAATGTAGAGTTGGCTCATATCACTGATAAAATCTGAGTCATAATAAGAATTTGTACCTTCCTGAGGCAAGTTTCTTCTATCTTACCTCACCTAGTCCTTTACAGTTGCTTTTGCTGCTGTACCAGTTGTGGCTGTGCTTCATTTTCCTGGCCTTCATGCCTCCCATTGCTGTGCTTTAAAGAGTTTTAAACCATTAAGGTTTACATTTTAAATGCGAACATTTAAACTTGATTGCTTTAAAATTTAAACAGTACTTGCCGCAGGCAGCATCATGAAACGTAAAGAGCTTTTTCACAATACTCATAGTACCAAGCAGCCTTTAAGAAAGCACCAATGCCTTTAAGATATAGAAAATCCTTTGTTTTTTCTTGCACTGCATTTCATGACTTAAACAAAAACATGTTCATTAAAAAGTGCCTGTTTCAGATGGCTAATGACTTATTTGATCCATTGTTGGATGTTCTAAACCTGCAATTACATTTTAATTGACTGAACTTTACAATTAATTTATGAGCGCTTGTATGGTTACTGATAAATATTTGTGCTTATCTGAGTTATTCTGTGGTCAATGATCCATGCTGTAAAAATATTAAGTCAAAAAAGTAACATTTACATCTGTTAGGTTACCTTTCTTTTTCCCATGTGAGGTTTTTCCCTGTGTGATTTTCTTTTTCTTTAAATGATCAGGTTGATATGCATTTCATGAAAAAGATCCCTCCTGGAGCTGAGGCTTCAAACATTTTGGTCGGTGAGCTTGAATTCCTGGAACGTGCAGTAGTGGCTTTTGTTAGGTTGTCTCCTGCCGTACTGCTTTCGGGACTGGCAGAGGTTCCAATCCCGACAAGGTAATTTGTAGCCCAGGCTAAGAAAGAAATGAAAGGTGCCAATGTTGATTCCAATTCTGCGCTCAAATGAAAAAGGAGAAGGTTTGGAGCTTCAATAGGAGATATATCAAATTTGTGATAGTGTAGTTTATCATTTGTGGGCACCAACTTACCATTTTATTGGACAATGTATTACCTTTGCTGCTACAGAGGCTGAAAGGATTTGTGGCCATTGGGGCAAAATTTCCCTGATTTACTGCTTCACACAAAAAGTCTTCACAATGGGAGATAAGATTTAAAGCACACTCTACAAGATGATCTCTACGTATGTGTCCCCACTGCACATTTGTCACATTTTGTGGTTCTGGCCTACAGAGTCCCAGGATTTACAGTTTGGTTAAGGATTTAGGAATTCCCTGCCAGAGGGCTCTAATCCTGTTATTCGGAGAGGCCCATTAGAGTTATCTAACAGATAAATCCCAGTACCCTACCAAACTATAAATCCCAAGATTGCCTAGGAAGAAATTGTGGAATTTAAAGTGCCATCAAAGGGCTATAACAAGTCCATTTTTCAAGTCGCTCCTGACATGAAAAAAAAAGGTCAGTGTGAATACCTTCCAAATGTGCATAAAAGGTTTCAGTACTTGTATTGTCCCAAAACTTGGTTTGTGAGGCTTGGGTGTGGTGTCTTCTCTTTTCTTGATTTCTCTTTGTAATAAAGCTGGGAGCAAAGCTCAGGCTGATATTCTTCCTTCCCTGCTTTTGCCCCAAATGTGCAAAGGTTAAGAGCCAGACCAGAAGCTCTCATGGCTATTTTGATGTTCCTTTCACTAGAAAAAAGGCATTCATTCATATGAGGGCAGTCTTTATGTTGTCCCACAAAGTGAAAAGGGCGGGTGCATTGACATTTTTAAAAAATCTAGTCCCTGCTTGTTGCATTACTTTGGAATTGAACCTTTATTAACTCCCCGAAATGACTTCTCCCTGGTATGAATTGTCCCTCCTTCTCTTTCCCACCCTTAAATGAGAACAGCAGAACTTGACTGTTTCCAGTTGTGGGAGGATGTAAAATGTGAAGACAAAACTATAGATCAGACATGGTCATTTTGAAAAAATAAATAATGTAGCCATTTTAAGAAAAACATATTTTATTGAAGGTCCCCAAGTTTTAAAATAACAATGTAAAATAAATCATCATTTCTTGCAGATTGATTGATTGGTTCAAGTGCTAGAGTTCTTTGAAATAAATGTCCTCTGAATAGTTTTGTTTTCTCTTCATTTGTAGATTTTTATTCATTCTCCTGGGACCTCTAGGAAAAGGCCAACAGTACCATGAGATTGGCAGGTCAATTGGAACATTAATGACAGATGAGGTATTTATCGGTTAACGGTAGTTGGTTCAGATTGATTCAACGCATCTTGTGTTAAGATTTATTTTAACCTCCTGGTGTAGTTGAAAAGCTTACACTTTAAATAGCACATGGTGTGTTTTGTTTAAATCAAAACTTGAGACCATTTGAAAGGTAAAAAGCAAACACAAACCAAAGAGAACTTCCTTATACTTAATCACATTTTCCACAATGGGTTACACTGAAATCTTGCAGTGAAATAGGTTGTTTGCTTCATTGAAAACCAACCAACCATTTGTTTATGAATTTCTTTTATGCTTTCACCTTTTAAAACAGTGTTCTCAACGTTTAGTCTTCTAGATATTTCATAGCTTCATTTTCCTCAATCCTTGACTTTTGGTACTGTTTGCTGGGGCTTCTGGGAGCCGGAATCCAAAGGATCAGCCAAAGGTTGAAAACTGCTACAATATCTGATGGATTTTATGTTTTCTCTCATAGGTGTTTCATGATGTTGCATACAAAGCTAAAGATCGGAATGACTTGCTTGCTGGAATCGATGAGTTTCTTGATCAGGTGACTGTTCTTCCTCCTGGAGAGTGGGACCCAGCAATTCGTATAGAACCTCCCAAAAACATTCCTTCCCAGGTGTGTGTAAAATTCACATTACTCAATTATAGGTGGATCTACTTAAATGGCAATGATTTAAAACTACAGAATTGTTTATTAACTTGTAGTAATAGTGGCAGACAACTTTTCTACTTGTTGCCCATGTTTTGTGAAAAATTGTTCTCTTGTCTACATTTTGTGAAAAATGTTAATCCTGCACAAACAGTTAATCAGAATTGTAGTTCACAGAATGGACAGTTCCATAATCTTTCCAGTTGTTATATGATAGCAATGAAAGTTTATACTTGGAAAATCAAAGTGATTTGGTTCCAATAGTGATTTCCCATTGAACCTGTCTTGATAACCCTTTTGAATTCATTCTCATCCCAACCATCCTGAGTCTCCACAAGGCGATAGGGTGGGATACAAATAAAGTTATTGTTATTGTTATTATTATTATTATTGTTATTATTATTATTATTATTATTATTATTATGTATAGCAGAGAATGTGCAAAATGATGGTTGACAATGTTAGAGGCAGTGACAATCCAACAACGTATAAAATAATGTAGAATCTCTCTTATCCAAGGTGCCATATGTAACATGGCTCTTTTGATATTGTTTTCTGACTTCAAAAATATGAACATAACCATGGGGATATGTCCCCAGCTGGACTGTGGTTACCTGAAACCATGGATATGACTGTTGTCATTAAATGTCACTTGGTGTTATATGGTCTCTAAAATACATACCTATTACAAGTCTGTCTGTGGCATTTTGCTGCAGCTTCAAAACATTTTCAAGGGCAGTCCCACTCAGAGCACATTATAGTAGTCTAATTGGAAATAAATCATGAACCACTATGACTAGTTCTATCTTCTCCAAGAAAACAGCAGCTAGCACACCAACAGAATTAGAGCAAAGATGCTCCTAGCCACTACATCAAACTCACATTCCAGAACAAGAACTGGATTTAAGAGCTTTGTTTCTCTGAAAGCCCAAGCCACCAACCTGATATTTCAGAGAGAATGCAACCCCATCCAGAAATGGCTGTGATCTCAATCCCAGATTGGTTTTTCTACTGAACAGCAGCTTTTCCATCTTTTCTAAATTAAGCCTGAATCTATTCACTTGCATTAAGGCATGTATAGCCTCCAGATAGCAGTTCAGGAGAGATACAGCTCGATATCATCAGCATACTGGTCAAACCTAACCTTAAGGCTCTGGATGACCTTTTTCTGTGGCTTTATGTAGATGCTGAAAAGCGTTGAGGACAGCATTGTAGAATTCCATGGGCAAATGGCCAAAAGACTGAACAACAGTTCCTCAGTACAACCCCCTGGAATTATTGAGCCAAGAGAAAACAGAACAATTGCAAGGCAATACCCCTAAGTTCCATATCATTCAAACAACCCAAAAGGATACTATGGTTGATGTTATCTAATGGCACAGGAAGGTCCAAGAGCACAAACAGGGACATATTCTCCCTCTCTAGTTTCTGGTGTAAGTTATCCACCAAGATGACCGAGGCTGTTTATGTCCCATGACTAGAACTTGGGATGGATTGGAATGGATCCAGACAATATGTTCCATCCAAGAAAGCCTGGAATTGAGTTGCCACCATTCACTATAAGGCCTTACTTAGAAAGGGGATATTAGAGATGGACCAATAATTACCTAGAGATGTGAGGCCCAATGAAGATTTTATCAATAAAGATCTTATGGTTGCTTCTTTTAGAGATGTTGGAGCATAGCCTTCTTTCAAAGAAGCATTTGCAACCTCTGCCACCCAGTTGGTCTGTCCTCTTCTGTAGCTTTAATTAATCAGGATGAGTTTAACACAGACGTGGACAAACTTCTGGCTTCCAGCTGTTTTGGACTTTAACTCCCACAATTCCAAACAACCTACCAGCTGTCAGGAAATGTGGAAGTTGAAGTCCAAAACACCTGGAGGGCCGAAGTTTGTTCATGCCTGGTTTAAAAACAAGTGTTTGAACTCACCTGTCCAAGCAACTTGTCTATATCATGATGTTGAACAACCATAAAAAAATTGGCAAATACATACATTAGTTGCATCCTGAGACTATACCTTCAATATGGAGTCAATGTAGCAAGATACTTTAATAATAAGTTCAATGTGGCAAGATTTTTTTAAAAAACACACAATGTTTTTTCATTGGTAGCTCCATAGTCACTAAATCAACATGTCCAGTGGGTAATTACTACAGAAAAACAGTTCTATCAATAAACATAACCATATGGAGTTTGGAAAGGGTAGTTCATTGGACCATATCTCTCGGGATTCAGGGAGTTCTAGTCCAAAATAGTAATGTTTCCAAATATTGGTAACATGTGAAAGGGTCCTACTGCTTACTGCCTTGTGCGCAACCCCCAAACTCTGACTCAGTTCTAGCACAGCAGTTGCTATATGCTAGGAACCAATGAGGAGCTGTGGAGGATGAAAGCCATGACTCAGAGCGTGTGTGCACTTCCCACATAAACATCTGTGTTATTCTATGGAATTATGTGGTTTCTAGCATGGAATTCTCTGATTTAACAGCATGTCTTTCTATGGTAATGAATTCTAAGTCCCTCTACAAATTACAAATCCCAGGTTTATATATATAGGATGGGGCCATGGCAGTTATAGAGGGATGACACTGCTATGACTGTGTAGTACAGATACATTCTGCAATCCTTCTTTTAAAAATCTAGTTGCCACTTTTTCTAGCCAAGCTGCCAAGTGTTAACAAAGACTGGTGCCTTTCATGTGGCAGGGCTAGTGCTAAAGCTGAGAGGGGTGTTATTAATTGATAAGCAGGCTCCTCCTGTCCTTGCTGTTTTCAAGCTGCTCCTGTCAAATTGTGGATGGCCTATCCAGATGCCAACAGTCCTTACAGATTAAACACTCTGTTGTGTGATTTCTATCATTTGTGAAGAAAAACTGTAAAAGAGTTCTTGAAGCATGAACAACCTGCTAACTGACCTTAGCCGTTTCCTTTCCAGGCAGTGATTTGAAATGGGATGGAGGGAGGGAAGGAAAGCGCAGAAATAATATCTCTTTATTCTGTTTAGGAAAAGCGTAAGATTCCCAGTGTGCCGAATGGAACTGCTGCCCACGGAGACCCAGAGCCACTTGGAGGACACTCAGGGCCAGAATTGCAACGTACTGGAAAGTTAGTAACAAATAGGAATGGAGATTATGGTTGAGTGCTTGAACATCAGGGGAAAATGAGGAAGTGTCTGAAAAACCCCAACAAAAATAATCCTCATCAAGTCCTTTTCTCAGATTTAAGGACTACTTCCCCACCATAGACTCACATATTTTCCCCAAGCTGGGGTCACAGAAGACACTTAGCAGAACACAGATGATGAGGCTAGAGCTCCCCAATCCCCACTTGCCATTTTCCTCCATGCCAGGTTGGCGGGCAGTTAGATGAACAGTGAGAAGTCAGAAAATGATCATGGAAGGCTATATCCGCTGGTCCTCATTTGACTTCCTTATCATCCTCCCAATTCAAGAAGAATGGGGAGTCAGGAAGACATTGTGGACATCTTTAGCCTGTAGTCTGCAGCTCCCCAGGCTGCATGGGAATGTGCTGGAGGGGTGATCTCCTCCCCTGCTGCCAGAGGCTTTCTCCCCCCTGCAAGACTGCATTGAAAATTTGTGGCAATTAATATTTTAACACAGCACATACCCCATAACAACATAATAACAAACAAGTTTTCATATACAATATTTTGTGTTGCACATGATACAGATTATTTGATGATTGGAATTCATCTTATTATGCTTGTCTGAATTACTGCCTTTGCAGAGATGCACGGAAAGAGCTCTTTCTTGAAATGAAGTCTAACCCACCCATGACAAACAAGTGTGTTCAGAAATAATCTTCCACCACTGTAGTGGAAGACTTGCTCCTTCCATGTGCACGAGTGCTTGTGCCATATACAAACAAATCAGCACACTCATTATGGACCCTTGACACTTGATGCCAGCATGTAGCCAGGATTATACTAGTGTGAATTACAGCAGTAATGGAAAATATGAGCCTTTCTGGGTGTTGTTGGACTTCTAATCCCAGGATTATTGGCAAGGGCCTACGGAGGTTGGACTTTCAACAACATTTGCTTGTTCCCCACTCTGATGTATAGCTAGGCAGTTAGATGGCACATGACCAATGAGTGGCAAGATGGAGAATGGGGGGTGGAATGGAGTCTTATTCTTCCAGATGTATTGATATTTTTATCCAAACCAGGTGAAACCTTAGGGTCTTAGTGAAAAAAAACGATTCAAAGTGGGTCCTTCTGCTTGTCCTTGAATTATACATCTGCTTGTCCTTGAATTATACTGATCTGAAAAAGGCACCATCATGCCATTTATCTGTTACTTCTGTGGCAACATGGCCATTGCATGGGCTGGTTAAAATATTTTAAGATGGGTGACCACAAAATCTTTGTATCTAGATGTGACTGGTTTACAAGAATTTACTAAGGACCTCATCACACTAGAGAATGAATACACTTGAAATCCGGTTTCTGCCTCCTGCAGAATTCTCAGGTTTGTGGTTTAGGGAGGTTTCTTTAACAGCCCCACTAAACTACAAACCCCAGAATTCTGCAGGAGGCAGAAACTGTAATTAAAGTGGATTCATTCTCTAGTGTGATGAGGTCCTTAAACTGATTAGAGATCAACATACAAAGAAAACAATCCCACGCCCTTTCTGCTTTCTTTCTTTCATATTTTTTTAAGCCATGGTTTGTTTATAATCAACAAAAAAGGTAAAAGGAAAGGACATATATGTCCAAGGTTAATTTTCAAGCCATTGCACCTTCTTGCAGTGAAACAGCTACAAAGAAAGTCCATCAAGGCTATTACCAGTGTGCTGTCGCACGCTAGGCCTGTGCATAAGACTGTAGACAGGACATAAATTCTGTGTGCCCAACGGGACGCCAGGGCTGCCTCAGATTAAAGGCCCTTGGCTTTCCTTAAAACAGAGTCTTTAGATTGCTTAAAGGTTCAACAAAGTTCTTTATTGATGAAAACAAATAGGTACTTTAAAGCTTTCTTAACAGCCTATTGGCTCTCTCTCAATCTTGTCCACGGGGAACAGGCACTATCTTCATAACTGTATACTAACTAATGGGGAAATCCTTCTAATCTGGGCAGTCTGTACTTGCCTCTGTTGGCGTGGAGCCCCTGCACCCGGTACCAACTGCGTCTGGCTTCTGCGATCGACCCTTACCAAGCAGAGCTTTGTAGACTTCCAGGGGAAAAAGAATTCAGGTTTCCGTGATGGCTGGCTGAAGTGCTGATTCCCTCAGCAGAGGAGCTGTAATGCTGTATGATCCTCAGCCAAGCTGTAGGGCTGTATAACCCCGGCCAAGCTGTAGAAGACGAAGCTTTCTACAGGAGCTCTTGGTATTATGTCCTGCATGGAAAGCTGCTCTGTGTGGACTGATCCAAAAAGGCTCCTATTCCCTCCAAAAACCCCAAAGGGGGACGGGACCAGAGAACCTAACTATAATTGACAGGTGGCTTGCCTTATGATTGCAGCCAAAAGAAGCCACCTATCTGCAGAGTCCCTGAAACTTGGGACTATAACAAACATTAAATGCAAAGCAAACAAAATTGGAGCTCCTGGTACAGCTGTACCTGCACGACCAGAGAAGGGGACACCTCAAAGCAAATAGTATAATGTAAGGCCAGATTTTTTACATGGAACACATCTATTACATGGACTGCTGTAGAACTAATTAAAGGACAGGAAGGGACAGCAATGTATGAGGATGTTAGGATCATTTTCAGAAAGGGTTCATCTGCTTCATGTCCTTTAAAAATAAAAATTAATGCCAGTAGTTAAATTAAATGGTTATTTAAAATGTGCACATGATGGGAACAGTAAGTTTTATTCCATTGCAAAAGTAAGGGGCAAGTTTTGGTTAAAAGTCTTTCTCTTTTTTAATTCTTGTAGGCTTTTTGGGGGCTTAATTTTAGATATCAAGAGGAAAGCACCATTCTTTTTGAGTGACTTCACGGACGCATTCAGTTTGCAGTGTCTCGCATCATTTTTGTTTCTCTACTGTGCGTGTATGTCTCCTGTTATCACGTTTGGCGGTCTTCTGGGAGAAGCGACGGAAGGTCGTATAGTATGTGTTGTTCTTTAATCAGCATTCGTATTTTGCATATTTTGTATCATTTTGATAGATGATTGGCATTTTCTAAGCATGAATGATTCATTGAAAACAGGAAACACATTTGGAATGATCTATTTGTTAAAACAAAACAAATCCCCCTCCTCAAAGTTACAAGAGACCTTTTGCTAAGAAATGATTGCTCTAACTTTCTCATTATGCATTTTTCCCACTCAGAGTGCAATAGAATCTCTATTTGGTGCGTCTATGACTGGGATAGCCTACTCACTTTTTGGTGGGCAGCCACTTACCATCTTGGGCAGCACAGGACCAGTCCTGGTATTTGAAAAGATATTGTTTAAATTTTGCAAGTAAGTGACATGCTTGTTTGTTTTTAATGTGAGCTTTTCAGTATTTCTGTCTTGCTTATCTTTTAGCATAAAAATAACTCAAGTTTTAAAACAGGTCAATTTTGTATGATGTGCAGCATTCTAAATAATCTTTTATGTTTTCTTTTTGTTGTCTAAATTATACATACTTTTGCTTCTTTCTACTGTTACATAGGACCAGGAATTATTCAGTACATCATGTTTTTGGTGCTCTGGCTGGCCGCAAGGCACTGTCCCCATGTTTTCCCTAAATTCTTGTAAATTTTGAAGTTTATTCTATGAGCAGTTTTGTTTGATTTAAATGTCATGCTTCAAAATTTATCCTCCACTACCTTGGAGACCCTGCAATGCCCAGGCTACTTGAGAAAGGCATTTTTGGGGGAAAGTCTGGGAATATCTCTGGATGCAGGGTGAACTACAACTCCCATGTGGGCAGGTCATCCACCCCCAAACCTCTCAAGTGTGTAATGCCATAGGAATGGTAAGAAAGGGTTAAGTGAGAGGTAGTGGGTGGGATCATGCAAATTTGGAGAGTGAAAGGAATCCTATGATGTCAATTCTGGAGAAAAAACAGAACATCTAGGATGAAATGGTCCCTGAATGTAAACATTCCTTGGGTTGTTGGTGTTTGGGGAGGACATTGGCATGGGTTGGGCTACATATCCATGGTGCTCACCATAACCTGCAATGTCAGTTGAGGGAGTGCCTTTGGAGGCTTCTCAGCACTTGGAACTATAGCCTGTTTGTGGAAGTGGGAGGCTATCTACATTATTACTTTCATTGTGTGTATAGATTTCGGGAATCCTGGTGCTTTTGGTCAGAGTAAGATGAGGTCAATTTGCTTTGGCAGAGATTTTTTCTGGACAGATTGCGTCTACTTTGAAGGGGATATTCTTGAAGGCAGGAGAGTGCTGTTGGTACATGTAATTCTTAATTTGAATATATTCCCCTGAGTGTAATTAATTAATTTGGTAAATCCATGAACCTGTTTACAATGCAGTCTACGGCAGGTATAGGTGTGTGCAAGAAAGAAACAGCAGAGAAGGCATTAGCAGATCTGGTCAGTTTCTAAGCACCAAATACAACTTACAGCTTTATTACTGAAACAAAGTTTATGGCAGTGGTTCTCAACCTGTGGGTCTCCAGGTATTTTGATCTACAACTCTCAGAAATCCCACCCAGCTGTTAGGATTTCTGGGAGTTGAAGGGGGAAACATCTGGGAACCACTGGTTTATGGCATCCCTTTGATTATATATATCATATCCAGCTTTTTGTCTTGTTTTGCTTCCCTGAAACAGCTGTTCTTTTCCAAGTTTTTTGGTTTTGGATCCATGTATTTTTAGGAAATGATACTGAAGCATTTGACTATTGCATTATTTTCTTTCCTCCACATGTTTATAGAGATTATGGGCTATCTTACCTTTCTTTGAGAGCAAGTATTGGCTTATGGACGGCAATTCTGTGCCTCATTCTGGTTGCAACTGATGCAAGTTCCCTCGTCTGCTACATTACTCGGTTTACGGAAGAAGCTTTTGCATCCCTTATCTGCATCATTTTCATTTATGAGGCCTTAGAGAAACTCTTTCATCTCAGTGAGACATATCCAATCAACATGCATAATGATTTGCAGCTACTGACACAATACTCGTAAGTACAATGGCATTGGTTTGTTATGGTGGATTTCCCTTGTAAAGGACAATGTTTCTGCTGTAAGAAATGTCAGAGGAATGCCTAGTGGGAAGACAACTTTCATCTGTACATGCTGCACTGCCCATTCGTCTATCTGTAGTTACTACACAAATAACTAATGCCATCGAAATCAAAATATTATTGTATGATTGTGGTCTTAACAGCAAGCATTCACATATATTGGATTTGAATAAAGAACCAGAGCAGATGGAGTTTTTTTTTCTCTCACCCCCTTTCAGAAAACAATGTGTTTTATTTTTAGATCAATATTTTCTGACCAAAATTGCACTTTTATTTTCAAATACAGTGAGGCTGAGAGAGAAGAAGGTAAGCTGTAGAACCACATTGACTCACTTTGTGTGTAATATAAGGACAAAACCCAAGTTCTACTGGTTGAGACCAAAGGTCCATTTTCCCTAGTTCAGTATCATTTAGTTCACAATGGAAACTACTTAGGTCTCACCATTGATTTCAGTGGGACCTAAGATCAACTAACTTGACACTAGGCTTGAATCTAGACTAAAGGATGATCAGTGTTCAGTGAACTGTGCACCATAGTGCAGTTTTGATGGAATGGATAGGGCTGCAAGCTGAGATTGCTTTCAGATACTTTTGTTTTCTCCAATTCCAGAGCAAGTAGCAAGAGGCAATAAAGTGGTAAGATATCCACAAGATTTGTTATTCAAGGGTTAATAATAATGATGATGATAATAATACTTTATTTATATACCACCCTATCTCCCCAAGAGGACTCAGGGCAGTTTCCAACATAAGGCAAAACATTCAATTGCCAGAAAGGAAAACCATACAAACAAATTAAAATAAACATCATAAAAGATCAACATAGAATCCTGCTAAAACAAGCATAAAAACTTTAAAACCAGTTTCATCATAACTCCAAGCAGTGCCTAGTGGTGCAATGGGTTAAACCCTTGTGCTGGCAGGACTGAAGACCTACAGGTCGGAGGTTCAAATCTGGGAGAGTGTGGATGAGCTCCCTCTGTCAGGTCCAGCTCCCCATGTGGGGACATGAGGGAAGCCTCCCACAAAGATGGTAAAACATCAAACACTCATGAATCCCCTGGGCAACATCCTTGCAGATGGCCATTTCTCTCACACCAGAAGTGACTTGCAGTTTCTCAAGTTGCTCCTGACATGAAAAAGAAAATATAAAACTCCATCAGATGGGTTCGAATTACCAATGGCCAGAATTACAAAATGACTATGGCCAACTATGAAAGGGCTGGGCAAGGGCTAGTGCAGTTATCACATGGAAAAAGAGCAGTATACAACCATTCAAAATAAATAGTACTTTGAGATTAAATTGATAGGAAATGTAAGTGTTCAGGTGTGTGTGTGTTGTTTTATTGTTGAATACCCTGAAAGTCACAGCTGGATAAAGTGTGCTGATCTATCAAAAAGTATGTTTCTGTTGACTAACATAATGTAAAAACACAAGCATTCTCATGGGCAAAGATGAGAATCCATTCCAGCCGGAGGCACACAATGGTCAGCATCTCCTCTGCAACAGAGAAGGGTCAGAAAAACACTCTCCAGCAAAAAAAAATCCCTCTAGATATACAGTTTTGGTGAATGCTTTCAACTCAGATGAACTCTTGGCTCTCGGGGAGTTCTGTTTCCTGAAATAGCAGCAGAAGGAACGAGGTCGTCACCACCTCCACTTGTTCCCTGAGCAAATCAGAATAAGTTAGCCCAGCAAAGTCATTGTATTTGAATAGCTATGTGTAATTAATTCTAGAGAAAATATACATATTTGTGCACATGCAGTGTGGTCCATTTTCTATGATCATAAGAGAAAGGGAAAATCATGCACATGTCCTATTAGATTTTTATTGCCACTGCAATTATGCTTGTTTCAAATACATGAGGATGAAATTCTCACAGTCCAATTATAAGGAACCCAAGAAGGTTTCTTTATACCACCTCAGATAGACCATGCTATTTGCCACTCTCCAACATCTCATGCAAGGGTTTTGTCATCTCATGTTTTCTGAAAAAACCTCCCTGGAAATGCCGGGGCCTTTAAGAAGCAAATAATGTGCTTACTCTCTGCTGTGGTTGCATCCAAATAGCTTGTCTTACCTGTGCCTATTTTTATCTATGGTGGTCACTCCCTTGTACAAAACAACCCTTTTTTTGCATCTTAAGCAAAGCAGTGTCCAATTTTCAGACATTTCTAGTGCAGAATCAAAACCAGACAGAATGAAGGCTTTGAGCCTAAACAGTGAATTTTTAAATATGTTTTATTTCCCTTGTGGAAATTTGTTCTTGGTTCCACATCACAAACTCTTTGGAAGCTCTCCATAATTCTCAAAGTGGTGCTTTTAGTCGTGTGTGTATGTATGCATAATAGCTTGCATGTATGTAGTCTTCTGGAAAATTGCAACAATTTCTATAATTCTTGGAATGTATATATGCCAAAATTCAGCTTTATAATTATGTTATGGAAGCTTTCTTCATTGTCCAACTTCCAAAACCATACAAAGAGACAGAAATATATGAATGGGTGTATATCTGATGGCATATTATAATTTGATCATAACATTGCTATATATTTATTGAAATTAATAAATAGGCTTGCCTTGCTCCAAATCTTTGCCATTTTGTTCTTCTTTCTCCCACCCATCCCCTTTCGATCCCTTGTTTGGCTTCCACTAGCAGACTTTAGCCTGCAGAAGATCTACCACCTTCCTTGGTATGTTTGGTGAGAATGCACAAGTGGGCCTCTTCAGTGGCTACTCAAAGGATTTTGAACTTATTTCTAGGGAGGATAAGAAGAAGTTCTTTGCTGTTCTATCATTGTCTAGTGACAATCTTAGGCACTGACTTCCAAGACTTCTTATAGGCATGGGTGTGAAACTTGTGGCCCTCCAGCTGCTTGGGCCCCCAACTCTCTGAAACCCTAGCCAGCTTGTCTAATGATATTGACTTATGGGAACTGAAGTCCAAAACACCTGGAAGGTCACAAGCATTTGTAAGCCACATCTCAGTAGAAGGTGACATACAACTGAAATAGCAGCAGCAATAGCAACAATAATAAAATTAGGATTGGGTTGTTGTAGGTTTTTTCGGGCTGTCTGGCCATGGTCTAGAGGCATTGTCTCCTGACGTTTCGCCTGCACTTTGGCAAGCATCCTCAGAGGTAGTGAGACCTCTACAACAACCCAGTGATTCCGGCCATGAAAGCCTTCGACAAAATTAGGATTGTTCTGTAAACCATAAAGAACAGTGAATAATACGATACTCTATATGTTAACATCATAGACTGCATTTTCCAAAGAAAAGGAAGGCCTGGAGACTGAAATCAAAGATGAAATTATAATATAGTAGGGCCTCCATTTTTGTGGTGGTTATAGATGCAGAATCCCTTCAAAAGTGAGAGAAGAACTAAAGACATGAATGTTCCACTGTGCCTTTGATTAAATGGTTCCCCAGGAAATTTCAGCCCCCAACTATGACCTAAAATGTAGTTCCTGCATTTTTCTGCTGTTTCTTGCTCAGAGTTATAATGTTTCACCCTATATTGCCCTTCATCCCTAGTTTTGTCATCTGGCTTTATCCATTAGCCCTATCCTCGCAACTGATTGTATCAGCCCGCCTACCCGAGATGAGAAACTGTTACTATTTCAGGCCACTTGTTGTTGCTCATTGGTTTTTATATTGTGTTATATATCTGGTTGTTTTATATTGTTTTATGATGTTGTTATTGAATTTTAATGTGCTATTTTAATTATGTTGTTGGGCTTGTCCCCATGTAACTCACCCCGGATCTCTTTGGGGAGATGGAGGCGGGGTACAAAAATAAAGTTATTATATTATTATTATAAAACTGAAAATAAAAATGTGGAATTTTTCAAATCAAAAAGAATAATTCTTGAGGAATCTTTAGTCCTTCCACCATAATTCTATAATCAGCTTCTGCTGGAAGGTCTCTCATTAATCTGTTCTTTCTAGGAATCTCTAGATCTTCCAGCATGACTTATGGTCAATTTATTTATTTATTTTATTTATTTGCTTCACTTTTATACCGCATATTTCAGCCCTTGACAGGCGACTCAATGCGGTTTACAGTGTAATTAAAACACAGCAATACAACAACCGGGACAACAACGTCGCTCCACAACAATTAACATCAGACAGACAAATCAACAAACAACATATATAACGCCTCCGTTAAAGTCAGATCCATTTTCATAGCCATTGTGCCGTTCCTATGTTCAGTTACCGTCTTCCTTAGTTAGTTGCATTGCTTAGCCAAACGCTTGTTCGTAAAGCCAGGTCTTGACCATTCTCCGAAACGCCAGCAACGAAGGTGCCTGTCTGATGTCTGCTGGCAAGGCATTCCATAGCCGAGGGGCCACCACTGAGAAGGCCATTGTCAATTCCTAGAGAACATATTCAAGAAATTCATGAGTAATCAAATCCACAAAAGTTAAACCCAGAAATGTGCATAGCTGAACTGTAACTACAAAAATTGTTGTTTACACTAGCAAAGTTAATTGTAACTAGTGTCAATTTTTTTCTATAAGTTCCTGCTTTCTTTAGAGTTCACTTGATACTTCAGTCAGGCATTGCGTTTAATAAAAATTATTGGACTCCATTCAAAACTGTATAGATATGAAGTTAATGAACTAGATGACCTGCACATGGAATGAAGGAATAGATTTTTGATTATTCCCATGCCCACTGGGGTGCTCTGTTCTGAAGATTTAGGGGCCCCATCTGGACTTTCAATCATAGAGGACTGAAGGAAGGAGAAAAAAATCAGTGGAACTTATTGCATTGTTCCCATTCTACAGTAGAAGAATGTGCTGGATCCTAGTTCCCTCTGCCAAAGGAATGTGCCCTTTTGACTATGGATGGAAAATGATCTGGCCTAGTATTTTACACAGCGTCAGGGCCCTTCCACGCTGCCCTTTATCCCAGGATCTGATCTCAGATTATCTGCTTGAAACTGGAATATATGAGTCCCCACTGCCACATAACCTGGGATAAACAGATAATCTGGGATCAGATCCTGGGATAAAGGGACAGTGTGGAAGGGCCTTCATTGACTGTAGTTCCTAAAATCCAAAATACTCAAAACATTTCAGGCAAGCTTTCGAAGCTTCTTTGCCTTCTTTTTCAGCCAAAAGATGTTTTAAAAAATAATACAGAAGAAGACAAGAAAAGCGACAGTGTTGGAGCCTATTATCAGCATGATGTATGATTTTATATGATCATTTTGATGCTGGTGTTTAGCTGTAATCTGTTCTTTTAATATAACCTCGATGTTATATTTCCCCTTTCCTTCACTGCCTTTTATAAAATCTGAAGAACCCTATTGAAGTTGTCATTGTCCCTCGAGGTACTTATTTGGGGCAGAACTGTCCTAAAACAGAACTGCCACATTAGCCAATTAACTCCAGGAGTCCACCAGAATCTCCTACAAGGTGTGTGCCTTTCAGATGGTTTCCCCAGATGTTGTACATCACCTTACAATTTAAAATTATAATTGCCTTAGATTATGTAATTCCTCACTTGCTCCTGTGTGGAATTTATGCACAGAACATGGCAAATTTCTCTTGATCCCCATCTCCTGGCTGCTATTTCTAACTGTTTAGCACAAGGGGTTGCAATGTGGAGCCCTGAGGCTGCGTACCCTTCACTCGTTCAATTTCACAGTCTTCTTTTGTTCTGCATAGTAAAGGGTGAATTTCACTTTCCTGTTTTGACATTAAAACACCTCCTGCAATTTTTTTTAAAAACCCAAGTATTTTCTTCCACTTGCTTCTGTTTTTTGGGATGATTATGGGGTTGACAGCTATCTGTGGCAGCAAGTCCTCATATTTGCTGCAGTTGTCTACCTCTGAGGAGGAGACAAGTATTCCTTAAGTCTACCATAAATGATACATTGGCTTGGTCTATCAGTGTCTCCTGCTGCATTGAGGTGTTCAAGAAAGAGGTAACTTTTTGCACATTTTTGTCACTTTTCTCATAGGTTGACTTTCTGAAGAGAGCATCCTCACTCCCCCACACAATTCAGAAGGCTGTTTTTTTCCCTGTGTTGAGAAGGCTCCCTAATTTGGAACTCTGGAAATTGTAAGAAGGGTGATGTAGTTATTGCACACTCTTTCCTTTGGGTTTTCATTGTCAGTTGCCTTCAAGAGAGAGAGAAAGAGAGAGAGCACTCCAAATCACCCTATCATCAACTGCTCAGACTTAGGACAATCATGGCTTTCTTGATTGAGCCTATATATCTAAATGGAAGGCAATCTTTTTCTTTTCCTATTGCTCTCTACTTTATCATGGTCTTTTCTAGTGAGTCATATCTTCTTATGGTGTGGTTCAAGTACACATCATGAGTTTTGTCATCTTTGTAGTTAGCCTGTTTTAAATTCTAAAGCAGGCTTTAGAAACAATGAAATGAGGTATGAAGTAACGTTCATCTCGCATGTGACCACATCCTGCATGTAGCCATATGTTTCAGTTGTTGTCCGTGATAAGACTTGTAGTCCAACACGTCTGGGTGAGAATACTGTTAATGGCATGTGCTGACATATGCCCTATGCATGTGCATGCCTCTTTTGGACATATGACTAGGTTGTATTCTGTAGGCCCTTGTGCAACTTGCAAAACCTCCCTCTCCCACACAGCTATCAAGCTCTGGGGCTGCTGGTGGTGCTGCTTACTGGTGAGGAGGAGAGGAGGCAGTTCAGGCTAGGTACCTCCAAAGGGAAGGAACAGGAGAGTGTATCCCATCTGTAAGTGTACTCCCATTGTCTGCACCATCTGACTTGAGCTGTGATAGTTATTTATTGTGTGGCTCGCCTTTCTTCCCTTTCTATAGATAAGCAACAGCAGCAGACCCCTCCTCAGGCTTAACAGCTCCAGATGGACACTGTTTTATTAGCCTTTTAAACACCATAAAATACATACATGGGGGAACGGGTACTGAACTGTATGGGTAGATCATTATATTCTGCTGGCTTGAACTTGACCCTGGAGAAGAATTGTATAAGTTTTAAAGCCAGGGCTTTGCTGAAATTGCGCTTCTCTGTTGAACTTTATAAATGATCTTTTTATAATAGTTGCCTAAAGCAGTTAACTTTGTGTAGAACTTTACAAATGATCTTTCTGCAGTGGCTAATGGCTGCCCAAAGCAGTTTGCTCTTACAATAGAATATGTTAAAATGTGGTTTATATGCAAACCTTGTATTAACCAGTCTGTCTGAGCCTATGAGCTAATATTTTATTACAGCAGGCCTTTGATGTTTTGCGGTTTTTGTGGATGTGATTCTTCATGGAATTGAATTAAATGTTTCCTCTAGGAATTCCTAGGCCCTTAAGCATGACTCTGTGGTCAACTTCTGTCATATATTTGCACTGGAAAAGCTAGAATTTCCTAGATTGAATACTTCTCTAGGCATTTGTAGGTCCTCCAGTATGATTCTGTTGTCAACTTCCAGCATAAGTTGACTATAGCATTGTACTGAAAGACCTAGAGATTTCTAGAAAAGTAAAAAAAATGTGTTTTTAAATCATGTTTTCCCCATATTTATGGGTGTTCTTGCCCCTCACCCCAGCAAAAGTGGAGGGCTAACTACAGTTCTGCAAATAAATGAGTGCTTGCATAAACATAGACTGGAGATAAAAGAATTGGGGAATGCTGTAGCAGTTGTTTTGCTTACATAGGTCTACTTGCACAAGCTTTGATACAAGAAGAATATCATCGTGGCCCACGCATAAATTTCATGTGTTACAAACTATACATGAATAGGAGGGTAAGAAATGCAGCTTTGTGATGGATGATAGCAATAAAGATGAACAAGAAATATATATGCAGCATTCTTCTCATTTTCATTTGAGGTACTTCTCATATAGGAGAGAATGTTTTAGTATTTAGAAATGTTAGAATTTGACTTCTAACTCTGCTTGGTTTGGTAAACATTACAAAACATTTTAGGCAACTACAAAATGGGTACAGCATTCTCCAAAAGAATGATGTACCCATTTTGTAGTTGTCTACAATGTTACTTGTCCAATATTCTGCCAGACCATTTATGTTGGATAAGTGAGACTCTACTGTAAATGAACCCTGTTTTCTAGACTATCTCATTTTAGTGGACATTGACTTTCTTGTTATTATCTATTAAAGTGGTAGTCCTGGCAACTCCCCTTTATTTCTTACCATTCTGTCTCCTCTTTGTCCTGTATGAATATGCCTTCTCAAAACCAGGTCCTAAATAACTTTCAGTCTTGCTAGTTTCTGGTGTTAAAAGGAAATGTATCTCTGATTGGTGTGTAAAGTCCAGATATTAGTTCATTAGTTCATTTCTCACCTTTCTGGCTGAGCTATGTTGTTCCCCCAGAGTGGTGATTTTCTGTTTTGTGACATTAAAAAAAGTCTCTACCAGAAGTTACTCAATTATTAACAGATCATACTGAATAATTTTAAGCATTTTTGGCATGGTGATATGCATATTACAATCTGTCCATGACATACATTTAGAAGCATAATGTCCCACTCTCAGAGGTATTGAAGGTGCCAAGTTCATGTCATTCTGACATGTCGTTCAGGCTGAAGGCATCAATGTATTCTGTTGGCCAAGTTTGACAACTGAGTTTTTGTGAGAGCCCCCTGCTAGGATGGAAAGAAAAGAAAAGAGAAGTGCCTATAAGCAATGTGTGTTTACTGGATGGTGCTCAGTGGGTATCAAAATCAAGTGGGCTTTTTCCTCACCTAACTTTTAAAACTTGTAGATTGAAAATATACCATCCATTGAAATGCTACAAACTCTGTAACATTTCACAGGGGAAAAGTAGGACAGATGAGGCCAAATAACACCAGAATATGGTCGAGATGGCAAAATATATTTATGAATGAGCCATCTGGGAAGGGCAAGATCATGCCCCCTCCCGTAGTCTCTTCCTTGTTTTCCCAATGAGTCATGTCTTCTCATGATATGCCCAAAATACAGGAGTCTCAGTTTAATCATATTGGCTTCTAGGGAAAGTTTAAGCTTGATTTGTCCTGGACCCATATGTTTGTCTTTTTAGTAGTCCACTGTGTCCATAGAACAGACCCAATTTCAAATTATCTGATTTTCTTATCAGCTTTCTTCACTGTTCTGTTTTCACAGCCCTATGTAGAAATTGAAATATGATAGCATGGACAATCCTGACTTTGATATTCAAAGATATATCTTTATTTTAAGAATAATGTCTTCCAGCTCTTCCAAGTCCTAGTCTTCTTCTAGTTTCGATTACCGTAATACCGTTCTTATTCATTCTTGACCCAAGGCATAGGAAATATTTTACAATCTCAGCTGGGATTGCTGCAGTCAAAGTTGCCCAGAATCAGTCTAAAGAGGAACATCCTGATTGGGATCTAGCCTCTGTTTAGTCGTAAGGTGTTGTTTCTGTCATTGAATCCATAAATGACTCTCTTCTGGGGTGGTTAGGACTAGACTTCAGGTTAGAAGTCCAAGATCCTATAGGACCACTCCCTTTATCCTGCAATTAGTAGCCCAGTGGAGTTCATTCATGTTCAGACTGCTGACTGATAGCTAGGAGAAGGAAAACAGAAAACTTGAGGCAAGAAGAGAATGTAATGGAATACCTGGAAGCTGAACAACACTGAAGTATTTGCTGCAGGTCTCCCTTGTCTTCAACAATACCTTTGTTATTACCCTAAATACAAGTAATAGAATAAAAATTGAACATTTTTCAACACTGAGGCTACACATGCAGTCTCCTTCCCTCTCTCACTCTGCTTTTGTGTACATACCCACATGTGAATGTGTGCTTTATAGAGCTGGATTTGTGATAGCAAAGCTTTTTAGTTTTCTGATATTATTGCTTTCTGAAAAGCATTTAACTCATTTTCTAAAGCATGTGCATAATAATAGCACCCCTTCTTAATTGCGCTGAGAAATAACAACTCTCCTACAGTGGATTTTGAAGCTTTAATTTAAATTTCTCTTGGAACATTTGTACACCCACTTAGCATCTTCTGCAAATCCTACATTACATTATGTAGTTGGAAATAAGCATGGGGTTTTAGAAGCAGATTCAGAGCAGGTGAAAAAAAGCTGCAAAACAGTTGTAGCACTGCATTGTGTAGGAGCTTAAAGAGGATGGGTTTAGGATATAATAATAATAATAATAATAATAATAATAATAATAATAATAATCCAACGTGTGATCTGCTACAACGGCCAGCAGAGTGTTTGTTGTGGACTCATCTTGTTGTGTTTCTAATAATAATAATAATAATAATAATAATAATAATAATAATAATAGGAAAAACTCAGCCATTATCAAGACTTCAAAATTGAACTGTAGACTCTGGCATAAACCAGTAGAGGTGGTCCCAGTGGTAATCGGCACACTGGGTGCTGTGCCAAAAGCTCTCAGTTGGCATTTAGAAACAATAAACATTGACAAAATCACGATCTGTCAACTGCAAAAGGCCACCTTATTTGGATCTGCACACATCATTCAAAAATACATCACACAGTCCTAGATGCTTGGGAAGTGTTCAACTTGTGATTTTGTAATATCTATCTCACTTGCTGTGTCATACTGTGTATTTGTGCCAGTACAATATAATATAATATAATATTATATTATATAATATTATATAATATAGTAAAACTTTATTGATATACGATCCTATCTCTCCAAGAGGACTTGGCATTTTCTAACACAGGGGAAAACATAACTGGGCAAAATATCTCCATCCACTTTTGTCAGGTGGTTTGTGACTGGCAAAAATTGGGGAAAGTAGTCAGCACTTTCTAGTGGGAGAAGACAGATTCTGCCCATATTTAGGATTACAGGTAGTTTACCGTTCCAAATGAGGCAGCCAAGGATTTTTGTCCCATTTAAAAAAATGTGAAGGTATAAGCGTTTTGTTGCTAAAGCAGCTCAGTGCTGTCATTGTTAACATTAAAATTCCCAAATGTGAATAACAGTGGATCAGTCACTTCATTTCATAATGTAGTCCACTAGCTGCCAGCATCTGAAAATTGTAAAAATCTATCTTCAGTGATAAAAATAATTAAGGATTGCTGAGGTCTGTCCATCCAGGAAATGTTAAAAACAAAGTCTTCATTAAATATTTCAACCCATAGCAATTCATATAAATTGATCACATTCGTTTACTTTAAGAATGAGGTTTAAAAGTTGATTGTCCAATAAATTCATCAGCTGACTAAATATGGGAGGTGAGAGCTGGCCTCGGGGCTAAGCAGTGGTAGAAGTAGGGATCATACATTGGACATGTCATGGCGGCCACATTATTGGCCTGGCTTGAACATAAAGCTAAAAAGTTTAGTGTTGTATGCACATCTTTGTTTATTATTCATTTGTCTTCTTATGTGGTCACAAAGAGAAGGCCAGAAGAATTCACTTCCATTTTTAACCAGTTTGTTGTTATATCAGTATGGGGAACTGTGATTCTTTTAAAAAGAGGATCAGAATCAGTTAACACTAAACACTATTTGTCCCAAGCAACCAACTGTGGTACTGAAAATGAAGCAAATGCTTCCAGGCTCTTCATAACTTTGGGAGAGGAGAGAGGTTTAGTACACAATACTGGTTTTTTCTTCTTCCATAAAACAGAAAACTGTATTCATGTCATAGGATGCTCGATGGTTTTAGTTCAGGGATTTGTTTACATTAGAGGCATATATTCGGAAATTCAAACTAAGCAGAGGGAAAATATGATGTACAATGGTAACTAAGGGCCATATAAATAACAGTGAAAATTATTATATCCACTTCACAGAAGTCTTGACTATGTCTCATGACTTGCCAGGATTGCTGACTTTTTGCATCACACATTCTTATGAGCCACTCTAATACACTTAACTTCTAAGTCAAGGGGGGTTTCTTTGTCTATATGAGAATAAAACAGTGTGACTTGTCCAAGTTTAGTTAACTTTTGAAAACTCCCTCACACACTCTAGGGCAGTGGTTCTCAATCTGTGGGTTCCCAGGGGTTTTGGCCTACAAGTCCCAGAAATCCCAGCCAGTTTACCAGCTGTTAGGATTTCTGGTAGTTGAAGGTCAAAACATATGGGGACCGACAAGTTGAGAACCACTTCTCATGTTTTGAGCAACCAGATGATTTTTCAGGATGGATGTGGTCCTTTTCTGAATATTGTGTTCTGATAAATTCCAACACTTTCAAATTCCTGGGATTTACAACAGGCAAGGGAGGGCGTGAAAACATGGAGAAAGAGCTCCACACCCCCTACATAGTGTGGTGATATTTAAAATGTAAACTCTATAAAATTTGAGAAAATATCAGGGCATTTGAGTAGAATTCCAGTTGTCTGGAAAATGAGCTACTGAGAGCTGAAGAAAGATTCTTTAGCTTTTCTGGAAGATTTCTATCTTAAAGGTACATGGACACTCTCCAGGACTGAAGTTCTATACATTACTGGCTACACAATTCTTAAGTTTAAATATATCTATAGATTTGTATCTATATATGATTGGTTTGCTTTGCTTTCCAGATGCAGCTGTGTGGAGCCAAGCAACCCCAGCAATAATACTTTACAATTTTGGGCATCCAAAAACAAGACTTCAGATGACATAACTTGGGGAAACCTAACTTGGAAAGTAAGTGTACCATTGAACACACAGCATGGACAGACTCAATGAATGTTCAAACAAATGTATAATGAAGGCAGGGTGAAATAGTATTACATAGCCTTTTCTCTCTTAGGTATTTGTTTGAAGAGATATAGTGTTCAGGTATATTTGTGGGAAGTTTCCCCTCTATGAGTTAAATTCCTATATTCATAGAATTGTAAGATCTCAGAGTTGGAAGCAGCTAAAAGAGCCATCTAGTCCTATGCAGGAATATACTGCTAAAGCATTCCTGAAAGTCATGCATCCAAACTCTGTTAAAAGCCATGGTAGTTCAAGCAGAGTCAAACTGCACCCTTAGTAAGTCTTTTCAGTGAGTGTTCCCTGTGGGTGCATATTTTTAACAACAGCGATGTATGTGCCACTAGTCTTGGTGTTTTACCAAGGAGTATTACTGAGATTAAGCCTACATTCATGAAATAGCAGCAGATTTGACCTAAATTCCACCAGATGGTAAATCTGAAGCTACAGTGTGTAAAAAGCATATAAGCTCCACATTTTCAGTTGAATACTCTTCCAGATGTTCAGGCTATGAGGACAAATCAAAATTGTCAAATTGCTGAGTTGTCAAAATTATTGCAAACACCCTTCTATACATACAGTCCACTATTGTCAGCAGTATAGATTGTGACCAGGTAAGCAGAAAACTTATTGAGAACAGCAGCAGATTTACTTCAAAATACAATAGCCTACTTTATCATCATTCTCCAGTAAGGGTAACCAATATATCCTTGCTGCCCTCAAGGTTTTTGAGGCTAGGATTGGTTCTTTGTTATTGTATGGCTCCCCATTTGGATTTCTGCAATCAATAAATCATTTAATTCATCACATTCCAAGTTTCTCTGGAAACTAATGAGGCTCCCTAGATGTATACCTTATGCCATTCTATGCACAGAGACAGGTGAAAATGCTCTTGAAACCTTGGCATGTATGAGAGCTATAAAATTCTGGCTGCATATACATTTTCAAGCAGACCTCCATAGCAATATTCTCTCTCTGTTATCAGATCATTTTATTTCAGAGTGTTATGTTTTGCTTCTCAAAAAGATCGAAGCAATTGGCCTGTCTTTGGAAGCACTCTTAATGCTCATACAAGTGGAAATCTGCAAGTCATTCAAGAGCAGACGTTTGGATCTTGACTTCCATAATCTGAGTTGCCTAAGGGCTGAGAAGTGTGGTATACAAATATAGTAAATAAATAAATAGTAAATAAAATAATCTGACTCTTACAGCAAAGACAACTTGTTCCCCTACCACATCATTAATTCCATGTGAGAATGAAGTCATGGCAGCATATATTTGCATTTTGATTGATCCCATCCAGAGGAGAGCTTTGGCAAGATGTAATGTGTTGCTATCATCTCTTTTGGATGAAGATATAAAAACTGGAATGTTCCAAAAGGGTTTGTTCTTGTGATTTGGTCTCTGTTGAAATACTTCATCGTTCTTTGCATTCTTTGTTTGTTTGCCCCACATATGATAATATATGGATGAAATACAGGACTTAAATTTTTCACAGTGTTCTCAATGACAGGGGTGTTATAAAATTCCATATTTTCTGAACAACTCTGATGCATTCTTTTGTGAGACTGTTGCAAATTTTGTCCTTGAGATTAGTAACTTTTAAGTGTGTTTTCTTTTTATCTGTGACTTCCACTTGTTGTATATACCTCTGTTGTATGACAATTTTGTTGTTCAGAGGTTCTCTCTCTGTCTGTGTAATAGCCTACATTTTCATTGTTCGTTTCTTATTAACTTAGTATCTGTATGGAGTAATAATGTGCTTTATATTTACCAAACTGTGCTCATATTTAGCATCTGTAAACAGTAAAAGGCACTTTCTGTTAAATAATCTCAAATGACACTAAATGTATAACATGTCCCATAGACTTTTAGTTAACTGGAACTCAAGCAACTCGAACTATTCAGCAACTGGCAAACCATTTAGGAAATCATGCATTATGTTTTTAAAAATCTGTTTTTATAATATAGTTAGTTTTGCCTTTGTTTTAAGGCACAAAATGCGACCCCAAAACAGTCTGAAATATAACAGTTCAAGGCTACATTATGGCCAGACAGGGATGCTGTCAACCACTTTTGTGGCAGGACAGCAGCCTCACAGCCCAGCCATGCCGAAATCAGTTTGGCATGGCTGGGAATGGGGCCAGTGTCCATCCCCATCATGCCAGTTTCTCCCCAGAAGACATAAAACAGCAATGTACCTGATCGTTGGGCTGTTTCCTTTCTGGTTGCTGCCATGTGACTGACAAGGCAGCTTTGGAGAAGTGAGCCCTCTCTCTGTTCCTCCCTGGCTGCCATGCTGCCTCAGCGCATCTCAGATGTGTATACTGTTTAAATGTTTTTATTTCAGTCTTGAAATTTTCACAACCACAAATGATTTTGACTAAAAACTGACATCAATATATTTTCAGTTTCCAGAAAAAGAAATGAAGCATAGTTTTTGAAATATAACAAATTTCAAGGGGACTCCTTTGACTTTACCTCATGAGTTTCAAAATAATTTACTTCAGCAAAAATTTCAACCATTCTATCAAAATTTCACTGCAAATAAAATTTGAAGGTATTCCTGTCCTATAAAGAGCCAATGTCAGTGATGAATGTAGTGGTAGATCCCATTTTTGCAAGTGGACTGCTTGCATAATCAAAACTATCTATTACCCTTTTATTTAAGCTTTACCACCCACCATCCGGTCTGCTCCTGGGGAATCCTATATTTGTGTGTGTGTGTATTTATGTAACCTTTAAAAACATTTGGTTGGCATTACTCAAACTTGTTCTCAGGGGGAGGAGGTCTGATACTGTCACTATGTTAGGACTGGGAAGCAGCACTTCTGCCTTTCCTGCCAGGCTTCAGTGTGAGACTCAAGAGATAAAAGACAAAGATCCATACATGCATCAGGGCCAGCGAAATGCTTCCCAATTTTTGCTGCTTTGTCCACCCCACCTACCCGCAATCTGCTGAAAAATGCAAGGGGCTGCCCATTCCTTTTTTAATGAGACTCTGGTTAATTGTTTTGTAAGGATTAATGGTGTGAACTAGAAATGGGAAACATGTTGCTTTCTGAGAGTTCTGTAATTCAACATCTATCACTGTTGTTGTGTGCCTGGGAGTCATTCCCAATCTATGGCAAATCTAAGGTGAACCTGTCACAGGGTTTTCTTGGCTATATTTACTTGAAAGATATTTTCTATTACCTTCCTCTGAGATTCAGGGAGTGCGACTTGGCCAAAGTAATTCAGTGGGTTTCATGGCCAAGCAAGACTTTGAACCCGGTTTTCAGAGTGATCCCTAACCAGCATAATTAATAATGAAGTGAGTCGGGAGAGTTGTAAACCAACATTATCTGGAAAGTCACAAGTTGCTTGCCCCAATGTAAACAAATTCTAGACAATCCAACCACAAATTCTGATTTATTCTTCTTCTTTTTTTGCTTGTTTTACAGATTAGAGCAGATTTTAAACCGTAATCCTTGGTTCATACATAGTGACAAGCTAAGAACTGGGGACAATGAAAGTAAACACTTGTTATAAATCCTCTTCCTTTCTGCACAGGAGGCTAAGCTAACTGCTGTTTTTATTGCATTGCAAACAATTACGTTTTTATCTGTGTATATAGATTTGCTATGTATGAAAATGGGCAGGATACAAATGAAGTCAACAATAATAGTGATAGCGTAGATATAGAAATACTTAGCAATTGAGGCATGCTGTCCAGCTGTCCCAGTTTGCAGGGATGATTCCAATAAATTGTAATCCTCCTTTTTTCAACTGATGTTAAAATGCCCCAGTTTCTCTCTTCTTCTTCCACTTTCCCTCTTTGCCCTTTACTTATTTCAATCGCTGCAAAAGGAATTCAAAATGCAAAAATAGTCCCATGTTTCTCTCTCAGCTAGATCTCTAGTCCTCTCTCATGCTATCCTGATAGTCAGGCACAATATAACCCAGGAGTCTTCCCACCAATTGTCTATTCAGCTGGAGGAAAATACAAAAAAAATGTCATTGGAGTACATTTTTCTAAGGACCAAGAATCGGTTTTCTGCAAACCTGTTCTCTTTTTGTCAGATATGGGAAAAAGGCCAACCCTCTGAACATTACACTGTATCCTGTAGATTTTGATATAGAAATAAATATCAAAGAAAACTATGTGAGTTGCATTTCTGTACATTTATGAGGGTGAGACTAGTATTTAGTCCACTGAATTGGGGTTTTTTAGGGAGCCCAATTGGATATATTAAGGAGAAAGACATGACCTACTCCAGAAAGCATGTAGAATTTCATGCATTCTCCTTTGGATCCATGCTCATATGTTTGTTCAGTCTTCATGACAGATTATGCCATGAATGGTACAATTAATTTTCTATTTAGTTGCAGTAGAAACAGTTTTGTGGAGTCTGTTGCCATCTTGTGGCAAAAGGAGTTGCTTTTCTGCATTGTAGTACCAGAGGATTCCTCTAATCCTTTTTTCTAGCCTGTTGCCTTATATATGTTCTAGGGCTGGGCGGTTTCGTTTCGTTAATTCGTAATTCGTTAATAATTCATTAATTTTTACAATTACAAAACGATAACGAACCATTCTGGAGCAATTATTTAAAAAAACGAATTTTCAAAAACGTTTTGTAAATGCTTCGTATTTTGATATTGTATTCGTTTCGTTATTGTTTTGAGGTCGTTTTGTTATTATTTCCGCATGTCTGGCCCAGTTTTATGGTTTAATTAGTGAAAAAAAATTATAATATCACACCAACAGTCAACAACAGAGGGAGAGGGAAGCTTCAGAAGGTTTTGGAGGTTTTTTAGCGTATTTCGCGGTCGCGTCCACCATTAACGAATCGATTCGTTATTGTTTCGGAAATCGATTCGTTAATTTTTTACCATTTACGAAATTTCGTAAATATTGAACTTTTTAAAAGGAAAAGTTTGTAATTATTTTAAATATCAAAACAAAAAAAACCCCCAAATACAAATCGATTTTAGAAACAAATTTTTCCGTTGTTACCCAGGCCTAATATGTTCTGGCTGGATACTTTGAAAGTTGCAGTTTGGGGCACCAGAGTGAAGTGGGCAACTCTAAAATCACATGTCCTGTGACATCATATTTGCTCATGATAGTCACACTCATGATCTAGAACTAATGACAAGTGATTTCAAATTTTAACTGAATTTCACCCAGTTTTATCTGTAAAAAACCTACAGTTTTTATTTAATTAAATATGTTGGTTCATATCAAACTTCCTAACCAGTTTCTGTTAAAAGTAGCAGTATGCTAAATTTAACCAAAATAAATTACAAAGAAAAGTAAAGCATATTTTGCCTGGGGAAAAAAGAGAAACAAAGGACCAAAAAGGCCAACCCTCTGAACAAATTTTGTTCAGAAAATGTTGTGATAGATTTACCTTAGGGTTGCCACAAGTTGGAAATGACTCGAATGCACACAGCAACAACAAAAGGACCAAATAATAATGAAAGGCTTTGACATAATAGAAATGCTGTTTAGGGGAAAAAAGACATGAGATATATGTATTGTGTAGTTGTTGAAGGTCCCTTATCATTTTTATTGTTACTGAGTCAGACCACCCTTATATGAAGGATCCATTGTTGGTGTTATGATCCAAGTATCTGTATTATAGAATGCCAGAATGCTCTTAAGTGGAAACTTACCTGTGATTATAAGTAGGTGCATTCAAAATGTTGAGATTTGGGGCCTTTCTTCAGACAGTGGGTTTTCATTTCATCCCTCACAGAAATCTTAGTTTGATTACGTTACAATTAGCCAGTAGGCCTTAAACCAGAAAATATGGTATAATGCCTGCTTTAATTAAATCGGGATGTAAATTGCTTGAAGAGAAAAGGCATGAAGAAGGTGAAAGAAAGGAGCATGTAAATTCATAGCTTCTTCTCATCTACTCATTACAAAGTACTTGAGGTCAATGGGGTGAGGTAGAGGTGAATTCAGTTATTGTTGACTTGGGCTTAATAACTGGTTCTATGTCTTGGGAATCCTCTTCTGAAGGAGATATAAACAAACAAACAATTTTATTATAGTCCATAGGCCCATCAATAATATCTCTGAAGAAGATATTAATTTTGTCCATTTTTAGTACTTTCAAACATGATGAACAGGAAGGCAAAATATTCCATATGAAATATTTTGACCATATTGTGTATTATGTAGCAGCAGATGTAAGCATTCTACCAAATGTGTAATCAAC
The DNA here is from genome assembly GCF_037176765.1 of Anolis sagrei. NCBI lineage: Eukaryota > Metazoa > Chordata > Lepidosauria > Squamata > Anolidae > Anolis > Anolis sagrei. The sequence continues at coordinate 199,393,645 of NC_090021.1, read as the reverse complement.
AGAAACCTATAACCAATTCTAGAGCTCTCACAAATACAACCTGTACATAGAATTATTTTCAAATGTAGGGCTTCATTTCGGTGTACACCTTAACAAATCTTACAAATATGTTTGTTTAAAATGTGGCCTTGAGGTCAGGATTCCAGTACAGTTCCCTTATCCTCATGGGATACATTCCTAGATTTCATGCGGATATACAAAACTGTGGATACTAATGAATCCTGTTGAACTTTGTTTCTGGCCCCATAATACCACAGGGTCACACTGGAGGACCTTGAGAATACCCAGAGAAAACATAGTTTGCTGGACATGGATAAATGAAACTGTGGATGCTAATCTCATGGATAAGGGGTAGTTTAAATGGAAGCCAGTCTGGTCAGAAGTGGTAATGGAATACAATACAATCTTCTTTATTTTTGATGAGCTGCAAAACATAAAACATGCCTTTACTTTCCATGTTAGGAATGTGAACATTGGCAAGGGACATTTGTAGGACGAGCCTGTGGACATCATGGTCCTTACGTCCCAGATGTTCTCTTCTGGTCAGTCATCTTATTCTTTTCTACAGTTACTCTGTCATCCACACTGAAGCAGTTCAAGACAAGCCGATATTTCCCAACCAAGGTAATGTGTCTTTTGAAAATGAAACAATTGCCACTTTGCTGCAATCACAGGCTGCAGTTCTGTCTCTATGGCTGTCAGTGACCAATAGATGCTATTAACATCAATCAGTTCCCATTTATAATGTTTTATGGTTCTTCCTTGTGTGTTTACTACCAGGTCTCAATGGCCAATTGATGCCATTAGCATCAATCAACTCCCATTTATAATGTTTTATGGCATTTCTTTATATGTTTACTACCAGTAATATGTTAATATAGGAGAATGGGGAGGAGAGCAAGTACTTTTCTTTTATTCTGCCTCCTTGTTGAAACTGGAAGAGGTGATCATTTAGAGCAAAACACATTAAGGAAAGTCATTGCAGTTCAATCTGAAATGTAAATATGACCAACAGACTGTAATAATCAGCTCCACAGAGAGACAGAGTTCAAACAGAGACACAAAATCAAACCCTTTACTTCACCAGAGCAGTTGGGTATGATGGTCATGCAGTACAGTGCAATTCATCTGGCTGAAACTGGAAAACAAAACATGTTTTCATACAATTATTATTAAAGCTGTGCACTGGGTAATTACAAAGGTTAATTGTTGCAACCATAATTCAGTTAAATTTTATTTTATTGGGGGGGGGGCAGCAATATTCAAGCTCATTGGATATATGTGATCCACTAAGGGGCAAGTGGAGGAAAGTAGCACTTTGTTTCTTCCCTTTTCCAAAATGGAGCTCCACGAGATTTCTTGGGCTCTTTAGAGTTGGGAGAAATGGAGCGCAGAGGTGGGATGTAATATCCTCTTGTAATTCTAGAAAAATGATTTACAAGAAAAAAATCTCCTTGCAGTGGGAGAATGTCTTTTTTATTGACTAGCAATTGCTGACACTGATGATCATCTCAATGTATCTTCAGGTGCGGTCTATAGTGAGTGACTTTGCTGTCTTTCTTACCATCCTGTGCATGGTCTTAGTTGACTATGCCCTTGGAATTCCATCACCAAAACTTCAGGTTCCAAATGAATTCAAGGTAATCTCTTGAATTTTAATTTTCACTAAAATTAAAAAGTGCCACAGTGACTGTGTTATAAATGACTTGTAAGTATTTATTTCAGAAATGTAATAAAATATGAATTTGAATGTATCTCCAGTATAATTTTTTTTTTAAAATTTAGACTAAGTTTCAAAAAAATCAAATACATGATTAAGATAACATAACTTTGTCCAAAAGTTATTTTTTGCTCCATTACCAATTTCCCCCTCATTAATTCCTTTTGCAATACTATCAGGATAATAATTGGGATGAGGAAGTTGTGGTCTTCAGGGAGGCTTTGACTTCAGACTGCATCCTGACATCCAGAATAACCGATGGGCAGAGGTCATGGAAACCAAATACCTAAACATTTAGAGAAGACCTACAGATTCCCCACTCTGGCCATTCTTGATTACAAACATCTCTATGGCTCTTGTTATCTACAAGTATGATTAGGATTGCAGTTTTAGCTACCATTGGAGTGATTTGATGTTTGCACTGATGGCTTCTTTATGTTATCACTATACTATCCTTCTGATATGCACAATGCTGTGTAAGACGAATATGCAGTGTTTTTAGTTATTTGTGTTGTGTGTTGTATTTCTATTTGTATTCCTTTTCAAAAGTGGAGGAGGAATGTTTGTTGAGCTCTGATCCTGAAAGACCTCTGCATATGCTTCATAAAAATGCAGTCTCGTAGACCTTAATTTGCTCTTCTCCTCTTAGCCTACCAGAGATGATCGTGGCTGGTTCGTCACTCCTGTGGGCCCCAATCCTTGGTGGACAGTGCTGGCGGCTCTAATTCCAGCACTTCTTTGTACTATTTTAATATTTATGGACCAGCAGATTACAGCAGTTATCATAAATAGGAAAGAACATAAACTAAAGGTAAGATTATTTTGATCTTTCTAAGTATTATTCTAGAATCTCAATCTACATGTTTTGAAAAATACTCGTTATCTTTGTAAAGGAATTACACATTTTACCCATTTTTTTTGCTATTTGTATTTGTGTGCGGGAGGCTATTTCACACTACAGAATTATAGATCTATGATTCCACTTTAACTCTCATGGTTCCATCCTAGAGAACTTGAAATCATCAGTTTTGATAGGAGCATTTAGGATTTTCAGTCAGAAAACTCCCACCTTGTTTTCTCAGGACTTTTAAGAATGCAACTGTGCACTTAAAGTGGAATACTATAACAGTGTAGTGTGAAAGAGGCCTTGGGTTTGGGCAGTTTGGTACATGCCAAGAAGCACTGACCTTTAAATAACAAGAATAGGGAAGCCTGTCTATGAACAAACCCCATGTACTTATTGAAGCAAAGGAAATGGAAATGCAAAGGCCGTTGAAGAACTGAGTAAATACTCTGTGTCATATGAAAGCCATAACCAATGGGAATTGCACAGTGAGGAATACTTCTTCAAAGAGCCACCAGCTTTCCTAAATATGTTGATGCTAACTGGACTTTCTCATTCATCATTTATGAAATGGTTGAACATTTTCCCTAGTCATAAAAGCTTTTCTACTTGGTTATCTGTAGATTATTTTGACATATCAAATAACCAAGCAGCTAATTTGTAATGGTGGTTGCAGTGTAGAATCTAGAGCTAGTGTTTGATCTGATACATGAAATGCATTGAATGCCCATGACGGCTCATGCCACTGTGAAAATGTTAAATCTTTTATTTGATGTTTGAAACCTGACTCACTCTTATCATGGAGAATGAAAAACTGTCATGTAATGCAGTTTGACCTGTATCATATGAGTCTATACTGACCATATATCAATAATAATAATAATACAGTTCAAACTGCATTATTTAGCAGTGTAGATCCAGCTTGAGTCATACAATGGGAATAGTTGATTCCAGTAGAACTGGGAGTGAATGATTTTCCCCACATTCTGCTGCAGCCCCCTCATGTGCTCCCAAAATCCTGGGAAACCCTCCAGAACTGGTTTTTGGATAGTATGAAAGCCTGGAATGGAAGGGACAGTGTTTGTGGGTGGGGGTGGGGGGTCTGTAGTAACTGCCAGCAGAAGATTGGATTTAGCTCAGTGTATTTTTCCATTCCGCAGATGGCAAAATAAAACAAGGTTCGCCACATTTCTGACAAAATAAAAGGTCTGAATGGGTGCACCATTCTATTTTTAAACAATTGCTTCTCTGCAGTACAGTGCAACCACTTTATGAATGCAGTTTCAGCCACCTCTCATCACACGCCACAGTTGCTTGGGGTCTCTCCATGTTTCTTTCCCCGAGTTTTTTCTTTCTGCCCTCTTTGTCCCTCAGGCTCCTTGTGTCAATCCATGGTGTTGCATGTGGTTAACTTGACAGATGTAGGGAATTGCTGCCAAACTTCAGTGTGTGTGGTGTTTTGATTCCTGCCTTTTCTCTTCCTTTCAACCATGGCATGTGGGAGTCAGATGGTCTTCCTGGCTGCCCTCTTGCTTTACTGCCTATCCATATTCATTTGTATTTCATTTTGTTTTTTTGCTGGGGTCTGATGGAGCATCGTCACCTGTTGACACACTTCATTTCCCTCCCATATGTCAGTTTCCTCAGGCTTCTGCCTGAGTGAGAGGCAAACTCAATATCACTTGCTGCTGAAATGGCATCTTTGCCCTTGTGAAACTTCTGTCCTTTTTGACTTTGGAAGACTGAGGAGACTTAAGTTGGAAAGAAGCACATAGGTTGCACATTTTCTTAGGAATATGAAACCTGGAAGGACCGTCTGCCTCAGATTCTTTACTTGTGATTTCTCATAACTTCCCCTCAGCTGCGACAGTGCAAATGAACAAGTGACTATAAAAGCTATTAAAATGGTCAGATCTTAGCTCCATATGATAGGAATCCATCAAGTGTTACACTAGCAAACTTTCATCTCTTCATACCTGGACTGAAGAGGTGCTTTAAGAAAGTTGAGAAGGCAGAAGTGTCTGGTGCTGGGCAGACATTATTTGATATACTGAATAGGTCTGAGTACAGCAGAGGTAGGAAATTTGTAGCTCTCAGATATTGTTTAACTCCAGTGCTTATCAGCCCCAACCAGCATAGCCAAGGATGATTAATTATTTTCCTAAAGCATCTGGAAGGCTACTGATTCCCATATTTGGAATATTCCTTTCTGGCTTTTGTCAATTTATGCAGTTTAGAACAGTTCAAACTGCATTACATGTGTCTACACTGACCATATAACACAGCTCAAACTTCATTACATGGCCACGTAGAGACAGCCTGAAAGTGATTTTTTGTGTATTATTTTATTTGTTTTGATATTATATACTACACTAGGAATTGAATCATGATAATGGGCTAGAATCCTGTTGAGAGCTTACATTATTGTAAGTTGACAACTATGGGAATTAGAACTAAGCAGTTGAGTAATCCCCATCTCCAGTAGAGGGCTATTATTACATTACTACTCGAACCAGCAAAGTGCCTAATACACATCATGCACAATGTAGTTTGTAATGTACATCATACTTTGATGTAGATTGTGTACCAATATGCATTGCACTATGGAGTGCATTATGCTCCAATGCACATTATGCAATATGAGCATTGCACATCAATGTAAGGTATTGAAAAGATCATTATGTCAGGGTGTAATGATTCTTACCTCCTAGGCCGAAAGAGAAGCCTGGAATGTCAGTAGGCGGGACTCTATTTTGGGAGTGGTAGCAAAGGAAGCAGACATCTTGGGAGTGTAAAAGGAGAAGAGGGGAGGAGCTGAAGCTCTCTTTTGATTGGTTAGGACAGATGGGAGGAGTTTAGCCCTGAGAGGGAAAAGTGTCAGCTTGAGAGAAAGAAGGGAGATTGATTTTTGGGCTTGAAGAAGGAGGAGTGATTTTGGGAGCAGAGGAAAAGAGAGGTATTTTTGAGAGCTTAGATTTTTTTTTCTGCCAGAGAGCATTTTGTGACAGGCAAGGTTGTATTATTGGCCAGGGAGGTCAAAGTAGTCGCCTGGGTGCTTGTGTGGGTTTTTACACAAGTGGTTTGTTCTCTGGGTTAGAATAGATTAGCTTATAGAGGACTCTGCTTAGAGTGTAGCTAATTGCTCTGGGGACAACCTGTTTAGGTTAGTCTGGGGAACTCACTGCTACTGTGTTATTGTAGAGTGAGGAGATTTACTCGTATCTAAGTCAAATAACCTGTTTAAAGTACCCACCAAGATTATTGTGCCTCAGTAACCATTCAAGCTTTTGTGCCTCATTAAAGAAGATGGTTCTTTGTTCAATATTATAAATAAACATTTTCTCTAGTTCAACTTAGAAGCCTTAGTAGTGATTCATTCCTATGAGAATATTTCAATCTGTTTTAACATCTGAACATCACAGTCAAAGCTGGGAGCTAAGGGAGAGCTGGTGGACAGGAAGAAGTTTACCTCAGGGAAATCAACTTTAATATCCTAAAGTAATTTAGGTGGTGGCAGCGAATCTACTAAAGTACATACACATTACCTCATGTGCATATAAATGCTCTGTGCCAAGAATCATATTCCATCATATTGGTGACCAGCAGGATTCTGATTCTGTTATACAGGGCTAGGTAGAACTAATTGGGGGAAGCATGTGATCAGAGTGTCAGGGGCAGGGAACACCGTAGGGTGGTAAATCCAGGTTTAAGTCTGAGCTCTAATGGGCTTATCTAAAATGCTGAACCTTGCCCCCCAAATAGGTCCAGCACCTTGGAAATCACCTTTAAAAACTGGATACAAGATTAGAGTAGATTCACCCTTGTACTGATGTAAGAAGCATCCATTCACCCCTAGGAAGCAGTATCTGTTCCCTTGTTAGCTCCCTTGTTAGTGCCCCCAGTGGCGCAGTGGGTTAAACTCCTGTGCCGGCAGGACTGAAGATTGACAGGTCGCAGGTTCAAATCAGGGGAGAGGCGGATGAACTCCCTCTATCAGCTCCAGCTACTCATGCGGGGACATGAGAGAAGCCTCCCACAAGGATGATAAAAACATCAGTTCATCCGGGTGTCCCCTGGGCAACGTCCTTGCAGACGGCCAATTCTCTCACACCAGAAGCGACTTGCAGTTTCTCAAGTCGCTCCTGACACGACAAAAAAAAACTCCCTTCAAACAACTCCCTTAATAATCTCTAAAATACAGAATGTTGATAAGACCTATGACTCAGCAAGCAGTATTCTCCCAGAAGAAGAGGGGAATCCTGTCATGTTGGGGAGCTCCAGTTGCTCACCTGGGAGTTTTTTCACTTACTTGTATCTTTAAAATGCAAGAAATTATGGATGAAAACCAGTCATTGAAGTGATGTATTGAAAGTATTGGTTATGGCTTAAATGGCATAGATACCATTTTCAGAGAGAGCCTTCTCAGTGGCTGCCCCAAGACTTTGTAACTTTCTCCGACAAGGAGTCAAAATGGCCAGTTGCTTACTGTGCCTCCATCAACAATTGAAGACTTTTTAATTATTTGGACCAGTTTTTAGAACTTAAGGCTTTAAAGAAAGGGTTGTAATATTAAACAGTGTAATTGATCATAGGAATACGGACTAACGGATGATGAGACTGGATTCTGATTTTACTGTTGAGGCACTAATGATTGTTATACTGATGTTTAATTGTTTATGTTACAATTGTTTTAACTGTCCTATACTTGTCTTATGATGTTTTGTATTGATGTTGTTAACCGCTTTGAGTCACCTGAGGGCTGAGAAGAGCAGTATATAAATAAAGTAAATAATAAATAAATACATAAATAAATTTGAAATTGTACTGTATAACTTAAAATCTTTTTAGAAAGTAAAATTGCTAATACTTTAATTTGGTTTAAGTGTTGACTTTTGTATATGTTTTAGCATAATCTTTAAAAAAAACTGTTAGCCACCTCAATACCTAGTCTTGTGGGAAAGGTTGAAAAATAATAATACCACCACTACCAACACCAGATGGAAGTGAGAGAGACGAGGCAATGTAACCTGAAATGCAGCCTTTGCCTAGTAGTTCATGTGCTTCCCACTCAATCCTGTGCATTGTTACACTTAACTGTCCATTAGGGATGCCTTTGCTCAAATGCTTACCCAGTCCAAAGCCAAGAGTCACCGTGTATCCTCAATGTTTTCCCTCTCCATGTCTCCTTTGTTCTTCTTACAGAAAGGCTGTGGCTATCACCTGGACTTGCTGATGGTGGCCCTCATGCTTGGCGTCTGCTCTCTCATGGGCCTGCCCTGGTTTGTTGCTGCCACTGTCCTCTCAATTTCTCATGTAAACAGCCTGAAGCTGGAGTCAGAATGTTCTGCTCCAGGAGAGCAGCCCAAATTCCTCGGCATACGCGAACAACGGGTTACTGGGCTCATGATATTTGTCCTCATGGGGTCGTCTGTTTTTTTGACCAGGGTTCTTAAGGTAAGTCTATGGTTTAGAAACCAAAGGAATAGTCAGTGAGTCTATTTGGTTTATAGGATTTTAGTTGTGAGCATAAGTTCCTGTTTTGTCATGAGTACATTTTTCTTTCTTCTTACACAAACAACTAAGTTTCTATCTTATTTCGACCAATGTAGATCATGTGGTTATTTTTTTCTTTCTCAGGTCCCTGGGCAATCACCACATTTTAGTTAGTTACTTAGTAGGCCTGGGTAACAACGGAAAAATTTGTTTCTAAAATCGATTTGTATTTGGGGTTTTTTTTTTGTTTCGATATTTAAAATAATTACAAAATTTTCCTTTTAAAAAGTTCGATATTTACGAAATTTCGTAAATGTGAAAAAAATTACAAAACATTAACGAATTGATTTCCGAAACAATAACGAATCGATTCGTTAATGGCGGACGCGACCGCGAAATACGCTAAAAAACCTCCAAAAACTTCTGAAGCTTCCCTCTCCCTCTGTTGTTGACTGTTGGTGTGATATTATAATTTTTTTTCACTAATTAAACAAAAAACTTGCCCCAGACATGCAGAAATAATAACAAAACGACCTCAGAACAATAACGAAACGAATACAATAACGAAATACGAAGCATTTACAAAACGTGTTTAAAAATTCGTTTTTTTAAAAAATTGCTCCAGAATGGTTCGTTATCGTTTTGTAATTGGAAAAATTAACGAATTATTAACAAATTACGAATTAACGAAACGAAACCGCTCAGCCCTATTACTTAGCTAAACAATCTCAGATAGCAAATCCTTTGCATAAGATTCTGAGTGACTCTTGCCCGTTTGAGCTTACAGTACTAGCCTGGAAGGTTAATAGTCTGACTTTTTAGAAGGCACTTCTATTCTTTCAGCATTAATAGACCAATTCAATCCTAGAAATGCAATAGACTGCATCCTCCTGCCAGATATAACTTGCTAGCATTTGATGGGCTGAACAAGTCCTGCAGATGACCCATATACATTTACATGGCTTTTGTGCTCATGTCAATGGATGATTTTATTTCCTTTGCCACATCCTTCTGCATTAAAGAAAAGGAGCCCAAAGGAGGGGGGAGTTGCATTACTCTAACCAGTGTTAACTTAGCTACTTTCACACAGATTGGACTTGTGTTTTTCTAACCAGCATGGACAGTGGTCAAGGATGGGGTAGCTTCAAGTACAATGAGAGCACAGTTAGGTTTCCTGACATTTCCGTTGAAGGAGGATATGCTTGTATCTTTCATAGGGTTTTCATGGGCAAGGAATACTCAGAAAAGGTTTTGTCATTTCCTTCCTAAAGCACCTAGTATTCATTGGTAGGCATCTATCCAAGTACTAACCTTAGTTTCCATGATCAGACAGGATCTGGTACCTTTGGAAAACATTTGGTGTCTGTCAATCAATGACTGCAAGTGGCATTGGCCCACACATATGTGGCCATATTGTTGTAGAGCCAGGATTTGAACAAACGTTCTTTGGACAGCAGTTTGCATTGGCCATGATAGTTCTTGAATTCGGTGAATTGCAATGAAACATGGTTGATGTCATGAGAGGCCTGAGGCTGAGCCAAGTTTAGCAGAGGGGCATAAATCCCACAGAATTTGAGAAAATGGGAATTTTTTTTTATTTTTTTGTTTAAGGTGTATGTTATCTTTTCTTGATGTCAGATCCAAGATATTTTACATCTTAAATTAAAATGAAGTATTGTTAAAATCAGATGATTTTGTTTTTTTAAAAAAAAATCAGTAAGCTGCCATATTAAAACGCTACCATTAGAAACATTATTAAGGCATTCAAAAAAGAAAATAAAAGTAGCTAGCTACATTAATACACCACCACTTCAGACTTACATGGATGAAATACAAAATGAAGAAATGATTACAGCCTATTGTATTTTCCTATATTCATCGTATGCATTCCTGTTAGTCTCTATGTTATGCCAAATGTGTATCTGCTACTATGTCTGTCCATGAATGGAGACCCAATTTGTTCTTTTTTCCTCCTTTTCTTTGCAGTTTATTCCCATGCCTGTGCTTTATGGTGTATTTCTGTATATGGGTGCCTCCTCTCTAAAAGGAATTCAGGTAAAGTGGTTTGTGTGGAATATTTCTTCCTGATGGTTCTTATGGCCCTTTTACCTCATTGTTTCTTGCAACTCTACATTGTGAAGTTTTAAGAGAAATTTTACACAGAAATTTGAATTACGGGAGAGCATTTTTCAGTTTAATTCTGTGGGTTACACTAGTCAGCACCAGAGATTTTGGTGGTTTTCTTCTCAGTGCAGGAGAAAACAAATATTTATCTGCAGCATTCTCCCCTTATTTGAACATCTTGAAGGGTTGGGAAAGAGTTATTCTGCACAGAAAAACAATTTTGTACATAAAAGACTGTTTTCTGCAAAGAAAAAAAGTTGTACGTGTGCTTGCACATAACCATCATAATAACTTGTGGTATGATTTGCAGGAAAATATATATAATGTGTTTTGACATAAAATAATAAATGAACTTCTTAGGGCACACTTTACTAAAATTTTGCCAATCAATCTTGTAAGATATTTTTAGCTCGATGGTTGGAATCGTGTTGTTGGACTACAGTGTTCAGCATTCCTCATCACTGTTTATAATTATTACGTCTCCTAGGACTTGTGGGGCTAAGTGATTCCTACCCCTGTTTTATAGTATGATGTTTACCTTTTTTAAAAAAATGTAGGAATATATTTAATTAGTTTAATAATTGAACTGAAACATAACTGCAGATCACATGTAAAGATGGATTAAATGCAGATCATTTTGTTTTCTCTCTTTATCCTTCTCTCAAAATTACTTTGTGGTCTGATGGTATAATCAAAACTGTTGCCTGGTTTAAAAGGTTATTTGCACTGGAACGATGAAATCATGGAAGTTTGTAGCTTTCTTAGAGATGTGACCCATTGCAGCCATTGAGCATAGACAGTCTTTTGTCTTTTCAATACAATTTTGAGGTGCTGAGTATTTGTCATTATAAAAGCAACAATGGATATCACACACTCTTGCATTGCGTTTCCTATCACTCTTCACCTTTGGCTATCCTTCCCAGAGCTGATTGGACTTGCAATTCCACAACATTTGGAAAGCTGCATAATTCCCGTCTTGTACGGGCCGGGGGGCGGGGGGGGGGGGTAGTCTGCAACCTACATACAGGTGGGATCCATGGAGTCCATCTCTATGGTCTGCTGTAGATCCCCTGTCACCTCTGTGATCTAACCCCAGTACTCTGTCAGGTACGTTTCCTATCAGAACCAATTCCTCAGATGAGCAAGGAGCATGGAGATGGTTTTCCTTGCAAAGGTCTCAGTTTTCCATATAATCAAGTATATGGGGAAAGAGTATGCATTAGAAGAGTTATCACTGTGTGCTTTCTTCTGGTCCAAAGTGTGGTTTGCTGATGTACACACACAACTAGGCACAGATACTGTGCTGCCAACCAAACATTTGACCATCAGTGTCATCAAGTTCACTGTCTCCACTCTAGATCTGTGACTCTGTTTCCATATCAACGCTGCAAAAATGTAATATATGCCTTCCCCCTTTGTCCAGCTTTTTGATAGAATCAAGTTATTCTGGATGCCTGCCAAACACCAGCCAGACTTTATCTATCTGAGGCATGTCCCTCTCAGAAAAGTTCATCTCTTCACAGTAATCCAGCTCTCATGCCTGGTTCTTCTGTGGGTTATCAAGGCTTCAAGAGCTGCCATTGTGTTCCCTATGATGGTATGGGTTTGCTTTCTCTATTTTATTTTATTTTATTTTATTTTATTTTAAACATTTATATTTTGCCCTTCTCACCCTGAAGGGGACTCGGGGCGGAGCACAACACATATATGGCAAGCATTCCATGCCGAGACATAAAATAACTATAAATATACACAATATGCAAATATTCCAGCAACTCTTGGTTTTACTGCTATTTTGCCTACAAGTATTATGAATTGTATGAGAACTTTCCCAGTACTAGACTCAAGTCACACTTGTTGTAATAGCCATGAAATCTAGATGTGATGTACAATTTAAGGATCAATTCCCTTTCTTACCCAGACATATCACCTCCCCCCCTCTCTTACTCTCTGTCTTCCTTCCTTCCTTCCATCCATCCATCCATCTATCCTTCCCTCTATCCATCTCTTCCTCCCTCACTTTTAGTAAACTGCCTTTATATTCAAAGTGCCCTACCATAATTTAAAATAGAAGTTAGCTAAAAGTTATATAAAACCAATTCACTATAGAATGAAATAGTTAAAAGCAGTACAAAATACAGTCATAATATTGTACATGAATGGCATACATTTGTCAAAACATTTACAGAAATAGGTCTGTGAGATTTGTAGATCTGATGAAAATATTTACTGTATTATGCTTGTTCCATCTAGGTCTTGGCACTGGTGTTTGTCAGAAAACTCATGGACTTATTTTTCAGTAAACGGGAACTAAGCTGGCTTGATGATTTGATGCCAGAGAGCAAGAAGAAAAAACTTGAAGATGCTGAAAAAGAGGTAAGTTTCCTTCTTTCCTTTGCAGAGTTGATGACCTGGGGTTTTTTTGAGATTGCCTCTTGAAATTGTACATCTGTGTAACAGATCTCAATGTTCATTTGACATGCACGCGCAATCTAGTGAGGGAGGTCTGCATCTTTTTAAGGGGTTAAAAATAGTTTAAAATATATTTCTCAAGTGTTGAGAAACTCTGGTGAAAACAATCATGAAAGAAGAGAGCCTTTGTAGCTAGGTGGTTATTCTGTGAAAAAAATCTGTATCGGGAACAGTATTTTCTGTGCTTAAAATAATACACAGAAATATTTTCTCTGCTGAAAATAATACATAAAATAATACACAAAAATATTATTTTCTGTACAGCTATTTCCTGTGCAGAAGATCCTGTAGTTGAGAGCTTGGGCATGTTTTTTGTGTGCAGAAAATGGCATGCTATGAATGCAGTAAACAACATTTTTCATGCTGAAATTATTTTTACACACAAATAATATTTTCTGGGCATGAAATACTGTTTCTTTTGCAGAAAATCCTTCAAAAATATCCACATATTAAACCCCAGTCTGGGAAATATATATTTTTGAAGACTTCTTCATAGCGAGAAACAACTTGCTGAAATTTCTTGTTATTTGCTTGTAGAAGTGAATTAACAAGAAATTGCATCCCTAACTTTGCATTGTTTTTTCCAGATGAATGGGGTGTTGAACTCCATTTGGAGTAAAGAGGGTTGGATTTTAGACTATGTTCCTATTGACTGATGCAATTGTGCCAATGTTAACACCCTAGCCAACAGGGGTAAAATGACCACAGATTCCCTGGCAAAGGAGAGGATGGCATAGGAACCCATTTATGTCCATAAATAGTGTTGTCTTGCTGGCTTAGTGTTGCCACTAAAATGTGCCTCATGCTTAAGTGATGGGAGTATCACCCTTGCATTAGACATGAGGGGACTGATTTTAGCTAGAAACTATTTAATCCATAAGAGACCCAGTTCTCCTTGGAGGCATGAAGATGCTATGATGTTGGTAACCTCTTGCACATATAAAAGGTTACTTTAGCACAGGGATTCTCAAACTTTTCTATTTCTAATTCCTTTTGGCATGATCCTGATCATATGCAAGTATATAAAATATCTATAAAAATCAAACATTTTACTGATAACACATCAGCATTTGCTAGGCTTGCTAAACAGACTGTATAGCTGAAACATTTTTTGCAGAGTCCACTGCAGGCACTGCAAGACAGATTCATGTAAATGCCTTCAGAAACCTTTTATGGTTGCCAGATTTTTCTAGGCCCCAACATTGAGCTAAAGGGCCCCACAGTTTAAAAAGTGGTGCTTGAGCAGACACCAGATCCAGCATTTCCTAGCCAGAGAAGTTAGTAGCCACACAAACTGGTTTTCCAGGCTCTTTTCCAGGCTCTTTCATAGAGGTCACATATTAATTACCTGCTTTCTATTTTCCATCTACTTTTTCCCCAAGGAAATTGTTGCAGTTACCATGTCCATGCCGAGCTAGATATGACTCCCTTGCTGATGTATGCTCTCACAGTGCAAAGGCTTTTTCATCCTTTGTGACTGTCACAAAAATCCTTGGTTTTTTAGTCTGTTTTTCTTCTCATGCATAATTTATGTGTTCGTCCATTCTTTCTAAATCTGAATGTGACAGAAAACTAAACTAGAAATATGCCTACTTTCCCATCTTGTTTTATTTTTCATTTCTGTTTTTTTAAAGATTTTTTTTAGCATTGCTTAATATCTTATGATATTATTAATCCAGCTCTTGGCATGATCAGAGATTTTTATGCATGCTTTCTATCTTGGTTTATTTGGTTGTTGTATGCCTTCAAGTTATTTCTGAATTACGGTAACCCTATGGAGAAGCTATCATTGGGTTTTCAGGGGTGGAGAGTGCATGTAATGTTTGTTGTTGAACCTTTGGTGGACAGACTCATAACTCAGCAGAGTTCAGTAACTTATACCACAGTGTGTGACTTGACTATCACGAGTCGGTTTCTACGATCAAGTGAGGAACTGAACTATGGTCTCCAGAGTCATAGTCCAATGCCGAAACCACTACACCATGCTGGCCCCTGGTTTATTTTAACCCAGTATGAAATCAGAAAGAACAAGAACAAAATCTGGGATTTTTCAAGAAGTCTGGATGTGCCCTAGTTTAATATATGTGTGAGACTGAATGACATCAGTGGGACATAATGTAAGGGCAACTTGTCCTGTTGAATTCAAGGAGACCTACATTTAGCTAGGAAGTTTATATTGAGCCTGGCACTTTGAAGACCTGATTTCACAGATACCAGATTCATGATAGTGTCAATAGTTATTTCCTGCCAGTGGCTGCCTGGAATGATTCTTGCTTCAGTGAGAAGGGCTTGTGAGACTATCCAAGACATGGGCAAACTTTGTCCCTCCAGATGTTTGGACTTCAACTCCCACAATTCCTAACAGTGTACCGACTGTTAGGAATTGTGGGCGTTAAAGTCCAAAACATCTGGAGGGACAAAGTTTGCCCATGTCTGGGCTATTATCCTCACACCTTGTCCTAGGAGCCTGAAAGGTGGTAGTGCTATGCCAAACAACAGTGTGGAAAGACCTCCATTGCATGAATTTTAATATACCTAATTGTTCACTTGGATTGATTTTTTAAATGTTTTAAACCATTAATTTGCAAATTAATAATGATTTAAATCATTCATTTGCAAATTGATAAAAAAAAACCCCTTTATAATAATTTTTCAAAGGCAGATGGCATACAGTGAGTGAAATGGGATTTATTTGTGACTGCATTAGGGATGCATATAGTTCAGAATTTTGTCCTTACAAGTGAAGAAGAACTTCAACAGTTTTCTTCCTACCGTGAATATTTCTGTCCAGTTTTTGCTCATCAGTCACACATCCAAAGGAAATGGGCAGGCAAATATACAGCATGAATGGATGTGAACAGTTCTGAGTGTCTCAATCCTCATAATGTTAGAAGTTGGGAAACTGAAGGAAGATTTCATTGGAGGCCAATGCCCTTATTTTGATTGTCCTGTTGCATAGTGACCTAAGTTCTTCTGAAGAAAGTGATGAAAATGAAGAAATGAAAAAGTATATTGCAAATGGACTTGTAAAAGTCCCATTGACATGAAGAGAGACTGTTCAAAAACATAGCTTTTGTACTATTTATTTATTTATTGCCTTTATGTACAGCTGTTCTCACCCCTTTGGGGATTCAAAGTGGTACATATCAAATAAATTGCAAAAATTAAATGCCTCATGTATAATACAAACAATATATTACACATCTAAAACAATAATATTTAACTATTAATTAAACCATTGAAAACTATAGAAACATCAAACATGAACATGAAACATTTTGATATTGCACCTATCCTGAGGTTGTCATCCATCTGCTATGATATTGTTGTCACTCACCAAATGCTTATTTGTTAACATAACCAATTTTTTTAGTTGTTTTCTAAAAACCCCAGGAGGTAGAGGGCTAATCTAATCTTGCTGGGGAGGGGCCACCACTGAGAAGGCCCGGTCTCTCATCCCCACCAATCGCATCTGTGACGGCCGTGGGACCGAGAGCAGGACCTTCCCAGCTGAACTTATTGCTCTAACTGGCTCATAAAGTGAGATGTGTTTGGATAGGTAAGCTAGACTGGAACCCTTTAGGCATCTATATGCTTAAGCCAGCATTTTGAATTGTGCTCGGTAGCAGATTGGGAACCAGCGGAGCTGATGCAATGCAGGGGGAGGGGGGTGTATGCTCCTGTACGCTACTCCAGTGAGCAATTTGGCTACAAAAATAAATCCTTACTTCTTTCCTGTTATGAAGATAACCTTCCTTTAAAGAATTACTCTTTAAATTTGGCTCTTGAATGCTTGATGCCTGCTACTTCAATAAAAAAGGAATGGCATGTTGTTTGTTTATATGTGTTTAGAAGCCTACAGTGAACAATTTGAGGACAGAGTAGTGGAAGAATGATGCCCTTGGGGTTTTTAAAATTTTGGCTTCTTTCCATTGCAGAAATAACTTCAAACAAGAACAAGTTTGCTCACCTTTCTTGCTTTTATCCTAGGAGGAGCAAAGTATGTTGGCATTGGAAGAGGAAGGCACAGTGCAGTTACCACTCGAGGGGACCTACAGGTAAAATATAGATTGACCCTGATATTTCAAATTTCAAATGACTGCCACACATGTCCTTGGCATGCCATGGCTTAAAAAGTGAGATATATTTGGGATTTGACAGTCTCAGACTATTCCAGCCAGTGCTCCAAGAAGATAATGTTTCTAATCTCTGGGGATTACTGATACAGTGTCATTGTGTTTCTGTCTCCCAACTTTCCAAAAATAAATTTGCTACTTGAACTATTGATTGTATTAAGTCCAAGGGTTTCTCCTCTCATTACACAGAAAATGGTGTCTTCTACACACAAACAAGGTGTGTTCAATATGGTTTTTCTTACACAAAATAAAGGACGATTGCAAACCTTGGTCTTAACATCTTTGGACTTAATTATTTCAATCCATGTTTGTTGTCCACCCTAATTGGTTATATTTCTTGGCTTTCTTATTTTATTCTAGAGATGACCCATCTGTAATAAATATTTCTGATGAAATGTCAAAAACAACTGTGTGGAAGTCAATGTTGATAACAGAGAATACCAAGGATAAGGAGTCCAGCTTTCCTTCTAAAAGGTTTTTAAACTTTCTTCTGCTTATACTACATTCTTTAATGAAAGCTGCCAGCAAAGCTTTTGCTTTAGTAGGCAAAAGATGCCAATTCACTAGTTCAAGTTTAGTATCCAAGCACAGGTTATCAGAACCTTATAAATATGTCCAACCCATTCTGATTCAAACTTAATGGCATTAAAGCATATCAGCCTCATTTTGTCAAAGGGAAGTGTGAGTACAATTGTTTTTCTCACAAATGCATAGAGTCAGTTGTTGCATCAGTAGAATCTCTAGAAATGTCAGGCCTGTGAATGTATCTTGTAAGCTCACATACATCAGTATTTTCTTCCATTGCTTCCATCCATGTCAATGCTAGGTCGGAAAATAGCAAGGAGAATTGTGGGCAGTAGAGGAAAGTTATGCTGCACAATTCTGGAATAAAACCGAATGGTTGTGGTGTGCATTCCCATCTTGTTGCAAGGGTCCTTTTCGAAGTTTCTGCTTCTTTGACTTTCCTTTGTTTGTGGTGCTGTAAACAGGAGGAAACTGAAGCAGGCTCAAAACTCAAAGACATTGCTTTTTTAAAGGCGATCACAACTATCATAATGCCTTAGCCATAATGACCACTGCTGACTGGTGCAATCTGGGAGCATCTAGACCAAACAATAATGTTTTCAAATTCTATATACATTTATTATCCATTGGTCCCCTCCATCCCCCAAAACCCTGTATACAGCAGCTGCCACAGTTTTGGGGAATTGTGCTTTTTTTAAAAAAAAATCACCCCTGCTATGTTCTCCATGTTGATCTTCTACTTCATTGTTTCTCAAACTCTGCTCCTCCAGCTGTTTTGGACTTCAGCTCCCAGAAATCCCAACTAGCTTCCCAACTGTTAGGAATTGTGGAAGCTGAAGTCCAAAACATCTGGAGGAGCACAATCTGAGAACTACTTCTCTAGGTTTTTTTTTTTTTGAACTAACAAGAGTCATCATAGGAATTTGGATTAAGAATCAGTAGAGTCTCAGCAGGCCCGTAGCCAGGATTTCGTTTCGGGAGGGGGGGGGCTAATTTTTTTCAGGGGGTGGGGTTTTTGGGGGGCTGAGTTTCGGGGGGGGGGCTGAGTCTGAGTGTAAGAGGGTCTAGCCTAGCAAACCTTTTGTATCATTACCCCAATACCCCCATGCATATGGGATATATTGAGTATGGTGATCAGATCATGATATGAATAAACATAACAGTTTAAATAATGCACCAGTAAGGCCTTTTCGCGAACCACCATGAGAATTTGGGGGGGGGGGGGGCTGAAGCCCCTCAAGGCCCCCCCCCCCCCGGCTACATGCCTGAGTCTCAGAGTGACTGCTCATGCCCATCATTGGTAGAAATCTCGATATGGAAGCAACTGCAGTAGCTTGATGGGATACAAATACATCCTTATCTCCTTTTCCCTCCCCACCATCTCTAAAAAAAAAAAAACTGCAGAAGGAGAACTGTATACTTCTCAGGCAATATCCTCCAGTCTGCCCTTTCTCCTTTCTTTATGCTCTGTTTACTTCTAGGGCTCCATCTACACTGACATATAATGTTTGCAGCTGCATTATATGGTCAGTGTAGACTTATATAATTCAGTTCTAGGTTTGTGTCAACTGTAAAGGAAGATACCTACTTTTCTTGGCACATCTATAAGTATTATCTTTCATCAAGCCTATATACAATCGTATTTAAGTGTTTTTCCCTCCAGATGCCCTTCATTTTGAATTAACATGATTTACTACTTAATTGTTCTACTATTCACATTTTTACCCTAAGCTCCCCTTCCTAATCTCTCTCGAAGCTGATTCCCAAAGGTAAGACTCTCCTCCCAGACCTCTCCCTTGTTTGCTTCTGATTGGTGTCTTTTGGAAAACCTAGCTGACTTAACTCTGTATAAATTCTGGGGAGACAAAATGTACAAGAATGGCATGGAAAACACATTGGGAGTATTGTTTGGTTATGTGTGCATTGGTTCTTCCATGATCACTAAACAGGCATTCTCATCTACCCAATGTTGTCATTCACCCAAAATATAAATTATAATATTCTCTGAAATATCCAATGCACTGAGAAAATGTGCAGGCTTTTGTCATACTAATCTGAATTCAATGACCTAACTGAATAAAGGGACTTCTTGTCTCCTGACATTTTGTCCCCCCAAAATGGCATGTTGCTTTTGCAGTGTTTTTCCTCTCCCCGAGCAGCATAAACAAGATGATCAGCTCAGGATCGAGAAACACAGTCCCAGTTCTCACCTGCAGTTCAGGAGTGTGTGCGTGTGTTTGCATGTGGGTGTGATTAAATTGCTGTCCCAAGTGCAAAGGGTTTACAACATCATCATAAAACTTGTACAAGTTGAGGATCTTTTATCCAGAATTTCAAAACCTGAAATCCAGAACTGAGAGTATAGCAACATGTTTATTTTCTTATGGTTCAGTGTACACAAACTTTGTTTCATGGACAAAAATATTTAAGATGTTGTGTATAAAATTACTGTCAGGCTATGTGTATAAATTATATATATGAAACATAAATTAATTGTGTGTTTTGACCTGGTCTCATCCCTATGATATCTCATTATGCCCCTATGTTCAAATCTGAACAAAATCTGAAGCTTTTATGGTCCCAAGCACTTCTGATAAGGGATACTCAACCTGAACATGCGATATATATATATCTACAGTATACAGGGCCCCATAGATTCGTGTTTAGCAGTCACCCTCGTGTTGCTACACCTCCATGATAAATAGAATCACTGTGTCCTATACCAACATTATAGGTTGACATCATAGTCTCTTGAATGGAAGATAGCATCTTCTAATACATGTTCAATCAAGTATGGCTAGACCCTTAGTTCCCTGCTATAGCTAGTATTGGATGGGGATGCATTCCTCGCAATCTAGCAGCCTCCATGTTGGGAAAGACTGGTATTTGCTGGGATTAGCTATTTATTTATTTTAATTATTTACCCTATTTATACCCCTCCTTTCTCAACCCTTAAGGTGACTCAAGGAGGCTTTATATATAGGCAACTATTCCTGCAGGGCAAGTGGTTCATATAATTGTAAGCAAAAGGAGTAGCCCTGTGTTATTCCTTCTATTACTTCAGCACTATTCCGCAACTTAATTCTTCAGCCAGAACAATGTTTCAAAGATCTGTTTGGTAGATTCCTGATAGTTTCCTTGTTCAGTAACCATTTGGTTCCTTAACTTTTAAAAACAAATGGCTTCAGTTGTGATCCTGATACACAGAGTAATCACTGGTGGTGACACTTCAGACAGTGCAACAAGGTTTAAATGGCCATAGATGCCATTTTAAACACCATAAAGTCTCTTTGTTGAGCAATTAAGCTGCCCTACTGACTCCTGGTGGCTTGGAAGCTTTCTGGGCAGTTTTCTCTGATGCTAAAGCTAACTCCTGTTCAGTTCTCCTATTGCTTCTTCACATAGCTCAAAAAAGTTCCTTACAATGGACCAGCTAAGCAGCACAGTGGAGTAAATCTTGTGGAAGATCTCAGCCTTTGTGTTTAACATTTTGGAGGAGCACAGCATGGGCTTAGTAACATCAACAATAAAGAGGGCTTCCTAGGTTGGGATATGCAGCTGAACTTGAACCAAATACGTTGAGCAGAGGAGGAAGAATCACTGCTGAGAGCGCCATCTTCCCCTTTCAGATTGAGGAAAGGAGATGCTCTATAAGAACCTTGAAAATATAACAGCAAATGTGCTGTCTATTCATGTTATGTAAGCCTGTGCATTAAGAGTGCAGCAACAGTTGTTGTAACCTTAACTATCTGAAAGTACCTGCAGGCTAGTGACAGATAAAAGCAAGGATGGTGGCTGGGCAACATCATCCATTAGATGATGGCCTCACGGTTAGATGGTGCATTAGAATGAAGGGAGAGAAAGGCCAATTTTTGTTTCCATATTCCTTTGCTGCCTCTGGCAGAAAATTAAACAGAAGCTCATTCCTGATGGTTGTTGCGGTTGCAAAATGATGGCAGTTCCATGTGCTCTTAACAGAAGACTGTGAGAATTTTACAACATCACTGCACATTGGTGGATTCTAGATGGAATAACATAATGGACTGGATTCCAGCTTAGCCATCCTCTCAGTAGACCCACTAAAATGAATCGGACTTCAATTAATTGTAATCATTTCTTGGATTTATTCCCATCTTTCTATCAAAAATAGGTCTCAAGACAGCCCACAATCAAACTGAATGTGTACTGTAATTGAAACATAACATGGAGCTCAGATAGTTAGATGAAAACAAAAATAAAAGCATACATATAACAAAAAGAAAACATAGTGATTCAAATAAAATTAACCTCTTAGCCATCAATATGTTGCCAAATACTGCCTACTGGTAGAACAACCACACGGGAGGAGCCACAGTGGTCTCCCTTGAATGGGGAACTTCAAAACATTTAGGTGGGCCTACTCTTAAGTATAATTGAATCCAACAAATTTCATACACATTCAAGACTAGATATTCTTTCTGGAGAAAATCAAACCAAAGAATAACAGCAAAACCTGAACTTGTCGAAAAGCATTAAAATATTTATTACCCACTTTTTGCAGCCAGCCATGAAATAAACAAGAGCAAGACCATACACAAGAGATTGGGTTCAAAGGGCCATTATATATATATATATATATATATATATATATATATATATATATATAAAATTTAAACCCTGAGAGATGTAAAGATGTGGGATCAACCTAGTATGGGAGCAATTGAGTCCAGTGGTGTCACCGAGACTTCATCCTCAGTTTCTAATAGACCTGAGCTTGAGAAGAAATCTAAAGCTGGGCTGCTCCCCACCTTGTGCACAAATGAAAGTTCAACCAGGAATCTCCCCACCTCTGAAATCACATTACTTAAACTGAGAACTCATCCCTCAGGTCAACCCCAAGGGGAGCTTCCTTTTCTACTTCCTCGCCTCCAAATTACATCTCATAAAGAAGCAATTCCAGAACCTGCCCTTCAGCAAATGGGTGCCATAGCTACTTATTGAATTCCACCTTATTTACTTCCATTATTTGCCACAGATAAGCAGCTAGTATCAGCTTAGCCCCTATCAGGCTGGCTCAAAGGGTACTATCCCTTATAAATCTCACGAATATTAGCTTCTGATAAATTAACTCCTTGTTTGCCCTTCTCTGGGCTCAGTCAATAAACTCAGGGTGTCTTTCCCTGATGGGGTAAAATAGCAGGTCACATGGTGTGAATCCTGGCTCAGTTGTCTTGTATAATCTCTAGAGCAGTGGTTCTCAACCTGGGGTCCCCAGATGTTTTAGGCCTTTAATTCCCAGAAATCCTAACAGCTGGTAAACTGGCTGGGATTTCTGGGAAATGTAGGCCAAAAACATCTGGGGACCCCAGGTTGAGAACTACTGCTCTAGAGCATGAGTGGCCTGAATATTGAAACATTTGCCTTTTACCAACCCTAGGTCTTATCCGCAAGTGAATGACCAGGAGATATGTGGCAGACACCCATGGTGTTGTCCAAGCAACAGTGGCAACAGGCCATGCCAATGAAGCCCCTTCTTCCCAAGCCATTCAACAACAGCCAGATCATTCATTCCCATATGGGATACGAAATGGCAAGTGCAGGGCTGGCAAGCCAGCAAATAGAGTTATTATTTATTAGGAGCATTTCTATCCGTCCTTCTCCACCTCCGAAGAGGGATTCAGGACGACTACCAACAGGCACTATTCAGTGCTGCACAATAAATAACATAGCAAAAATACCCATAGCATACATTAAAAATGTTATAAATATACATTAAAAACAGTTCGCCATTTCAAGTCATCATCCAATCACTCTGTTGCCGTCTGCTAAAAATGTAATCTTACCAATAAAATAGACTATTCTGCAAACACTTGATCCCACAACCAGATTTGAGCTTCTTCTGGAATGTCATGAGGGAGGGGACAGATCTGATCTCATGAGGAAGGGACTTCCACAGCTGAGGGGCTACCACTGAGAAAGCCCTGTCTCTCATTCCCACCAACCACAACTGCGACGGCAGTGGGACCGAGAGCAGGGCCTCTCCAGATGATCTTAAGGTCCTTAGAAGTTCGCAGAGGGAGATACGTTCGGCCAGGTAAACTGGGCCAGAATCGTTTAGGGTTTTATAGGTCAATCCAAATTAAATGTATTATATGTAATCCAGATTAAAAGACAAATAAGGAGGAGAGCTCAGGGGGGATAAGAGCCTTGGTGTCCATCATTAACCACTGCTTGATTTTCATCAGGAGGGAAACCAGGTTTCTCTTGCACACAAACATATGTAAAAGGGAGGAGAAAGGAGCTCCCTCACCCACAATGTTTTACCATGAACTTGTGTGACAAAGGCAGGAATTGACTAAGCCTGTGAGTTGACTAATGCTTTGGATAGCTAGGGGAGAAGGTACATAACCACTTGACTGTTCAGCTTCTTGTTTGTGCAACTGAAAATGCCAGCATTAAACTATGTGACCAGTTGTTGTTTGTAAAGCAAATGGTTACCATTTAAACCTTTGCAGTGATATTATTTTAATTTTTTTGCTTGCATGCTTGCGGATTTATATCAATTAATTTCTCATTTCATTGTAATTCAAAAATGATGTTCTTTGCCTTCCTCTTTACTGTTGAGTCGACTGATGTTTTTCATAACTGTGCATTACATTCATGCGTACTATCCAACAGTGGCATTTCTGCTCTGAAGCATGAAAAGCTGAGGCAAATGATGTTGTGTGTCAAATGGCTCCCCCTCCTTGAAAACAAAAACAAAACTGTATGGGTTTGGCTTGGCAGTTTTAAGACTTCTTTCTTCTTTTTCTTTTTTTTCTCTCTCATAGCACTGAAGGCCGAAAAGAGAAGAAAGGTGACTCAGGGAAAGGTGTGGACCGCGAGACTTGTCTATGACAGGCTCTTCAGTTTGTTTTGTTTTTTATATAAGCGAATGTGAGGAGCGCCACAAACGTAACTGTACCCAGTATGATCAATTCATTGTGCGTACAACCTGTCCTTCCTCCCACAGTAGCACTGGTAATGTAAGTAGTGCAATATGTGTCTCGGTTCACTGTCTTGTTTATCCACTGGCCATACTCCATGCCAGAATTGACCATCGCCAGTGAAGGGATCCTGCGCTTTTCTTGCTGGAGTGCAAGACCCTTTGAACCTGTGTCCGTTCAAGAAATGAGCAATGTGTCTGTTCAAACTTCTCTTGCAGTAGGTTTGGACTGTACTTTTCCTACTTTGCCTGTGCAACGTATGGTCCTAGCTTTCTCCATCTCCGAAAGCAAACTTGAAATAGCACCCCATTCTTTTTTCTAGCGTAGCTTTCAGCCAGCTATTTCAAGAGACCCAAAGTAACAATGAACTGCTAGTTTTAGAGCTATTTTTGAAACAAGGAGCATCTCAATCCTGCAAAGCATAAGAGTAACTCCCACCCCTCATCATTAAAATCATGGCTTTTATGTATGTACGTATGTATGGAAGGATGTGTGTATGGAAGTATGTGTGTGAGACTAATTGGATCAGACCCTATATTTGTGCAATTTTCCTTGATTTAATACTGGATATTTAATATTTAAATTTATATGTAACTGGAAAAAATAAAGTAATATAATATATAAAGATATGTAGGCTATAGTAAAACATTCTCTCATCTTGTTTGGAAGAAAAGCCACATCCGCCGATGTGCAATATTCATACAATATTTGTTGTGAAAGCAAGCTGTTATTGCAATATCTTGTACTGTACTTAATGTTGCAGTGGTGAGTTTTAACAGCTGCATTGTGGTGGTAAAACAATCCACATTTTTCTAGCTTTCCAGCTTCAAGTCCTTTACAGGCAAGTGCAGTAAGGCTACTTTCCTTCCTCCCAGGGCTGATCCGTGAGCCCACAGATGCTTCAAACCTTTGAATACTCTCCTTACATTCCTTTATGATGTTCTGCACTTATATGGTTATGGATAGGTACTGATTTGATCCAGGTATAAATTCTATGTCTATTTTTGCTAGAGTGCTTATTTCATTATTTTATCAGATGTTTGCTATTTTTTTACAAAATGCATTGTATGCATTTGCAATTGGTCAATAAACTCTGGATACCATCTGGCCAAAGTTAAGCAGTTTGAGACACAATGGATTTTGGAGGAAGTCATTTGGGCATGTGCTTATCTCCGATATCCGTGGGACCAAAATAGGTTTTAGATCATGCCTTGATTGTATTCCCCAATGGAGCTTGAAATCATAATTTCACCAAAATGAATGGGAAATGTGAAACAAATTTCAGTAGGCCAAGTTATTACCATAATGCTCCAGTTTTGCAGACCTTTTTGGCAGTTGAATTGGAATTTTAGTGTGAAAGGCAAGCATTTCCACAGAGGTTTGAATTCAGACTTTTTTGTATATGCCATATAGACTGTGTTGTCTTGCTAAGAGTTTAACAGTAGCTAAACTATGGTTTTGAATATCAGAACATTGTGAACTCTGCTCCAGAGAGGACTTTCCCTCTATTTGTTTTCCTACAGGCAACAGAGAAAGTTTTTGAGGAAATTTATTAGAACTCTTTTTCTCTCCTTCCATTATCCAAGTTTGACAGAAATTAGGCAGAAAGCACCAACCACCACCTATCGTGAAAGGGTTGTACACCAACCACCACCTATAGTGAAAGGGTTGTATACCAGCCACCACCTATAGTGAAAGGGTTGTACTTTGCTGGGTAGATCTAGCCATAGTGTTTCTCCCCGTGACCCTCTTATACATTTGCTTGGAACATGTTCAAGTAACGAAGATGTGCAGAATATGACGGAATTTGTATGGAAGGGAACAAAATAGCTGGATCTTCACAAAAATTGACAATTGGTCATCCCTTGGAAGGTAGAAGTCTAGTGCTTTGTTGTGCACACTTTTGGGGAGGAGGGGTTGTATTTAAAATAAGAGACAGTACTGAATATTTTAAAAATTGCTTTATGTTTTTTAATTGTTTTGGGGGAAAACGTTTATTAGTTTTTGTTTTGTCGTTTTTCTTTTTAAATCAGATTTTGGAACAGCATTTAGAATAGCAAGGAACTGATATTGTTTCAGTGTCCAAGGCTTTGACCCCAGCTTGTGATTTTCAGATTTCCTCAGCTTAGTGGAATAACCCTTAGCCAATTTCACAGCACTCATAGCAAATAGGGTAACTTTATTGGCCAAGATGGCTGGGGCTTCTGAGAACTGAAGTCCAAGACATTTGGAGAGCCAAAGTTTAGGGGCTTCTGTGCGAGATCAGTGGGGTATGGTCACCTCCCTATTCATAATAAAGGCAGTAGAGGTTCTGGCAGTTCTCCATTGAAATCAGTGGTGCACATCAGATTTGAAGCAGAGCTGTTCTATCCTTTATAACGTTGGCACATCCAAGCATTTGGTATGTGTAGACATGCAGAGATTTTGCGGGGGGGGGAGGCCATTCATGCCCTACAGACCTTGCACATAATCCTCCTTTAACAATGATTTCCAACCTTTGGTCCTCTAGCTGTTTCTTTTAACTTGGAAACTCTTTAAGCACATCTGATCCAAGGTGGACCCATGAGATGCTTCAGTTACTTTTGGTCTCTTACTTGCTCATCTTCAGACTGTCGATACCTGGACCTCCTGATAGTTGGCAAGCAAGAGACCAAAGTACCCAATGATTACAGCCAACGTGGACATAGTCACAAAAAAAAATCCCAGGTGCCATCAGCCAGGAGTCAATGCCATGTTGCAGCTCTAACAGGTCCAGATTAGCTCCGTATTCTATATGCCTTCTTACTCTAAACATAACATCCCACCAAGTGTTCTTGTGCCAAAAAGTAGACTAAAACAAGTGGTGGTGATGAAAAGCAAGTGCTTCTAGGGTTCCTTTTTGATCCACAGAAGTTTCTCTTAGAACATTCTTGGTATCGTCCATATTTTTCAAATATGATTCAACTAATGTATTTATTAAAAGAAATAAAAATGCAGAATATAAATGTATGTATAAATTTAGATTAAAATGCCACTCATTTAACACTGAAATTTTTGTTACTGTGTACTTGAAGATCTATTGTAACATTCCAGTTGTTTGAAGGCGGCCATAGCGTAACAATGCAGGGCATATTTGGGCCTGGAAAGAGATTGCTGTTGTATGAAATATGTTGCTGATGTTCTATATCAAAACAAACAAAAAATTTAAAAATCTTGCTTATCTAGCTTTCTGGATCTTATGAAATCAATGTATTGAATGGCACCCTGCATTATTTCTTTTCAATATTTTTGAGTTGTTTTAAATGCTGTTTTCTCTTTGAATTCCAATGCTACTCCAGTGTTAATCTCAAGATTTTGAAATCACCAAAAAGAGAGCTTAAACTGCAAATAACTAGCATTATATTTACTTTTAATTTCATATTTCTTTGTCACAAATTGCTGAATTTCTTGGATGTAATTTATTACAAAGGTTTAAATAAAGTGTACATGTGAATAGAATTCTGTGTTTTTCACATCTTTAAGAGATGTTAAGTGGAAATAAAATATTTATCCTAACTGTTCTTCATGTTTATATCTACAGCACCTCTGGCCTGGTTTGTCTATTCTGCAAGTAGAGTTTAGTTTATCTGATATTGTGTCATCAGGCCATGAGTGTGTTAGTCCTGTTATTAAGCTCAGTTCAGCAGCCAACTCAAGCAGGTGAATACAGATGTCATGATAGGGCAGGTATACTGATGAGTATTTAATTTGTTTTTGACTGAAACCATGTTGGTTAGTCCCAGTTAGAGTAGACTAACTGAAACAATTGTTGAGTAATAAATCAACATCTAAGTTAAAACAGCCTACTTTAAGATACCGTATATACTTGAGTATAAGCCAACCTGAATATAAGCTGAGGCATCTAATTTTACCACAAAAAACTGGGAAAACGTAGTGACTCGAGTATAAGCCAAGGGTGGGAAATGCGGCAGCTACTGGTAAATTTCAAAATAAAAATAGATACCAATAAAATTATGTTAATTGAAGCATCAGTAGGTTAAATGTTTTTGAATATTTACATAAAACTGCAATTTAAGATAAGGCATCCTACTCTGATTAAATCATTATTCTAATCTTCTTCAATGTAAATGTGCTTACATATCCTTCCAATAATAATAGAGTAAAATAATAAATGTAATCAAAATAATAGAGTAAAATAATAGAAATGTAATAATAGAATAAAATAGCACATGTAATAATAATAGAGAAAAATAACAAATGCATTAATAATAGAGAAAAATGATACATGTAATAATAATAGAGTAAAATAATAAATGTAATAGTAGTAATAAATAGAGTAAAATAATAAATGTAATAACAATACATAGAGAAAAATAATAAATTTAATAATAGGGCAAAACAATAAATATAATAAAATAATAATAACAGAGTAAAACAATAAATAACCTTAACTCGAGTAGAAGCTGACTCAAGGGGGACTTTTTCAGTCAAAAACTGGGGGGGGGGGGGTTTGCTGAAAAACTCAGTTTATACTCAAGTATACACGGTAAGTAGATTTTTAGAAAACAAACCACATAAGACACAAATTCTGGTATCACAAATACAGCTTTATTACAATTTGTTTTAAACAGTGACATTTTCAGGACATCATAATTTGCGAATCACATAGGCATTGCCCTTTGAATACAATGGAATTTAGATTCAAAGCCTGTGGTGGCAAAGTGCTGGGAATGTACAAAGCTAAGCAAAGGGAAAGGGGGCCCAAATCTCAAGATTTCGATTAGTGTATTATAAGGCACATTGGTAACGAAGTAGTATAACATTTCATAATTGGGTACTTCAATACACATTTTAACTGCATAAATAGAAAAGCGAGACACCATAAACTCCTGAGCTATATCAATATAACAAGAGTCGCAGGTGTCACATTCTTTGATTGCTTTCTCTTTGTGATGCACCAGCAGAATGCATATGTTGTACAAAAAAGAGAAAAACAGGGTGTTTATTTAAAGCAAAAGATGAGCTTTGATGCATACCCAAGTTAATCCATATTCCAGGTTTGTTTTGCTGCTTAGAAAAGAGAGCAATCTGCAAAGAGTGGCCAAAATCCTGTTTGCACGAGTGCAAGTTCTTTTATGGCAAAGGTGGAAGGAAGCATCCACAAGGCCAGCCAAAGGCTCCCAGGGCCAGCCCTATCCACTCCCTGCTTACCACAAGAACCATCCAGTAGTCCTTGCACATGTGGAACTGAAAAAAGGAATTTTTTACTTTTGTCTAATGGGATGCATGTGATAAGTGCTACTTTTCCTCCCCCAAATTTGCTGGAGGGCTCTTGGACACACAACCCATCAATGGCTGGTGGGCCTCCCCTAACTATAGGGAAATGCTAGTTCCAAATAATTCAATTTTAAGAAAAGACTAAACGATTTTATTTAGCATAAGGTTTCTGGAATTGCAGCCCTCTTCAAGTTTCAGATTCACAAGAGGCCTAAGATACACAAAGTATTCATGGTTCCATTTTAGTGGTTTGTTCCTTTGTAAAAACAATGGTCAGAGCCCAAGTGCAAGGTTCACATTAAATATCTGTTCTCAGTCCTCAAAGTGTTCTGCCATCACCAAGCTCTGGATCTGGCTTCATTCACTAGTGAAGACATGGGCAAAAACACATAAATTGTTCCACTGATCTGACTGCAGGATACCAAGTACGTAATTTCAACCTGGATATATAGCATTATTTTCTTTCTATAATGAATGGTAGTTCATACACAGAAACCATCATATGCTAGTAAAGGTAAAGATTTCCCCTTGACATTAAGTCTAGATGTGCCTGATTCTAGGGGGTGGCGCTCATCTCCATTTCTAAGTTGAAGAGCCGGTGTTGTCTGTAGACATGTGGCCAGCATGACTGCATAGAGTGGCATTATCTTCCCATAGAAGCGGTGCCTATTAATCTCACATTTACGTGTTTTCGAACTGCTAGGTTTGCAGAAGCCAAGCCTAACAGTGGGAGCTAACCCCACTCCCCAGATTCGAAATGCCGACCTTTCAGTCAGCAAGTTAAGCAGC
Organism: Anolis sagrei; assembly: GCF_037176765.1. Lineage (NCBI taxonomy): Eukaryota > Metazoa > Chordata > Lepidosauria > Squamata > Anolidae > Anolis > Anolis sagrei. The sequence goes on along the minus strand of NC_090021.1, from coordinate 199,363,321 downwards.
TCAACGGTTTAACCTGCTACATCACCAAGGGGCCTCTATCAGATGCTACTCATTCTAAAATATATTTTATACCTTTTCTACAATTGTTTTTTACAAGTGTTGCCAACTTTTATAAAGAAGTATAGACTAGTCTACTGGGTTTTTTTTTTAAATTATGGGTCCCAACCAAAAATGGGATCTTCTTCCCTCAATGTGGCGGGTCACAGAAATTTAGCAACAGAAAAGGTTGTCTGAATGCCACCCATTTACACAAATCTGTTAGCAACAATGTGAAGCATTGACGGTTGACTTTGCAGAAAATGTTTAGCTGTAATCCCCAAAATGAAAAATCAACCTGTTTAACAAGTCTTGCAAATACTAATTTATTATGCACAAATGTTTATTTTTTATTCATATTTTATATACTTGTATATCTGAGGTCATGTCAAAAATTCTCGGGTGAAAGGGGTTGTGAGTGGGAAAAGTGTAAGAAGCACTGCCCTAGAAATTGATGTTGCTGCTAGATTTTTAGGAAATTTTACAGCATATAATTTTAGAATTCCCATCTTTAAATTTTAAAACATGAAGAGTAACTTACTGGGAGGAGTGAGAAAAAGGAAAAGGCCAAACAGCAGTGCTCCCATCATCCAACTTCCCTTTGTCCCAGTGGTTTATTAATTTATTTGTTTTTAATTGTGATTTTAATTATATACTTTCCCTTTTCCCAGTGATTTTTCATTTTTTAATTACAAGTAACATTAATTACAGGTCTCGCAGATCACATCTTGCTCTGTCCTTACATGAGAGCGGATGACATTTGCCAATTTTGATTGTCATGCACAAGCCTCTCTTGGAGGGCTACAGCAGAAGGTATTTTAAGCAGGTATTTTCACTCTCAACCTCTCCCATGTAAAAGCTGAATCCTATCTGCTTAAATTATCACATTTATGCTAAAATTTTACTCTGCATGTAAATGAAGCTGCACTTCGAGTACTTCCCCCTAACTTGTAACAAAGAACATGTAAGCTCAAGTCACATTTTGTTTCAGAACAGCAACATTTACATATTGGCAAAATAAAATGGAATAAATAGGAATGCTGCAATCCTATAGTTCACACACACATGACTGCTTTATTGTCTTGTCCAGAAGGAAAATTACTGGTCAACGCCGTCTATAACAAAGGTGCAAATTACTTTTCCATAGAGAAGACAATGGAGTCGGTCTTCCATGCATGAGAAAGTACTGCAGATCTTTGGTTTTGTGTTCCCTGGATACAAGGGTTGCAAAAAGAACAAAAATACGAATTTTCTTCATTCAAGTATTTTTAGCAATCAATGATACTGTCTCAGCTGAATGAAGCATGAGACCATTAACTAGGATAGCGTTCATAATTTGCTTGAGATGCAAAAGGTGTTATGATAATGCAAAACACTGCTTGATAAAATGGCTCATATGGGTGTAGATATGATTGTGAGCATGGCCTCCAATCCCATGATCTTTGTCCGTATACCACTGGAGAAGAAGAAGAAGAAAAAGAAATTAAGGCATCAGAAGCAGCGTATGTAATGGCAGTTAAAAAAGAATAACACTGTAAGTACAATCAGGGATTTAAAATATTTTTTCAAGCCATTGAAATATATTATTGTTATATTTTAATAATGTATTATATAATAATAATAATAATAATAATAGTAATAATTGTGTTAAAAAACAAAGTATGGATTGTCAATGTTGCAATTCCAGGTGACAACAGGATTGAAGAGAAACAACTGGAAAAGCTGACACGATATGAGGATTTAAAGATCGAACTGCAAAGGCTCTGGCACAAGCCAGTCAAGGTGGTCCCAGTGGTGATCGGCACACTGGGTGCAGTGCCTAAAGACCTTGGCCTGCACTTAAACACAATTGGCGCTGACAAAATTACCATTTGCCAGCTGCAGGTCACCTTACTGGTATCTGCACGCATTATTCACCGATACGTCACACAGTCCTAGACACTTGGGAAGTGTCCAACGTGTGATCCAATACAACGGCCAGCAGAGTGATCTTGTTTGCTGTGGACTCATCTTGTTGTGTTTCAAATAATAATAATAATAACTACTACTAATACTATTACTTTATTTTTGTACCCCGTATTCATCTCCCCGAAGGGGCTTGGGGCAGCTTTCATATGACACAAGGTGCCAAAAAAACAACTCATAAAATAAACACACAGTACAATGCAAAAAAGTAAAACCAACAGCACATAAAGCAACAATTTAAAACTCAGAACAGTGCCCAATAACCTATGGTGACAACTGCCGTAAGACATGGCTGAACTCTAAACAAGACAAGGGAATGGGATAGTGCAAATTGTAGGTAAGGAACAAGGGCATGGGATGAAAGTGTGGGGAAGGGGTCATTAATTATGGACTGTTTTGATCCCTTCCTTAACTGCCATGTAAACGAAGCTGCACTTTCTATGCACGATGCTATGGGGAAAGTTTCCTGTCTAGCTAACAGGATTATAATAAGGATAGAGGGTGGGGTGAGATGTATGTGCAACAGCATTTTCAGTTCACAGGAGAATATACAGTACATCAATGTGACTACTAAATAAATAGTTCTCCGGCATCCTTTTTTCCTGGGCTAGATTGTATATCATAAACGTAAGACTAACTATTTTCATCCACTTTTGACTTTGATGTTTAGATTAGGGGAAAGGTCATAGTTCAGCAGCAGAGCCACCTGCTTTACATGGCCAAAGGCTCATTTTTTCTCTGCCAAGGGCTAAAGTACAGGTTTCCTGCACATAAACAACTGCAGGTACTGAGACTGAATATAATTCCTTAGTTCCTTGATCAAACTTTCTTGTTGGGAGAAATCATATGCAGAAACATCTGCTGTTCCCATATTTTTCATCTTCTCCTGGCTGAGGAAGGTGATTTATTACATAGATGTTTCTTAGAGACAGTTTTATTCTCTCATGTCTATTTCTTCATTCAGAATGAAAATGGCATCACAAGCAAATTGCATATGGACACTTAACACATACCATTGCTTGGAAATCCACCTCTGCATCAACCAGTGCTTTTGAGATCTGGGCCCCTTGCTGGAAGTGAACATTATCTGGAAATATAAAAGAAACAGAAAAATGCCACTCATTTAATGCATATTATCATCTGGGTAAGGTGAAAAATCTACTAGGGGTGAGATGGTGGGGTGGCGAGAGGAGAGAAAACTGAACATCTGAGCCAGGAAGCCACTGTTCAACACCTTTGTTGACGTTGTATGGATTTGACTAATTTCTGACAAGAAGTTTTTTTGGCATGATTTCTTCAGAGGAAGTTTGCCTTTGCCTTGCTTTGAAGCCGAGAGTGTGTGACTTGCTCAAGGCCACACAGTAGGTTTCCATGGCTGATCAGGGATTTAATCCTGGTCTCCCAGAGTACTAGTCCCACACTCCACACTGATTCAGCCCACTTTAAAAGCTAACAAAGATGCAGCAATGAGCAATGTTGTGCTCAGTGGTGTGTCATTGTTTCCCTTTTGTGCTTCCCCTTTGCCAGTAGCAGAGTGATTACCTTATATTACATACGATGTCTAGTTAGGAGTGCCTTACCATCTGCTGTTCCATGGATGAGTAGATATTCAACTTCTCGGAAATATTGTGCTTTAGCCATGACTGTGGAATTCTATTTTTTAAGAATGTAAAAAAACAAAAACAAAAACCAACAACAATAATTAGTTCCGGTTCTAGTCTGGAATATTAGTGAATATTAGCCAGTATATACAAAAAAAAATAAAAATAAATGAAAGGCTCTACCATGAAAGAGGCTAGTTTAGAACTATTCTTCCTATACTATAGTAAAGGTAAAGGTTTTTCCTTGACTAGTCTAGTCATGCCCGACTCTGGGGGTTGGCGCTCATCTCCATTTCTATGCTGAAGAGTCGGCAATTTAGTTCAGAAGACCCAGGTGCAATGTTTACTGTAATTCTATTTATCTGAAGAAACATGTATTCTCCAGAAGCATTTTGCAGCAGCAATCTTCAATTAAAGTATCTTGCAGAAATAGCTCTTTTGATAGCACTATTTCCTATTACCCTTTGATCAACCTAAGCAGAATGGCTGCTGAAAGGCTTAGACAGAAATAACCTATGCTGCCTTCAAATATAGTCATCTCATTATTTCCCCACACTGGTCTTTTTGCCTTCTCTGTCTTTTATATAGACAGGGAAACTTTATTCATCTGAATATCTTGAAAATTATTGATTTTTTGTGTGTGGAAGCAAATGGCTGGATACATACTACTACTATTAAACATATTGAAATATCACAAAATCTGGACATAGGTACCAGCAAAACTACCCCATTGTATTAAAAAGGAATGTATGTAACTATTTCAATACTTTGCCAAAGTTTTGCCAGGTCCACACATCCGGAATTAACACAGTTTCTTCCAACCTTTGTCCTTTCTTTGGTCAACAGAACTATCTGAACAGTACCACAATATCCATAATATAGAATTATAGAATTGGGAGGGATCCCAAAGGCCATCTAGTCCAAATCCCTGCCATACAGGAACACAGGATCAAAGTACAGCAACAGATGGCTATCGAGCCTCTGCTTGTGGTTCAGTCACTTGAATGTTCCTTAGGCAATTTCAAAAGAAGAAAATATTCCAAACTAACCATATTGCCATATATACCCTATATACTTATGAATAAGTCTAGAAATTGTAGTCAAAAACTTAACTCCAAAAACCTGGGTCAACTTATCAATGTGCACATGATACAAAAAAGGAGCCATCCTCTTCTCTGAACTGAGTGTCTATTAGTCTATCCTGGGAAAACCTAAATGAAACGCTGAGCCCATCTATACACTTGTTTTTAGTTTTGATACAGCTTCTGGTCTTTTTTAATACCTGGGTGGGGAAAGGGTAACAAGAGTGGTTTGTTGGCCCTATGAGGAGGCATTGTTGTTTTTTCTCCTTAATGCAGAATGACCCTCATTTTATCCACAGATTATATTAAGTTCCATAATTTTGATTCAAAATATGCTCTCAACTTATATATGAGGCCAGCTTTATGAGTATATAAGGTGGGTTAATTTTCAGAATTAGACATTTCATAATACTAATAGAATACAAACTGGGGCCAGAAGCAAACACTTGAATGCCTTTGGCACATTCTCTCCATGTCTTCTGATGTTATTCTGATCAGCCTCAAAAACCCAAGTGTTTCAAATCAGTTGGTTGAGTACATGCTAGAAATAGAAGTCCTTTGTGGAGTCCTGTGTTCAGCTTCTGAAGGCGGTGTATGTGTGCAGGTCCATATTTCCTCTTGGTAGCAAGAAGACCTGGGCAAATTTTGAACTGTATTTTCCTAGATTTTTAGATCCCCTGGTATTCTTCTTCCAGATTCACCAATGCAGACTAGTAAATATTAACATAGCTTTGTGTGCAGTGTGCTGTATTCTAGAACATCTCAGGGCCCTTTCAGACAGGGCCCAAAATACAGTCCCTGTCAGACTTTTGCCTGAGGTGTTCAAATGATGACTTGGGTAAGATTAAATTAAATTAACTGCACACAAAGCTATGTTTTGTCCTGAATTAATTAGATACCCCATTAGACCCGTGTCTTCCTGAAAGGCAATGCGGTATTTGGGTCTTTGAGAACTGACTACCAGATAGTCCTGGGACTACATGGGTGCCAGTTCCCACACCCATCTCGCTTCTTCAGGCTTCCAAAAGCCCAAAGAAGCGAGGAGGATGCCCTCTTCCCAAAGCCCCCCCCCCCCCAGCCATTAAAATAAAAACTTACCTGGCCACCTTTAGGCCTCTCAAAATGATGTGCCAGGAGGCGGGGGAGAGAGAAAGTCACTCCTGCACCTCCACCTCCTGGCAGGTCATTTCTACACATCAGGAGGCCTCTAGACAGGCCTAATGGCAGCCCGGTAAGTTTTTCTCTATTTTTAAGGCTTTGGGTGGGGTGGGCCAGGACCATCCCAAAAGTTTTTGGGATGGCATGGAGGTGGACACTCAGGAAAGCCCAGTTCTTTTGGGCACCCATGGGGACAGCAATGCGGACAGTGTAACCTCCAATAATAAACTGCTATCTAGAAGCACCCTCAATCCCAAAAAAAGATAAAATAAAATAAATGACTTTCCAAGAATGAAAGAACAACCAAAAACAAAACAACTCTAAGAAGATGTTATTCATTAAGCGAAATCTCCTGAACTTAGTACAGTGTTTAAGGGGTGAACTCGGCCACTATCAGTCTACCGTTTCAAATAAGGAACAATGTTCCACATTTCTGCCCAAGAGTTACGTAAACAATGCAATGAAATAGGCCTCTGGGATCTTTCTGCAGACAAGCAAGTCTCTCTGCATGACTATTTTGTTTTCATGGAGTCCAACTGGAGAAATTATCAGCTGCCCCCTGCTCCTCTTTAGCTCTAAGGCCAGTGCAAGGAGAACTGGCATTGTAAAAAGATCAAGCAGCAGTCAACATTTCATCAGCACTCAACAAACAAGTTAACGTTTGGCTGGGATCTGAAGGTCTCTCTCCTTTTGGCATATTTCTTGGATAATAGAACAAATGTCATATCAGTACAAGATGGCATATTTACAAAAAATGTACCCTGTTTTGCATAACCTAATGATGCAGCAGTTCTTGAGGACTGAACATTTCAAATCTGCTAGGAGAAGACTGCCAAATGTATGACTGCTTCAAATACTTGCCAACAGCATATCAAACTCAAGAGAGAACTGCAAAACAACCTCTTTCACAAGTTTAACAGTCACCCCTGGTGCATGCTCTCCTGGCAGCCCATGACAAATAGTATCTGCATCATCATCCCATTCCCGCTTAGAGAGCTCCCCTTTCAGTCTTTTCCTTTTCCTTTTTCCTTTGCACTTGTCAGCCCAGTTTCTATCCAGCCTGCTCTTGCACTTCTCAAGGTGGTATGCTGTTTCACATCTCATCTCCTGGAGTCTTGTCCTGCTCTAGCCTCCATTGTAGAAACCAAACAGGGAGGTGTTCATGTGCATGTGAGCAGACTTTCTAGTTAATCCTGGCTTTCTTCACTATGCTACACCTGCCTCCTCCTTCTCTTTTATAATAGGCTTACAACTCTGTAGGATAAAATGAGAGATAACACTGAGATCATGCAGAAGCCGTGCTGGGCAAAGAGAAGTGCAAACTATCAGGCCTTGAATTAGTAGAAGTCTGCAGCTTTCGACTTCCAAAGACATTAGCTATCCTTTAGTATAGTATGTTTTTGGCATGCGAAAGGTGATCACCCAGGTTGGTTCACACACATTTGTCTGAGGAATACCCCATGGAAGTGATAAGTCAGGTATGCGAAGGGAAGAGTACCATCGGCAGAATTTTCTCACATCATTTCAGAATACATTTATTTCCAATGGAAGTTCACACAACTATTAAGCATCATGTATTTGTTAATTGGAGCCCTGGTGGTTCAGCTGGACAAATTACTGAGCTGCTGAACTTGCTGACTGGAAGGTTGGTGGTTCAAATTTGGGGAGCGGGGTGAGTTCCTGCTGTTAGCCCCAGCTTCTGTCAACGTAGCAGTTTGAAAACTTGCAAATGTGAGTAGATCAATAGGTACCGCTTCTGTGGGAAAGTAACTGCACTCCATGCAGTCATACCAGCCACATGACCTTGGAGGGTCTATGGACAATGCCGGCTCTCCAGCTTAGAAATAGAGATAAGCACCAACCTCCAGAGTTGGACACAACTAGACTTAATGCCAAGAGGAAACCCTTACCTTTGCTTATGTGTTAATTAAATGATGTGCATGCTTGTATGAATCAGGCCCCAGAGTCTCCCATGTATCTCAGTGCGTTTAATTAAGGACAGGGCATCAAGTTCCACCACTGTGCATGGTGAGCCACTGCATATGAACATTTTGCTCTGTGCCAACCTGTGAGCCACAAACACTCACTCTGAACTAGGTTAGTGATGGTAACTGTGAAAACTGTAGAGTCTTAATTTTCTTAGGGAAAACAGCAAAGTCATATTAGGAGTTGACCTCTCTAGCTTCACCAGTGATAGATTCATAAACTGTACTGTCTATGCAACTTCACACGAAATGGTCTTTAACAATCATGGGTCAAGCAATAAATCTCTCAAGCAGAATTTATTTAATCCAGCTCAGCGTGGAACCACTATTAAATCTGTTTTAGGCTGGATCTATACGGCCATATATCCCAGGATATGAACCTAGATTATCTGCTTTGAACTGGATTATAGGAGTCTACACTGCTAGATAATCTGGGATAAGATGAAAATCTGGGATCAGATCCTGGGATTACTTAGTAAGTAATTTACAGAACACATTGGTCAGATTGAGCACATCCATACCTGACTAAAGCTAGAGTTTGCCAAGCACTCACATTGCTTCCTCAGCAAGATTTTAATGTACCTGTTTCCATTTTATACCAGAAGGAAAAGTCCAAGAAATACCAAGTCATGAAGGCAGCAGTGAGAGCAATGGTCATTACTCAAACCCTGTGTGTTTATTTTATGTATTGAATACTGTCCTCATATAAAACTGAAATGTTATCACATTTTTGTTCTCCCTTTGAATTTTTATTCATATTTCTAAACACTTCTACGTGAAGTAATTTTATGCTGTGAGTTAGATTATGTTCCCTCTGAACATGTGACAATGAATGTTACCAGCAGATGTAATACATCACTCTGCCGCACATTTCCCAAGTTCATGAAGGCTCCAAGTAAACAGGTGTTACTACCAGTCTGAACAGGTTTTCAGCATTTAGAAACGACCAAACTTTTGTCTGGGTGTCATTCTTTGAGCTGATTTGCAATTACTTCAATGTCTTGATGCTTTTCAGAAGAATGTCTCTAATGAAGTACTGAAGCCATGCACAATTCAACATGAGTAGGATGAGAGCACCATCCTAATACAACATAGTTAATAGATAGCTTCAGAATGACTTTAAAGCCATTCTTTTCTCTTTTCTAACAAATATTTGCCTAAACTATGCATAAGATAATTTTCTAGCCAATACAATGCCATATAATCTGGATTATTAAATCAGATAATCCACATTATCTGCTTTGAACTGGACTATATGAGTTTGCACTGCCATATAATCCAATTCAAAGCAGATAATCTGGATTTTATATGGCAGTATAGATGGGGCCTAAAATTAATCTGTAGGACTGGATTCTCCATTTAATTGACTAAAAGAGGAAGGTATGACCCTTCTAAGGATCTCATCCTTACAAGGGTCATACCTTCCTCTTTCCTCCTTTGGGCCCGTCCAGACAGTACCTTTATCCCAGGATCTTCCACAGCAAACAAGAGGGTGGCCAGATACTGTTCCCTGTAAATGCGTAAGCAATCACTAAAAAAGGCAAAAAACCACGACATTTCCAGGTGCGGGAATATAATGGTTTTGACGTGAATATGCGGATCTTTTCATGTCTGTATGTCCCTGCATTCGGAAATCACAGGATTTTTTTCATCTGCGTTTGTTCCTGGATTTTAGATATTTGTTTCTGATTGGTTGGTTCCTAAAAAGAACGTGACACTTGAGTAGAAGGCAAAAAATTGTTTGTGTGCCAGAGACACATTTTCTCTGGCCAGGACAAAATTGTGCCCCTCTAGTCAATGTTGTACATCTTTTCAGAAGAAGAACAATCAGGAACTGCCATATATAACTCAGGAACAGCACCCTATTGTTTGATGACAAAAGTACACAACCAAATCTGTCTGGACAGATGGCCAGGCACGCAGGCTCTAAAAAGTGTCAATAATGACAAAGTTCTGTTCCTGGCTTGAAAGTGTGTTTTCCTGTTTGATTGATTATGCAGTGCTGACTTGAGCAGAAGTGGTCCTACCCCGTAAACTTTGTTTGTGTGGCGGATACTTCATAAAATGTGTCGGGGGCGCAGTTTCTCTGGCCAAGGCAAAGAACAGAACTTTTGCAATGATTCTTTGCATATCTGCATCTTGAGGGTTTTTTTTTTTAAAAAAACTGCCAAAGTTTCCAACAGAAATCCCACGGTAGCCATCTTGGGAGCCTCTAAATTTTGCAACAAAGCATCAAGTCTAGACAACAAAGGTAGAAATCCCGGGACCAACAGGTCTGTTTGAAGACCTCTTCTGAAGTCCCGGGATTTTTTTGTTTAAAACCCGTGATTTAGTGCTGTCTGGAGCGCCCTTTGTTAGAGTGAATTAGAAACATGGTGAACTTTTGTTCCAAAATAATCAGGTTTCTGGGTCTATCAAAAAGAGTGGAATCCATCCCTGACACAAATTCATATTCTCTCTCTCTCTCTCTCTCTCTCTCTATATATATATATATATATATATATAGGTAGACTAGCTGTGCCCTGCCACGCGTTGCTGTGGCCTATAGTAAAACTTATCAAAGTTGAGGTAGATATCTGGACTATTATGAAAGAGAGGTACCTACCTATTCCTTCCCCCTTTTCCTCCCCCTTTCTCTCCTTTCTTCCTTCTCTCCCTCTTTCTTTCTTTCCTTCTTTCACTACTTGGTTTCATCCTTCTCTCTTTCCTTCATTCCCTCCCCCTTTCTTCCTTTGCCTTTCTTCCCTCCCTGTTTGCTTCCTTCTTTCACTTTTTATTTCCTTTTATTTCACCACCATCATAACAATAACAATAATGCAATGCATTGCCTCTGGGACCTGACACCTCTCCCATTCCCCCTAAAAGGGTCTCATAGGAACAATAGCATCATCATAATAATAGAAATAACAACCTTTACCCGCCACGTGTTGCTGTGGCCAATCTTCCCTCTTTCTCTCCTTCTTTCCCTCCCTCCCTCCCTCCTTCCTCCCTTCCTTCCTTCCTTCCTTCCTTCCTTCCTTCCTTCCTTCCTTCCTTCCTTCTCCTCTTCTTTCTCTATCTCTTTCCTTCCTTCCCCCTTTTTCTTTCTCTTCTGCTGTCTCTCTTTTCTTTCCTTCCATCTTTCCTTTTCTTTCCTTTTCTTCTTCCTCTAACTTTCCTTCCTTCCCCCTTTTTCTTTACCTCCCTTTCTCTTTCTTCCTTCTTTCCTTCCTTCCTGTCTTTCCTAGATTTTGACAGGGCGGGAAGGGGCGGGGTGGGGTTTGGAGGTGGCCTGAAGTAAAAGGAGGTAAGATTGGGGCAGGGGAGTGATGGAGCGTGGGGTTGCGTGTGTGTGTGCGGCAGCGGGGGGAGTGATGGAGCGTGGGGTTGCGTGTGTGTGTGCGGCAGCGGGGGGAGTGATGGAGCGTGGGGTTGCGTGTGTGTGTGCGGCAGCGGGGGGAGTGATGGAGCCTGGGGTTGCGTGTGTGTGTGCGGCGGCGGGGGGAGTGGGGTTGCGTGTGTGTGCGGCGGTGGGGGGAGTGATGGAGCGTGGGGTTGCGTGTGTGTGTGCGGCGGCGGGGGGAGTGATGGAGTGTGGGGTTGCGTGTGTGTGTGCGGCAGGGTGTGTGTGTGGGAAGCGGCGCGGCGGGGCTTGGAGTGGGCATGGTTTCCGCAGAGGGAACGCTGGCCGGAAGGCCATGTGCGCGCGTGATGGAACTTGCGGCTGGGCGCCAATGCGCATGCTCAGTTGTTTTGCCGTTTTGTGAGTGTGTTGTGTTGTTTTTCATTTTGAGTAGATATGTTTGTACCTTGTGGGTTGTGTTATGGGCATGGGAATTTTGGTTAAGTTTCGTTGGGGTTTTTTTGAGTTTTGTTCTTTTGCCGTTTTGTGAGTGTGTTGCTGTGTTGTTTTTCATTTTGAGTAGATATGTTTGTACCTTGTGGGTTGTGTTATGGGCATGGGAATTTTAGTTAAGTTTCGTTGGGGGATTTTTGAGTTTTGTTGTTTTGCTGTTTTGTGAGTGTGTTGTTGTGTTGTTTTTCATTTTGAGTAGATATGTTTGTACCTTGTGGGTTGTGTTATGGGCACAGGGATTTTGGTTAAGTTTCGTTGGGGGATTTTTGAGTTTTGTTGTTTTGCCGTTTTGTGAGTGTGTTGTTGTGTTGTTTTTCATTTTGAGTAGATATGTTTGTACCTTGTGGGTTGTGTTATGGGCATGGGAATTTTGGTTAAGTTTCGTTGGGGGGGTTTTGAGTTTTGTTTCCTCGTTGGATGCCTCTAACAAATTTATATATATAGATAGATAGATAGATAGATAGATAGATAGATAGATAGATGATAGATAGATATATCAAGGGATGCATTTGTCTTTTTTCTTGACTCCTATTATCATAAAACAAACAGTGTTCACTTTTCCACATTTAGGGGATGCAATGCACTGCAACAGTTTGATCAGTATTTCTACACGCGTGCACACAGCCTGCTTGCAACCTCTCCAATTTAATCCTCTGAGTAACACATTGGAAACCTTTAGCTCTTTGGTACTGGCAGTTTCAACGTGGACACTGCCAGCAATGGAGGCTGAGCCAAGAAAATTCGACTCCTGGCACAAAGAGATTACACAGTCCTCTGGTGCCATCTGTGCTGTGAAGTTGCAGAGTGACATTGTGCACCCAGAGCACTAACATTTCAATCTGTAGCAAGTTAAGAGACTTCCATTTACATAAGTACCACCTCACAGATCTGCTACCACTCAGCCTGCCTTCACAGAACCCCAAGTTATTCAGCAACCAAAAATCCCAGTCAATAGCAATGAGGACTGGGTTCTGAGTATGAGAACAAGCCATCAGAATTGGGTGGATCAGTTCAGAAAGCTTAGAGGCAGGCCATGAATTACTGAAGCAGTTGACAGAAGAAGCCGAGAGAGCAAAATAATCAAAGCCTCATTTGCCTGTGTAGAGAACATTACCTCCTGAGAGGGCAACCAGAAAATCTCCTACAAAGGAATCTATGACAACTCAAGTTGAGCTCCCATGTGCATATCACCAAAATAATAGGCCCGTTCTTTGACTAAGTATGCATTTACAACTGTTCTATTCTGTACTAGTGCTTTGTAGTTTCCTGTTATAATTCTCATGTGCAAGTAATAAGAGGTCCAGGTGTGACGGGTAGCTTCTGTGTCATGGGTGAGAAATCCACTCTGGGTTACAGTTTGGTATTTAAAATTGTATCCAAGATTAATGTATTGTCGAAGGCTTTCATGGCTGGAATCACTAGGTTCTTGTGGGTTTTTTCGGGCTATAGGGCCATGTTCTAGAGGCATTTCTCCTGATGTTTTGCCTGCATCTATGGCAAGCATCCTCAGAGGTAGTGAGGTCTGTTGGAATTAGGGCAATGGGTTTATATATCTGTGGAATGGCTGGGGTGGGGCAAAGAGCTTTTCTCTGCTGGAGCTAGGTGTGAATGTTTCAACTGACCACCTTCATTAGCATTTGAAGGCCTGGCTGAGCCTGGGAAAATCCTTTGTTGAGAGGTGTTAAGATGTGCCTGATTGTTTCCTCTCTGCTGTATCCAAGATGATAAGTACTGTAAATATAATATGAACATTTCTAAAATCTATCTTTGAGTCTGGCCATGCCTCTACACATAGGAGCATTGGAAAATAAGGGCCAAAATCTGGTCAGGCTGCTACAATTAACATAGCCTACAGCTGTACATTTGTCTAGGGCAGTGGTTCTCAACCTGTGGACCACCAGTGGTCTCCAAGAACAAAAATATGGCCCATGGTCTCACCATTACTACACAATTGCCTCAAAACCATGTGGCAATGAGAGCGACTAGTACCAAGGCAAAGGGGATGTCAGGACGGGAGAGGCTGACAACCCAAGAAAGATTATTACTACCACATCAGCTATAGATTATTCAAATTGGTTTTCTGTGGTTGAGCAGATGGTGACTACTGGATGGCATATGTTCTGTATCAGAAACTAGGGCTGATGTGGTCTATCCAATGCAATTTTCTGAATCAGCACCCCAAACAAACTGAATATAAAGTTGATGTTACTGATTTGTAATAATAATAATAATAATAATAATAATAATAATAATAATAACTTTATTTTTATACCCCGCCCCCATCTCCCTGAAGGGACAAGTCCAAGAAATACAGATTAAAACAAGTACCAAAAAAATCAACACAACAACAAATAAAACATATAACAATCAGAAGCAAAACATCATAAAAACAGTATCATAGCTGAACAACAATAGATGCTGAGTTCAGAGTGCTCAGAAAATGTGCAATGGTTCCTAAACAGAGCCGAGGGAAAGTGCAAAATTTCAATAAAACCGGGATGGTAGGGTAATGACTCTAACCATTAAAATGTCAGGATTTTAATCCTTATGGTACATTAATCCCTGGTCAAAGTTGTCCCTGATTTTAAAAAATGTTGGGAACCACTGGTCTCGGGGCTATATAGGAATTGTAAAAGCTCTCCAAATTCCACTTAATAATAAATGATTGTGGGAATCAATGTGGGTCCATTCCCTTGTTAATAGGGAAGTGATTTCCTGATCTTTCAATCCCCTTTCACATGAATGATCTCCAACACAAGGCAGCTTTGTGACAGGAACCTTTTTCTACCTACTGTGCCAGAGATTGCATGTAATACAATCTATAGCACTTGTGGGCAGAAAACATAATTCATTCACTCAGAAATCATCTGGAATATATTAGCAATACCCATCCGACTATAATAAACATGTGCTCCCTATAAAACTACGTATTGTGATGCCTTCCAAAAACAAATAGGGGATGGTACTCTGTGAAAACAATGGAAATTACTCACAGCTCTACCTTCTCCCAGAGCAATTTTTATGAGGGCCATCAAGTATCGTAATGCAAGGAGGTAGCACTGCATGACCACAAGTCCTCTCGTACATTGATGGATTTTGCCCATAGTGTTTTGCATCTAGAAAACTTCATGTTAAAGATGCTCCCTTACCTCATAATTATGTAAGTTATCCTCTTTTGTGGGAAGACCCATGTAACGTTCAGTGTATATAGAATCTGAAAGAAGAGAAAGAAAGAATTTTTCCTAAAATTCTTAGAATATTTTAACCTAAATAATTGTTTTAATGACCAATTTTAAACTTCCACTCTATGTCTAACTTTTGTTTTGTGTATTTTAATATGTATTTTGTGGAAATATGTTCTAATATGTGTATTTTACAGAGTGTTTTAAAATGATTATGTGTTTTGATTATGTGTTTCAGAAATGTTGTAACCCACCTCGAACCATGAGGAGAGGCGAGTAAGAAATAAAATAATAATAATAACAACTAAAATATGCACAAAACCCGTTTGTGTGAGTTATTTGGACTAAGGCTTGAGCTACACTGCCCTATATCCCAGGATTATCTGTTTAACCAAGATTATCTAGCAGTGTAGACTTATGTAATCCAGTTCAAAGGAGATAATTTGGGATCGGATCCTGGGATGTAGCGCAGTGTAGATCCAGCCTAAACAATCTCGTCACATTGAGGTCCAATAAAGGTGGGGATACGCCATGCAACGTGTCAATTCCAGCAAGCAGCAGAGGAACCCATCACCCACATTGCCCACATCGTTCACTTACCCATCCCACAGGGAGAAGTCTTGCCACCTGCCCCCCCCCCCCGCACATGCTAGTCCCATTCTTCTCTATGAGAACATGGGAAGCCTCCTGTGCTTTCTAGGAAGCCTCCTAAGACACTTATAACACGCTAGAAAAACGAAACCCTGCCAGAAGTAGCTGTGCACTTTCTGATGGCATCTGGCAGGCTCCGTCCTCCCTATATGCTGCAAGCATCCTTGGAGGCTAAAAATACGAAATGTGATGAGGTCCTGCATGTATGAGCCCGTTGGGGAGGAAACAGAAGCAGGAATTTGCACTTAGTTCAGCCAGACTCCTCCTGCTCTCTAAAATAAGACTGTTTTTTAAAAAACCATTTGAAGATGAACCCACAATTTTAGAACATGAAATGAAAGCTACACTCAGAGCACTTGGGATAAATAAGTCACCAGGAACAGATGGCATATCAGAATTGCTGCTTCAAACTACAGAGGCAAAATCTACTGAAGTTCTAACTAAAAACTGTCAACAAATAGGGGAAACAAAAGAATGGTTACAGATTTGAAGTAGTCTATATACACCCCAATCCCCAAGAAAGGGGACACGAGGGATTGCAGAAACCACAGAACCACTGCATTAATTTCCTAAGTCATGCTCAAAGTTCTACAACAAAGCATTTCACCATATATGAAGCAAGAAATGCCAGGTATCTAAGCTAGATTCAGGGAAGTAAGAGCATAGAAGATCATATTGCAAACATACATTTGATAATGAAGTGCAAAAAAAAAAATAAGTGGAAAATTAGCCTGAGCTTTTTAGATCACAGCATAGCCATTGATTGTGTAGATCAGGGGTTCTCAAAGTGTGCTCTGCAGAGCCCTTGGGGCTCCATGGGTGATAGTGAGTGGCTCCATTGTGCCATGATGCTTCCCACCTCCTCCTTTTTCCTCCACCTGAGAAATGCAGGGAAATTAAAGTTTTGAGCTGCTGGAAACAACTACAGCAGTGGGGTCCTGAGGCCCAGACCCTTTCTCCTTCCTCCCTTATCCTTTCTTCCCAGACCCCCTCCCCCGGCTTCTTTGCTTTCAAAACTCTAATTCCCTCCCACAGCTCTGAGGGTGCTTTGATTGTGTTTTTCCTGCATGACAGAAGGGGGTTGGACTGGATAGCCCCTGGGGTTTCTGCTAATACTATTACTATTATTATTACAAAGGATGAATGGCCATCTGTTGGATGTGTTTTGATTGTGTTTTTACTGCCTGGCAGAAGAGGGTTGGACTGGATGGCCCCTGGGGTTTTCTGCTGAAATACTGTTAAGTTTATGTTGGTTAAAATTGTTCGTCATTTTAAGTATTGTATTGTATTGTTCCTTCTTTCTTCCCTTTTGTTTTCACACTTGTGTGAATTAGTTCACACAAACATTTTCCATCCATCTGCTAGTGGCCCAGACTCTATCTATCTATCTATCTATCTATCTATCTATTTTTCCACACACACATATACACTATACACTAACATATACATATATATCCACACATATACACACATACACGCATGTGCACACACACACATATACATTTCTTGTGGCTCCACAATAAACTTTTGCTTCAAAAACGGCTCTGTGGCTGAAAAAGTTTGAGAACCCCTGATGTAGATCATGACAAAAATATTGCGTCTGTGACAAAAATTTGTGTGTGTGCATTTTATGGTGCTTTCAAAATCTGCATCCAAAAAGACATAGGAAACAACTACAATATTGAAACATTTTTTCCCCTCAAAGTCCTGTGTAATTAACACCTTGCATTTCATGTCTTGCCTTTCACTTCCAGTTTTTAAAGAAGCAAGACATAAGAAGCAGGATCTTAATTTTTAGAACACACCTTTGGGAACTTTTTAGGACATCAAGCAAATCAATATGGAAATGTGTACACCCTTGTGAATATAGGAGAGGTGATCCGCAATGTGATTTAAATGACAAATCTTCCAGTCCAAGATTAAATTTGTGACCCCTCTCTTTTTAGAGCTCACTCTGAAGTAAAGGAAGTTTCTGTAGTTTCAGTGCTAATGAATTTTATGACATTCAGAAATGATCCCTCAACACTTTGGAACACATGGCACTTTTGAAGAATGCAAATGCAGACATTTGTATTATAGTAAAATTTCAAATATTAAGTAATTTTGTGCTTTTTAAAGGTTAAGCAGATTATTTTCTTTTTCCCATCCAAGTTCTTAGTAGAAAATATGATCCAGGGACACTGTGTAATGCCTCGCATGAGTTCATGAAGGCACCAAATGGCAATGTATTTTGGGAGGAGGATGAAATCAGTACATACATTGTAAACACTTGAAACACCTTTGCAATGCAAGGGAGATGTATGTGTGTGTATGTATGTGTGTGTGTGTGTTGAAGTATGGTTTGTAACACGTTGCAAAACAACTTTCAATTAAATATCTAGAAAGAATCACATACCATAATATTGCCACCGTGACACTGGAGCGACAGCTATTCCACACTTGAAATATCCACTTTGAGAGCCCAACACCATGGATGCCACATAGCCACCATATGACTAGGAGGAAAGACAATATCACAGTTCAAGAACTCTTGCTGTTCTCATTTTGTGAGGGTGTGGGCTCTTCCACACAGCCCTATATCCCAGAATATCAAGGCAGAAAATACCACAAAATCTGAGTGTGGACTCAGACAACCCTGTTCGAAGCATATATTGTGGGATTTTCTGCCTTGAAATTCTGGAATATAGGACGGCATGGAAGAGTCCTGTGTGAACAAATCATTCCTCAGATTCCCCAAAATTGCCTTTGTTTCGGCTTGCTTAGTAATAAGGTATTATAATACCTGTTCTGAATTACCTTTGTAATTTGCGAGTCATTGCAGTACACCTCATTTCCAAGCTATACATTAACACAGTCTGCATCCACACTGTAGAATTGATGCAGTTTCAAAGAATCATAAAGTTGGAAGAGACCACAATGGACATCCAGTTCAACGATAGGATTAATGTAGTTTGACAATGCTTTAACAGCCATGGCTAAAAACTGGGATGTGTAGTTTGGTAAGGCAGCAGCACTCTTTGGCAGAGAAAGCCAAAGGCCTTGTAAAGCTACAACTCACATGATTCCATAGCATTGAGCCATGGCAATTTAAATGCTGTCAAACTGAAATAATTCTACAGTGCAGATAAAGGCTCAGTTCCAGGAATCCATGTGGTTCCTCCTTCCTACATCCATATCACCCCAGTTTTCAGGACATTACTATTGATGGGAGGACTATAGTTTGGTATCCTCTTCTTAAGAGTTTCTGGTATCGGCCATTACCACCATAGTTCAGCGGGCAGCAATGTTATGATCATTCAGACATCATGAAAAAGACCTTCTCTATGATCAAAGGCAATGATGGCAAGCCTTTTGTTAATTGAAAAATACAAATCTTGCCCCAGACTGAATGACAAAGTATATTGTATTTATTTTCAGGATGCAGATAGTGCTTTCAGACAATTACTTTGTGCCAGAAAGTTAACTTTGGGATCAGTGAAGTGTCTGGAGCAGTGATGTCAGGAAGGCATTGTGCTAGAAGGAACATCTGTCAGTATCAGCATGACAACTGAAATGGAGTAGAAACTAAAACTCCAGCCATAGCTTTACAGCAGGGGTGTTGGAAACTAAGGGCTACCTTACTCCCTTCAGGAGACCTTTGAGGGCCACCAGACTCTAGAAGACCCATTCCTGCAGTGCTTGTACCCACGTCAAGACAGCCATTTAGGGGCCACTGACACAGCCATATAATCCAGAATATCAAGGCAGATAATCCACAATATCTGCTTTGACCTGGGTTATCTGAGTCCACACTGCCATGTATATATTCCAGTTCAAAGCAGATAATGTGGGATTTTATTCAGCTGTGTGGAAGAGGCTTAGCAACCATGAGAGCATACAGTGTTTCCTCCACTGCCAAATAGTTTAAATGTACAGGTAGAATTTCTTTCTGCCACAACTGTGGAGCTTGCTTCCATTAAGGTATCAAATCTATCTGAACAGATTTTACAGGAATAAAAAAATGTGCTGAGGATATTCATTCTTTTGCTAGAAAATGCCATTGTGATTTGATACATTTTGAGAGTTTTGATTTGTGCACTATATTCTACTCCTAGCCAACAATGTGCTGCTACCTATAACTCATTTTTGAGGGGATTTGGTACCTTTTCAAAATGATTTCCACAATTGCCCTGCTACCTAAGAGGTTTAAAGCTCTTGGTTATAGCCATGATTTTAGGCCTCATTTAGATTCTCCACCCCAGTGACATCAATCTCCAAGTTATGTTTAATCAGATATAAGCCTCCCTATGTTTAATTCCAGGTTGCGTTCACACTACACAATTACACTACTTTGATTCCACTTTCCTGTGGAATCCTGGAATTGGCAGTGGAGGGCAGGACCTTAAAATCCTTACCAGAGAGTTCCCCTGATGCCTCTGACCAAACTACAATTCCCAGAATTCCACAGGAGACAGCTACAGCAGATAAAGTGGAATCATAGTGCCATCACTGCATATTGTGAAAGGGCCCCCAATGAAGTAGGTAGTACACCCAGTAGAAGGGGAATGGTCTCTCATTCAGAGGCCATATTTCCTTATGGGTTGCTCTCAAGAATGGAAAGATGCCAAACACTTGTTCCCAAACTTTTTCCACAATCTCTCCAATTTCCACCCCTTGATATCATAGCAATCTATCTATACACAGTAAAGCACAAAACAATTGCGCAACTGTGAGAGAGTGCTGGAGAAAAAAATAGATATAAGATGCAACAGTGAGGTGTCCTTGTCCAGCTTCCTCTGTTGCCGAGCAGAAAACTGATTCTTATCTCTCACCATTGAGATAAGAGAAGTTTCTGCACAGTGCAAATGAAAAGCTGCCCTTCTTTCCTTTGTGATGAAAAAGAAGGGAAAGTTGGGGAGGGAATACCAGTAGAGCTAGAATTTCCCCATTTTGCCTCTCTCTAATTGGAGCAAAGGTATTTTTTTCATTGATATTGTAAACTTTAATCACTTTAGTTTGCTACTACAAAGGCAGTTAATGGTTAATACTTACCCAGCCCCAGATGGCTATTCTTTTCTCATCAACAAAGCTCATTTTAGAAAATTGCCTAAGAAAAAACACGGAAAATATAGTTAGTTTTCTGTTCACATAGCCCCCACCCCAGCAATCTTTTACATACACCTACTCTGTGGGCCCTTCCAGACAAGCCCTACATCCCAGGATCTGATCCCAGGTTTTCTGCTTTAAACTGGATTATATGAGTTTGCACTGCCAGATAATCTGGATTAAACAGAAAACCGGGATCAGATCCTGGGATATGGGGCCTGTCTGGAAGGGCCCTGTGCTTCCTGGAGGACAGGTGTGACTAAAAATGTTATCTGTGGCACAATTTCCCAAGGAAAATATTTTTTCTAGCCATCTTTATTTTTTATGTGTCATTTGCTACAAAATAAGAAACAGAGTCATCGGTCACATTTGAATACTAGTATACAAGGAAGAAGGGGATTATTGCAATACTTCACATACTGGGCTGCCAAAATCTGATCTTGAACTTCGTAGGTGCCCAGTCTTCGATATATTGCATGTAGGATTTTGTCTCCTTGATAGCCACTTCCTCTGCCATCAAAGCTAGCAACAATAATATCTTCTGAGCTCGCCAGGTATGTAGCCCAATTGATCTTAAAGGTAGCATCTGCTTTCTGACTGCAGGGCCCTGCATACCTGTGGAGAGAATCTCAGGTGATTTCATGCATTGTACTATATATTTTCTAAACCAATCTGGCTGATAAAATAGGCAAATGCAGCTGGAAGAGAGAAGTTCAAGAACCCCATTTAGTTTTCCATAAGCACTGTTATCACTGTGGTTTGCATTCACTTTCAATACATGGCATGATCCAGATATGAAAGGATTTTAAATGTTTTTTTTTCAATGGATTTTTAATTTTCTAATATAATTTTAATAACTACCATAGTTAAGGTTTTTGTAATTTTTGTTGTGTGGCTTCAATAATAATAATAATAATAATAATAATAATAATAATAATAATACTTTATTTATACCCTGCCACCATCTCCCATAGAGACTCAAGCCATTTCCAACCTAATGTGAGCCTATCACAAGAATTTCTTGGCAAGTTTTGTTTTGTTTTGTTTTTTTATTTCGTGTCAGGAGCAACTTGAGAAACTGTAAGTTGCTTCTGGTGTGAGAGTATTGGCTGCCTGAGCATTGCTCAGGAGACACCCAGATGTTTTGATGTTTTACCATTCTTGTGGGAGGCTTCTCTCATGTCCCCACATGGGGAGCTGGAGCTGACAGAGGGAGCTCATCCACACAGAAAATTAATAATTTGAGAATGATAACATCAAAAGGTTGTGTTGGTGGTTTTTTTTTTTAAATGCAGTCAGGCACCTATCAGCAGTACTATTGCACCGGTTCGGTCGTCTCCCACCTCCTTCATCTGTAAAACTTAACTGGCAGTTTTCAACGATAATGGAAAGAGCACCAATATGTGTTAGATGGTTCCTATATTGTATTTCCAAAAGTACAACACCCAGAATCAAAATTGAGCACAGAACTAATAAAGACTGGAACTGGGGGCCAATTAGTTCTCTATCTCAAACTATAGACACCACAAGGCCAAACTGACCAGAGGTAGGAGTATTACCAAGAGGACAAAAGTGGTGTTGAGTGCAGACAGTAATACTAGTCAGGAGCAGCATTCACAGGAGGAGAGGGGCAGATAGCAGCCTTACACCAAAAATGCCAGACTTTTTCTCACAGAAGTTTTGTGCCAACAGGTTAGTGGTAGAGTTCATACCATTATTATTATTATTATTATTATTATTATTATTATCTCTGTAACCTCAGCTCATCCCAACTGGCTGTTGAGTCAACACAACAGATTCTCATAACTATAATTTGAAGACTGCTCCATCCATCACTGCCCACAAATTTCAAACATTATTATATTTCAAAGTTTTGGGGATTATGTTTGACATTGTGTTGTAGTCTTGAATATTTTAATTGCATGGGTTGCCAGCATTGTATTCTGGGTAATTTGTTTTGAATTTTATTGTATAGTTTTGTTATTTGTTATTGCTCCTTCTGTCCATATATGTATGTGTATGTGTACACACCTATATTTTAGATTATATGGTCATTGTTTTTGCTTGTTTTATTGTAATAACACATAACCATTAAAAAGTCATGGTTATAATTCTGTGGAAATTCTCCAGGAAACTTCTCCTTGATAAAATAAAGTCTCCATAGAAGAAGCCTTCTTCCTTTTGTTGCAGTGGAACTGAGACACTTCCAGATTTTCTTTTGTGCCCCATACCATTTTTATTCCTCTGTTACTGAAAAGCACTGTCTTCTAAATATCATTTAGAATACCATTTATTTCCCCCATATGTTGTCCTAAAAGTTACCTAACTTCGAGTGAGTTAATAACCCAAATCAGGAATAACTTTTGATGTTCAAATTTCTAATAATATATTTGCCCTTTACTTCCCATTGCAATTTGAAGCTAAAAATATAAATCCAGTAATAATTATGTCACTGCATTAGGCTTAAAATTACAAATTAACATGAGCACAAAAATCAAAACAATTGCTACTATGGATGACCTATTACTATGTATGACAGGCAATTTCTAGTCAATATGGAATATCTGCTTCCTATTTAATATGAAACACAAATTTCTACAATTTGTAGTAAGAAGAAGCTGGGTAATTAATGCAAATACATTAATATGTGCAGAGGAGTGTGAAGGAGGAAAGGATCCAGGAGCATATGTTCAGGGTCCAGTGAATATGTCTTGTTACATTTCCGAATAGCTTTTGCAAAATAAGAAGGAACACTGCCATTGTGTATTTGCTAATTGTGCAAGATGTAAGACTTATATTTTCTAATCCACATTCCTTTTCTTTTACCAGTAATATATGGCCATTGTGTTCTAAGTTAGTTGTTTCCATGACATATAACAGCCTTCATCGAGAGATCATCTATTGATGTCAGTAAGAGTGTTTCAATTGATTTTAATAAGCTCTGGACTGGTCTCAAGAGACTGAACTAACCAGCTGTTTTCAGATGAATCCTGACTCCTTGCCCTCTAAGCTAATGAGCATCTCCTCATTACCCTTGTTTCCTAATGACAGTAGTGAATGCAAGAGGAAATCAACACCTTCTGGGAAAGTCACATTTAAGAACACAATTGAGGTTATTCCTTATTGTTCTTTGTTGTTGACCAAGTTTGTATACAATGCTCCCACAGTCCTTACACTGCTTTCCCCGCACATGAAATTTGATGGTTATATTGCAAATATAAACTCCACATTGGCTGGAATTAACTACTCTTAGCTACAAAATAACATTAATGCAAACTGTTTGATGAAGATTTAATCAAAATACAAATAAAAATGTTTTATACATATAAAGAACATCAAGCACTTAATTAATTAATTAATTAATAATTTAATAAAGAATCAAGAATGGCCAAGTTGTCTGACTTACACATCAATGAGCAGGGGGTACTTCTTTGATTCAGCAAAATTGGGAGGCAAGATCATTTGATACCAGAAATCTGAAAGCAAATACAAACATGTATTGTTGACCCAACCAAATAACTAGCACATGAAAAGTATTAATATGTTTTACTTGTGGACAATCCTGAGTTGATTCAGAGAGTCTACATTGACAAGAAAAAGTGAACTCATCTCAAATCTTCCTCAAAATGGTGGCTTCCAGCAAGACTATCCTGAGTTTTCTGTGTTTAGTCCAATTTTGCCCTGCTTTAGGCAAAGTCAGGGGTACTTTGGAGTTTCCTAGAAGCTCTAGAGCAGTGGTTCTCAACCTGGTAGTTCCCAGGTGTTTTGGGCTACAACTCCCAGAAATCCCAGCCAGTTTACCAGCTGTTAGGATTTCTGGGAGTTGAAGGCCAACATATCTAGGGACCCACAGGTTGAGAACCACTGCTCTAGAGTATTCTAGGGCTTCAAGGCAGCCCAGACATCTGGATAGGTTGGACATCAGATGGACACCAAGCAATCATCCTTTTCCTGAGCTGATCGGGACATGGGAAGGGGATGGTTCATCTGCATGTCACTACTGCTACTCCCTGCCATCCATGGAGATCCATGCAAGTGTCTGGCTATCATGATTGCATCTGCCAATGTCAGAATGGGACACCTATGTGACCAGCAGTAAAGAGGGCATCAATCTACCCCCTTCTTAATGATTATGCAGGTGTCCTTTTATGACATCACAGGCAACTGGTGATAGGGAGGCATCCTCATGGAGCTGCATGGCTGGTGGGGAATGGTGGTGATGTCCCAACAAAGCTGATGTGATTCCAGCCTGAATGCTACAGTGCCACAATGGGTTTAGTTGGGTTCTTCTGGTCATCATCACAATTGCTCCAGAACCCGTTCAGAGCATATCATTCTGGATTGGCCTCAGCTTAAACCAACCAGTCCATAATGTGAGGTAAACATGTTTAAATTGGTTATACCCTGTGTTTAGGAGAAATTAGGGACACTCCGGGGTTTATATGGATAGCTGGAGTGGCTCTAATTAAAACAAATCCCCTGTCCATGCAGGTGTTCCTTTGGATGGGGGTCATGCCACCCTTCTGTCACCGTGGCAGCTTGTCATGGTGCTCTGGAGAGCTCCAGGCCATCACCAGGTGTCATTGCTGACATCAGCAAAGAAGCCCATGCAACCAGTTAAAATAAGAGGGTTTGTCCCCATCCCCACTCCTTCTTATGCCCCACCGCCATCTCCCAAAATGGACTCAGGGCAGCTTACAGGCATTTTTTTTAATCATATCAGGAGCGGCTTGAGAAACTGCAAGTCGCTTCTGGTGTGAGAGAATTGGCCGTCTGCAAGGACGTTGCCCAGGGGATGCCTGGATGATTTGATGTTTTTATCATCCTTGTGGGAGGCTTCTCTCATGTCCCATGTCCCCGCATGAGGAGCTGGAGCTGATAGAGGGAGCTCATCCGCCTCTCCCCGGATTAGAACCTTACGACCTGTCGGTCTTCAGTCCTGCCGGCACAAGGGTTTAACCCACTGCGCCACCGGGGGCTCCTTTACAAGGCACTGCAAGTGCAGCATATAACATAAATGTACATGAGTATAAAAACAATATCACACAAAAATTATAAAGGCAACCTCTATCAACACATCAAATAAATAAAAACACAGCTTAAAACGCAGATCATATGTAGTTAAAAGTAGCTGCCTCCAATTCACAACTAAAGTGCCAAAGTGTCAAAAAATCTAGCCACCCCCAGGGCCAGGCTGGAATATTGCTACTGCAGACCAGCTTTGGATTAAGTGGCTCTTGTAGATGAGCCCTTAGAAAGCCCCAGCTGCCACTGGAGGGAGATACATGCCAAAGTCACACCCAATGAATTTTGGCATCAAGGTGCAACACAGATCAGTTCAGCTAATCTTAAAGTTTTACTGTCTTGTAGAAATCAAGCATGACTACTCTGCTGCTCACTGCATTTATTCAGGATATGCCTGTTTCGAGGGGGGGAAAGGAATGCTTGCAACTGCAGAATGAACAGGTGAACTATGTGTGGGTGCTGCAGATAGGTGTCATGTGCAGACTAGCAGAACATGATGGGAAGTGTTGATCAGAGAGAAGTAATGAGAAAAATCATGAATGGGAGTGCAGCACAAGAATCAGCCCCAAGAGATGTTTATTTAGCAGTATGTCAAGAAGCCTATTTCAGATTTCAGTGGAGGTGGTGGGGCATACTGTCAGCAAGATTAAATACATATAATGAAGATGAAATGGGAGGCTTGGTACTTTCCAAGAATGAAGGATAGTTACTTTCACATGTATCTGTAATGAGAAAAACCACAAATGGAAATACATTTGGCTCTCCACATTTGCAGCTTTGATCATTCATGGCTTTGATTAAAATGTTTTCTCTAGGAATCTCCAGATCCTCCAGTGTGACTCTATGGTAAAATTCCTCCACTGGAAGACTTAGACCAGTGGTTCTCAATCTGTGGGTGCCCAGATGTTTTTGCTTTCAACTCCCAGAAATCCTAACAGATGGTAATCTGGCTGGGATTTCTGGGAGTTGTAACCCTAAACACCTGGGGACCCATAGGTTGAGAACCACTTAACTAGACATTTCTAGAGATAATACCCTCAGTATAATTCTGTGGTCATTGTATGTGGTTGCGCTTGTACTGAAGGACCTTGAAATTTCTGGACAGATGTTCACTGGTGAAAAAAGTAAACAGCAATCCTATTATTTAGTTTTTAACTTTCACAGGGGTCCTGTTTTCCTAACCCCAGCAAATGTGGAGAAATGAAAACTAACATGAGAATAAGCCTGCAAGGTATCATTGCTATTATATTTGAAAAGTAATTTGATGGATTTCTGTTTACTTTTCCATTGCTTTCACTTCTTTTGAGGGCATTACTTAAGATTAGTGAATAACACAGGCCTTGGAAAATATATGTCAAAATGCCTCTAAAATGCATGAAACATATCTTAAAGTACTGCTTTTAAAAGTAACTGGTAAGTGTAACTCATTAGACCAGCAAAGTGTTTGTCTCCAATTACTACATTATTTTTGGAAACTTATTTAGACCTTTGTATCCAAAAAGGACAACTCTTGTACAAGTGTCTGTAGCTTGTGACTTCCTAGGATTGAGAGACAAGTGTATTGGGCAAATAGGTTTAAATGTGCAGCCCTGCATAATAAACAAAGGCATCTGTCTTACCTATTAACTCCTCCTGGGAGAGGAAAAGCAGTAAGAGAAAGAAAGATGGAGATGATCATATAAAAAGAAGAGGATCTTTACATTTCCATTTTCTCCCTTTTAGATTACATACTTTGACATAATAAAAGCATTACTTCAGAAAAAAGCACAAATATAAAGAAGGATATGGGGGTGGGAGTGGGAAGTACAAGGATATGTAATCAGTGCTGTTGATAGGCAAGAAGCTGGAATTTCAGAAAAGCAAGTTAGAACACATTAGAAGAAATTCCTTCAGAATTTGTTGAGTCTGAGTCTTGGCTTGTACGTGTTTTCTAGGAAGCAAACCAGTCTGAATTCAATGGATTTTCCACTGTAACAAGTGGTTACACCATTTGAAACTTATCACAGGAATATTTTGCCAGTACTGGCTGGAACTCCTTCTGTTTTGCAATGGTCCAGGTTCATAAACAGTGTGGCAGCTGTGTAAAGTGAAGGGGAGGACCAGTAGAGACAGAGCATCTGCTAATTACTTGCATTAATCAAGCAAGCAGTAAATTGCATCTGTGACAGAAATCCACTCATTCATCGATCCCAAAACTACATGAAGGACTTTCAGAAATCTCTGTACTTTTATGAAAATCAGGGCTTGACATCTGCATACAGTTTGTGTGGAATGATAATAAAAATAATAAACTTTATTTATACCCCGCCCCATGTCCCCAAAGGGACTCGGAAAGGGTAACAAAACAAAGAAATATCAATTTAGGACACAGAGTTCAAAGCAGTTACGACTCTTTTGCACTTTGCCAGTTCTGCTGACCTTACTGGGCCTTCATATGTAGTGCAGGTTGAATATCCCTTATCTGAAATGCTTGGGACCATTAGTAGCTTGAATTTTGTTTCTCTCTCTCCATATTTTGTAATACTTGTATTTGAATTTACAATGCACATTGAGATATCCAAGTCTATGCAAAAACAAATCACATATTTCATATAAACCTTATACACATGGCTTGAAGGTAATTTTATAAACATTTTAATTCTATTGTGCGTGAAAGCAAGTTTGTGTACATCGAACAAACAGAAAGCAAAGGTTTCACTATCTCAACCATGGAGAATTTTGGATTTCAGACTATTTTGGATTTCAGAATTCCAGATTAGGGATGTTCAATCTCTCACAGAAACTTGGTGCACACATCATTTGTTTGAATTACTCATGGTTGGCAATTTACTCATAGCTCACTCTCTTGATTACTGAGTGTAAGACGACAACTTGAAGGATCATTGCACCTTTCATGTTGCACACTACCTGATGAAATGGCACCTCACCATCGCCTTGAAAGCAGTGTCAAGCATTACATTAAAGCAAGTCTTTTACAATAACTTCAACCATTACAACTCCAGAAGAACATTTGGAACATGTATATTTTCCTTGGAAACAAGTTTAACAATTTTAATCTTCATTTTATGTAAAAATTATGTTTTGCTTGTGAACTTACTTTCCCCATGCAGTGAAATCTTTTTTAGTATTTTGGAGGGCATCTGGATATCCTTCAGAACATTTTCAAAGTCAATATTGTTTTCCAGAACCTTTATAACTACAAAAAAGAAAAGAAAAAAAGAAATACACAAGGGAGTTGAAGTAAACCTGTATTCAAATAATTAACTTTAAAGTACAGCAGGGCATTCGTATCCATAGGGGTTTGATTCCAGGACCACCTGGGGACACCAAAATCTGTGAATGTTCAGGTCCTGTTACAGACAATAGTGTAGTAAAATGGTGTCCCTTATGTAAAATGGAGAAACCAAGCTTTGTTTTTTGGGATTTTTGTTAATTGGTGGGTTTTGGAATATTTTCAAGCTGTGGATGCAAAATCCATGGATACAGAGGGCCAACTATATAAACCTAAACACAAAATTTTACACCCCCAAAAGTGAGCACAAGTCTATAACTTAATTTCATATTAACACAAGCAGAGCAAATGTTAATTGTAAATCCAATGCTTCATTTAGATGATGATATTTTGACCTAATCAATAAATAAAGCAAAAGGCATGGGAGAAGGGAAATGAATATACTAGATCTCATTCACAGGCACCCATGGTGGTGCTGCTGTCAAATCACTTGGGATTTTCATAGTCAATCATCACCAAAGAGAAGGAAGACAACCCATTAGGTAGAAAAGGTTCACACATGATTACCCAGAAGGATAAAAAATGGGGAAAATAGCTTGAATATCAATACTACAAATGTATAAGTAGTAATTACATAAGTCAAGAGAGCCTCAGAAAAAGAACAGGGATCTGTGAAGAGGTGTGACATGTTTGAAAACACTTTGGCCTCCATTGAACCACCCAATATCTCTGACGCACACACTTCCCTGTTTTGTATTTGTTTTAAAATAAATCACATTGAAAATGAAATGCCACAGTTCTACAAATATTCATGACCATTCAGCCACTAGAGATTGAAAAGATATTCTTTTGGACAATCTTCAGAATTCCTTATACTGGTTTTATATTTCTTGGAGCTGTAGTCCAAAAATGTGGGTTTTTCAAGCTCTGAACCTTACCCACAATTCCAATAATATTTATCATATTTATAAAATGGTTTCCACAGGCATTTTTTAAATAATTTCCAGAAGACCTACACTGCCATATAATCCAGATTATCAAAGTGGATAATCCACATTATCTGCTTTGAAGTGGATTATATGAGTCTACACTGCCATATAATCCAGTTCAAAGCAGATAACCTGGGTTTATATGGCAACGTAGAAGGGGTCTGCGAAAACCCCCAAATGCTATTGCTTTTCTCTCTCTCTATCAGCTATGCTTTATGCTTGTAGACTAGGGGTCAACTGCTTATTATCTTTCACTGAACTAGCTGTCCATTCGTTCTCCTAGAGACTACTATTATGGATAGAGATGTGTACAATCAGGGGTCCAATCATGTTGTGCACAGAGTCTGGGTATGTGTGAAGCCATGTGGACTGATATATGAAGGACTCACATATAAGCATCACAAACTAATGCTATGGGTAAAGAAGTTAAAAACTCTAAACCAGGAATGAACAATGTGTGACCCTCAAGATGTTGTTAGAATTGACTTCCCATAATCCCTAGCCATAACCGATTGTAACGATGTAGACAGCCTGTGGGCTTCTAGGCTTTGTTGTATTTCAAATTGCATTGCAAACAGTTAAAGCCCACAAATAACTATGTACTCACAAACTTCTAAAGGAGGACAATAAAGTAAAAATACCTTGATCTGAACTGTTAAGCAAGGTGAAATAGGGTAGACCAGGACCTGTTACAAACAAAATGTTAAAATACGTGATTTATTCATTTTGAATAAAGGCATGCAAGAAAAAACTCTCATCTAATTATAGTTGAACTCATGGTCAGTAACTCAGACAAGGATTTAGTCTGAGAGAAAAGAAATGCAAAGAAAGGAAAGCTTTTTTTTTTTTTTGAGGCTTTATCTGCTTAACGTTTCAATGCTATGGCCTCCTAAACTAAACTATAGCCACCTAAACAGCCAAATGAAGATCTCAATCCTTCTCCTGCTTTTCTAAACTGCCAGATGGACAGCCTGAAGTCTGACCTTTTGCAGAAGAAACAACAGCCTTTCCATGAACAGCCTTTCTGCGCACCCACTGCCTTTTATGACACAAATAAAAAGCTTGAAAAAGATGCTCAAAGGAGAAACCTAAGGAGAATGCTCTGCAAATGAATGAATGAATATGTGGACACAATTGAGAACAAACTATAGCCACCTAAACAGCCAATGAAGATCTGGTCAAATGAACATAAATGATCATTGTGCCCCTGATGGTGCAATGGGTTAAACTCTTGTGCCAGTAGGACTGCTGACCGAAAGGTTGGCAGTTTGAATCTGTGGAGCGGGGTGAGCTCCCATCTGTCAACTCCAGCTTCCCATGCGGGGACATGAGAGAAGCTTCCCACAAGGATGGTAAAACATCTGGGTGTCCCCTGGGCAACGTCCTTGCAGATGGCCAATTCTCTCACATCAGAAGTGACTTGCAGTTTCTCAAGTCGCTCCTGACATGAAAAAAAAAAGATTGTCAATGGAACTGTATGTTTCAGTGTTTTTCTTCCAGTGCTTTGAGGAGAATACAAAGTCCAGAATTGTTGGATGGGTGCCTACAGCTATGTATATGCAAGAAATATTATATCCATGTTCATTAATGCTGCCCAAAGTTGAATTAAATTAAAACCAATTAAGTTTTTGCTAGTCATGATGCAGAAAACCCCATTAAGCACATGAAGAGGCTTGGGCCCATTCTCATAAAACCATTCACCCATTGAGCTTCTCTTGTCTGTATAATGCCTCATACCCTGTGAGAAACTGGAGAGTATTTAAGACAGCAATAGGAAATGAGTGGTCCTCCAGTTGCTGGAATGCAATTCCCACAATCCATAACCATACTGGCAGTGCAACAACACCTGGAGGACCATAAGCTGTCCATCGCTGGGATCTAAAATTTGAACCAGAGAAATGATAACCTCAGGCTGAGACCAAATAAGTACAGTAACTGACAAATGCATAGGCTATGGAGCCCTCTTCAGACATAAAAGGGAATAAGGATATGCAACAGTACTCTCAATGAGTATGAGCAAAACCTATATTTATTAAAATCCCTAATATCAAGAAATATTTACCTCAAACAGAAATGGCTGTACTCACCATTGCAATTCAGCTTATAGTATCTTGCATTTCTGCTAAAATATGCTGAATAATATTGACACCTTTCTTTGTTTAGAAGACAGCTAATGCATTTTTTTGGGTAGCCGCTTTTTAACTCTACTCTGCACAGATGAGAAAAAGACAAAATAATATTTATTGTCAAAGGCTTTCATGGCCAGAATCACTGGGTTGTTGTAGGTTTTTTCGGGCTATATGGCCATGTTCTACAACAGCCCAAATTAACATTTCATTAATCTCTAAACCAGGCATCCTCAAACTGTGGTCCTCCAGCTGTTTGGGCTTCAACTCCCAGAATTCCTGGCAATTGAACAAGCTCATTAGGGCTTCTGGGAGTTGGAGGCCCAAACAGCTGGAGGGCCGCGGTTTGAGGGTGCCTGCTCTAAGCCAATCACAGCTCTATTAAGACTTCAATAGAGTTCAAACCAGTTTTGATTGGTTGTTACTGGATATCAAACAATTCCACTAGTGCAAACATGTCTTCCATACTGTCTTGTTTTTCAATGAACAAGGATTTGGGCGGGAGAAAATATTTCACTATAATGTCTTCTAAGCATTTCCATGGGAATCATCCACTCACCATTTGTATTTATGCATGTTTTCCTTTCTATGGGAACTCTGTTATATTGGGTTGCTGTGAGTTTTCCAGGCTGTATGGCCAAGTTCCAGAAGCATTCTCTCCTGACTTTTCACCCACATCTATGGCAGGCATTCTCAGAGGTTGTGAGGTCTGTTGGAAACTGGGCAAGTGGGGTTTATATATCTGTCCAGGGTGGGAGAAAGAACTCTTGTCTGGTTGAGGCAGGTGTGGATGCTGCAATTGATCACCTTGATCAACATTGATTGGCCTTGCAGCTTCAAAGTCTGGCTGCTTTTTAAAAATACAGGTAGCCAGATTTTGTTCATTTTCATGGTTTCCTCCTTTCTGTTGAAATTGTCCACATGCTTGTGGATTCCAATGGCTTCTCTGTGTAGCCTGACATGGTGGTTGTTAAGAGTGGTCCAGCATTTTTGTGTTCTCAAATAATATGCTGTGTCCAGGTTGGTTCATCAGGTGTTCTTCTATGGCTGACTTCTCTGATTGAATTAGCCAACGAAATCCATAAGCTTGTGGACAATTTCAACAGAAAGGAGGAAAACACAACAATGAACAAAAGCTGGCTACCAGTGTTAAAAACCTCTAAAATCAGGACACTAAATAAAAAGCAACACTCAAAAACAGGGGAATTCCTGACAGGAAACAATCAGGGCCAGCTAGCACCTCTCAACAAAGGATTCCCCCCAGGCAAGAAACAGCTAGGCTTTGAAGCTGCAAGACCATTCAGTGCTAAACAAGCTGGCCAATTGCAACAGTCACACTTGCCTCCAACCAGACAAGAGTTCTTTCTCCCACCCTGGACATTCCACAGATATATAAACCCCACTTGCCCAGTTTCCAACAGACCTCACAACCTCAGAGGATGCCTGCCATAGATGTGGGTGAAATGTCAGGAGAGAATGCTTCTAGAACATGGCCATACAGCCCAGAAAAATCAAAGCAACCAGTGATTCCAGCCATGAAAGCCTTTGACAACACTTTGCTATATTGTTTCCCTCTTGATACTCAGATACTCCTAGAATTCCCCAGCTTTTGTGGATACCGGACAGATATTTACGTTGTTTCTACGGTATGTCTTATGTACCAGAAAATTACACTTTCTGCTTGTTTAATGGTAGCATTATAAATCTTAAGAGCAGTACAGTAACCCAACTTTCTGTCAAATATTTTCAGTCTGTGTGCATTAAGTAACTATGCACCCTGTTGATAGTCCTTCATTCTAAGCCACAATATTTTAACTAACCTATCATTAAAGTTTCACATGGTTTGATCAGTGCCTTCACACACATAAAGCCATGCAATTTTCCACTGTGCAAAAGCTTCAGAATTTGGGACCACTGATATGGATAGACTCAAAGAAGAAATCTGCTCACCTACCAACAAAACAAGGCCATATTCAAAGCCCCCAGTGGCGCAGTGGGTTAAACCCCTGTGCCGGCAGGACTGAAGACCAACAGGTCGCAGGTTCAAATCCAGGGAGAGCACGGATGAACTCCCTCTATCAACTCCAGCTCCTCATGAGGGGACATGAGAGAAGCCTCCCACAAGGATGATAAAACATCAAAACATCCAGGCGTCCCCTGGGCAACGTCCTTGCAGACAGCCAATTCTCTCACACCAGAAGTGTCTTGCAATTTCTCAAGTCACTCCTCACATGACAAAAAATATATATTCAAAGGTGCCTTTCCACAAAAAGCAGTCTTTCCCATGAATAGGTGGGTTTAGGAGACTTAGCGTGAGATCTCAGAAAGTGGAAATGAAACCATGCTGCCATTAAAGCAAGGTACTCTATAGTCTCTTGGACAAGATTTCAAAAGATATGCTTGAATTAAGGCCATGTTGCATAAAGTCTTCTTGCCTGATAGTTTGCTAAATGTTTTGTTTCGGAGGCATCAACAGCAGAATTTCTTCTGTTGAGGATTTCTGAATCCAACAAATGGGCGTACATCCTACTGTTTCTTCAAAACTACAGCAGATTCATTCAAATCATGGAATTTACCAATGTACTGAGAATTGGTATTCCACAATGAATCCAATGAACTGATTTTAGTTGCAATTCATAGGATTCAGGACACAACAAGACCAAAGGATCACTAAATAATACCCAATTCTAAGCACATTTCAGCTGTGGTGATAACAGTGTGCTGTGGAGCTCTTAGGATCTGTTGTTTTGTTCTGTAAACAAAATAAAAGATCTCACAACCTCTGAGGATGCTTGCCATAGAAGCAGGTGAAATGTCAGGAGGGAATGCTTCTAGAACATGGCCATATAGCCCGAAAAACTTACAACAACCCAGTGATTCCAGCTATGAAAGCCTTTGACAATACATCGAATAAAATTTCAAAACATTTTAACTATTTAAAATCATAATAACTGACATGATACCTTACCAACCCCCCCCCCCCCCCCCCGAGCATTGCAAAGCTATGATTGAAAACAACTTACTTATAAAGATTTCTCCCTCCTGGCATATTTCCAAATTCGTTGCTGATGAAGTATCTGTGAAGCAAACAGAAAGGTTATTTATGAGATCTGAAGAAATTCTAACAAAAATTGCCCACTGTCACATACAAGACAAGTCAGAAGTACTCCTGGTCAGTTGGAAGGCAGATCAGGGTGTGGGTTACAACCTGTGTTGCATGGGGTCACAATCCCCCTGAAAACACAGGTCTGCAGTCTGGGAGTGATCCTGGACTCATCGCTGATCCTGGAGACCCAGATGTTGGCAGTGGCCAGGAGTGCCTTCGCACAATTAAAAATTGTATGTCAGCTGTGCCCATACCTTGAGATGTCAGATCTGGCCATTGTAGCCCACGCCTTAGTTCACACCCTGCTTAGACTACTGCAATGCTTTCTACATGGGGCTTCCTTTGAAGATAGTTTGGAAGCTTCAACTGGTTCAGAGACTGGCAGCCAGATTACTAACTGGAGCCCCGTACAGGGAGAGATCCACTCCCATGTTACAGAAGCTCCACTGGCTGGCGGTCTGCTTCCAGGCTAAATACAAAGTGCTGGTCATTAAAGCCCTAACTGACTCATGTCCAGGCTACTTGACCGACTGCATCTCCTCTTACAAACCAGCTCGGGCACTGCGGTCAGTGGAGGAGACCCTACCCTTGGTCCCACTCCCATCTCAAGTACGGCTGGTGGGAACGAGAGAGAGGGTCTTTTCCATGGTCACCCTCCACATCTGGAACTCCCTCCCTAAAGAAATAAAGCTACCCTCCTCCCTCCTCTCCTCCAAAAAACAACTGTTCACTAGCATATGGAAAGGAGGAGGATCAGACAATGACACTACTACCAGACCTCTGGATGCGATCTATTATTGTATCCAGGCTCTGTTAGTCCTTGTTAGCCCAGTTACCATCACTGGCCACACAACCAACTCACATAACTTTGTGGGTTTTTTGTAAATCTATCTGTTTTATGTTCAGATCCTATGTCATTATATAATTTTTGTTTGATTTCATTTTGTTTAATTTATTGATGTTAAGTACTAATGTTTTCATATGTGGGGGTTTTCTGGGATTATTATGTCAGTACTTGTTTGTTTTATGGAGACGCTGAATGTTTGACTTTGTATATTGGAATCCGCCCTGAGTCCCCCTGGGGAGATAGGGTGGGATATAAATAAGGTTTAATTTAGATTTATTATTTCAGAGGTAAAATTATTGAAATATATAAGCAGATACAAGACAAAAGGGAAGATTCTAAAACCAGTTACTATGGATTTCTGTTTGTATGTATGTGCCTTCAAGTCATGTATTAACTTATGGTAACGTCATGAATTTCACAAGGAATTAAAGCAGTTTGATACTTTAACTACTATAGCTCAATGCTATGGAATCCTGGGATTTGTAGTTTGGTGGGGCATCGGACATCCTTGGCAGAAATGGCTAAAGACCTTGCAAAACTACAACTCCCATTGCTCTATGGCACTGAGCTAGATGTACCCCAAGTCTCACATGAGAAGGAATTTCACAACCTGAAAGCAGCTACCAAGGAGGATCCCTCCCATGTCCTCATAGGACCCAGCAAAACATAAAGTACAAAACCAATTACCTAAACACATATTGCTGTGAAAGTCAAATATGAAATTATAGCTTTTTGAAATGCAAACAAAATGGTTGTGATTTCTAAACAGAGAGTTGATGAACTATGACATTTACATTATAAGCTATATTGGGTCTCAAAAAAATAAAAAGACAGGATAATTATTTTATTATTTATTTGTTTATTTACTTACTTACTTCACTTGCATACTGACATTCATTCAGCAATTAAACAGAAATTATTGAAGCTACCTCCTCTTACTGTAATGCGCTAAACATTGACACCGTTTGACAGAAACTCACATGAAATTGTTTGTTAGTGCAGCTATGCTGATCACTTCCCATGTTCCATTTGTAACCGGTGTCACCTTCTAAAATTTAAAATAAAGGTAGATTAAAATATGATGATTTAAGCACCATGATATAAGATGTAACATCTATGTCACTTACCCCTGTGCTGTCAATGTGGTGGATATGTTTGTATCCTTTTGTGTCACTGATGATTTTGTAATAGCTAATCGTGTCAGCTGTGAAGTAAGGTTCAGATGGCTGAGACTGGAAAAAATGTTCATAAATCCTTTTAATATGTCATTTCATATGTTGATAATACTTAATTCAAGAATCTTAAGAAATGCAGGCACTATAATGCTTCTATGGTTCAGGGTGAAAATACTGCACCCCCAGAACCTACTATTGCCAGAAAGGGATTTAAAATTTCCAAATAGAACAAAAACATGACAAGTTAATTATAGATGCACTACTTCACTTACATGAATTCTATCATCTGCAACTAATTGCAACTGGCCACAGAACTAGATAGCCAGTTGTTCCCAATTTCATAATAGCCAGGGTCCTTTTTTAATGTAATGATCCAGAAGTATCCTAGCCGTTACCTTTGCCTTTGAGGCCCCTTCTACACTGCCATATAAAATCTAGATTATCTGCTTTGAACTGGATTATACGGCAATATCTCCCCTTTCACTTTCCCTATTTGAAATAAGGAATGTTATGTGGAAAATGAGGATTTATTGAACAAATGTTTTCTTCTACTCATATTACATGAGTTTGTTCAGAAATATTACAAAGCTGTTTGAAACAATAATTTCAAAGCAGTTTGCAACAATAATAAAATATACAATAGATTTAGGGATTTATTGTAAAATTCTCTCATGCTTCTAATGCAGTGGGATAACTAAGGCTGGATCTACACTGCCCTTTATCCCAAGATCCAATCTCAGATTATCTGCTTTGAACTGGATTATATGATTCTACACTGAAAGATAATCTGGGATCAGATCTCGGGATATAGAGCAGTGTAGATCCAGTCTAAGGCTGGATCTACACTGTCATATAATCCAGATTATATTCTAGTTGACACAATAGGTGCGTTACACTTGCCTTCTTCTGAAGACTCCTGTATTTCACTTTTGGTGCTGCCTACTGTTAGTTTTGGCTCTGGTTCCTGTTTGATTTTTCCAATGGGTCAATAAACCTTTACGTTTGAAAAAATATTCCTGACCCTTGTACTAAAGAATAATGATATGGTGTGTTGACAAAACTGTTGCTGGTTGGCCAGTCATAGAGTATACTAATTATTAAGGGTGGGGTGGGGGGAGAGAGAATAATATTGGCCCTTTATTGTTACTTTATAGTGCATCCACACTTCCGTTCTCCCCCCTTTCCCTTTGCATAACTATTCACAACGTACACAGTCTGCTCATCATGTTGCTAACTGAGACTTTATGGTGTAGAAGCAAAATGTGTTAGCTGTAAGGTCTTTCCCTTCCTGAACAAGCTTGACAGCAGGTGGGATCATCTCCCATTTGTGTAGTGTAGATTTTTATCCCTCCTGTGCTGTTTCCTTCTTCGATTGGTATATGTTTTTGAAAGCCTTCCTCAGGAAAAGAAAAATGCAAAAGAACATGGCTTGCAAGGGAACAGTGAACCATTTTTCTATATATTTTCTTTTTTAAAAAATAGTACAACACAGCTATATTGTTCTGTTTTCTCCAGTAACAGAATATGGACATGTAAGAGTCGCAAACCTGGCAACTCAACTACCTCTCTTAGTAGAACAGTAATGTCCAGACTGTTAAAGTTTTGTTGTTTTAGTTATGACTTGAATAAATATCTCAACAGGATTTTATCTCTAGCCATTCCAGATGGATGGGCAAGGATTTAGGACCGGGACTTACACAACTCTATTAATGTCAGCCCAGACAAAGGACCTATTATATTCGGTCATATATATTCACAGCGGTCATAAATACTCTTACAAGTGTAGGGATTCCACCCCACACTGCCCAAGTCTCAAGTCCTTAATGAGGAACAGTCTAGTTAGTTTAGTATAGACTATAGGTTTTCGTTCCCTGAATGACAGCTGGAAATGTATCATTTTCTTCTCTTTTCTCTCTTTCGGCTCTCTTTCTGATTGGTTGTTTAAAATGGATACTTTTCTTCTTCAAGCTTTTTTGAATCTGCCTTCTGCCTTCTTACGCTTTTAGTATGGAGAGTGTGCGGTGTGTGCTTTGAGATCTCTCTCTGCTTGTGTGTCAAGAGAGATGTACTGCTTGGTGTTTTTCCCCTCTCTTGAAATGGGTGTTAGAGTAGCTATTCTGTCTTCCAGGAGCTTGGTTTGCATTGCCCCTTAGTTGCATAAAATAGCATCCCTGAAAGTTAAACATTAACTGAGTCTGGAAGCCAGCCTGCAAGCCTCTTGCTGTAATTGGTTTAAAAAGGTATCCTTTTGGTCTAGAGACCGCCCATTTTCCTGGGGATGAGATCTCCATTTTGGAGAAGCTCTCCTGCCTTTTTTAGTATAGAAAAAGCCTCAGATGTGCTAGTGGCCAAGCTAGGCAGCTTGGACAGGCCATGGTGAGTACAGCTACCCTCTTGCCTTTGAAACTGGTGCTGAGCTCAGATAGAAAAAAGACCTGCTCTTTCTAAAGGATAGCAGCTCAGTGCTGGGGCAAGATTTCTCTGCCATTGGGAGAGGCTCCATTACTTCATCCCCAAACTAACCTTGAGCTCAGATAGGGGAAGACCTGCTCTTTCTAAAAGATAGCAGCTCAGGGTTAGGGTAAAAGATCCCAGGATTTTTCTAATGTTGGGGGAAAGTTAACTCAGCAGCTGAAGGAAAGGGGAAGGAAATAACATCTAAATGGTTTCACAAGTTGACTGTTTCTGTTTGTAACTTCATCAAGCTGTGCCAAGTCTGTCAAGAACTTTGAGAAATAAATGTTCTGTTTGATGTTCAAATCTGGACTGGCCTCAGTTGCTGGGAATTCTGAGCTTCTGAGTAAGGCACTCGCAGTTCACCCGGATAAAGAGAGAAGCACATCTTAGTTTTAACTTTATAGTGTCTGGGTGTGACGGCACAGTAGCTCAGACCCAGTTCTTTATTATTAAGAAATGAATCTATTCTTTACTATTGTGAATAAACCTTTTGTGACTTTTTAAGATTGGGCTCTGCATGTTTGCCTCCTAAGCTCTGAATTCTTTGCCGCCACAGCACACAGCACTTGACACTCTGTTTGCTAATGAACTGATGCTCAACATTTGTATCCTGTTTGTTTTTGGATGCTCTGCTGCTTTATTTTAGGATAGGCTTTCTTAACAAGACACACCCGATTTCATGATATTGGAAGCAAAGTGCCCTTCCACACAGTCATATAACCCAGAATATCAAGGCAGAAAATCCTACAATATCTGCTTAGAAATGAGCTATCTGAGTGCACACTGCCATATATCCCAGTTCAAAGCAGATAATGTGGGGTTTTATTCAGCTGTGTGGAAGGGGCCTAAGCAGGGTTAGCCTTGCTTAGTTTGGACTGGAATCCACTAACAAATATCTGGGGCTGTAGGCTATTTTCAGAGCAAGGAAAGGCCAAACCATCTCTGAATTCTTGCCTGGGAAAACCCAGTGAAGTTAATGGGGGAGTTCAAGGCACATAAATACACATAAACTTATACACAAACAAAGAACTGTTTTCAACTCTACTAATCTATGGATCACTACACTATGTAACACAATTTTTGTTCCTGGGTCCCCTTCCACATAGCTGAATAAAATACCACATTTTCTGCTTTGAACTGGAATATATGACAGTGTGGACTCAGATAACCCAGTTCAAAGCAGATATTGTGGGATTTTCTGCCTTGATATTCTGAAATACAGGACAATGTGGAAGGGCCCTGGGTTATCAATGGCATTTCCCAATTATTTCTATTATAAAAACATGGGAAAAGTGTATTAAACTGCAAAAACTTAGATGCTGCAAGACATTCTGCAGCACATTTTGCTATAGTTTTTCAATATCTCATTGAGTCTCAGGGCCCCTCCACACAGCCTTATAACGTAGAATGTCAAGGCAGAAAATCCCACATTATCTGAGTGTGGACTCAGATAACCCAATTCAAAACAGATATTGTGGGATTTTCTGACATGATATTCTGGGATATAGGGCTGTGTGGAAGGGCCCTCAATCAATTCAATGTAGTTTCTGACAGCCACAAAAAAACTAAGTTTCTGGAGTAGAACAATGACTTTCAAAGAAAGTCCCACACAGTTAAAGAAGAAACACTTTCAAATTTTGTTCTGGAGGCCCTTCCACACAGCCCTATAGCCTAGAATATCAAGGCAAAAATCCCACAATATCTGTTTTGAAATGGGTTATCTGAGTCCACACTCAGATAATGTGGGATTTTCTGCCTCGATATTCTGGGATATAGGGCTGTGTGGAAGGGCCCTAGGATGACAATTCACGTAGGAAGAAGGACATTTGGAGCTAAGTGCCTCCTTCTCTATTCTTACACTGGAAAATACCTCTTCAGAGTTACCCTCAGTAAAGGAAAGGCACCTATAGACTTAACTTTAGAGACATGGGCTGTGTAACATGTATATTTGAGCCTTGAGCAGACCTGGTCCAGAAAGGGAATTTATATATAAATGGAAAATACTCACTCTGCCTATCCAGCCAGTTTTACTTTCTTCTATACGCTGCTTATCCTGAAAGAGAAAAGGGAAAAAAT
The DNA here is from genome assembly GCF_037176765.1 of Anolis sagrei. Lineage (NCBI taxonomy): Eukaryota > Metazoa > Chordata > Lepidosauria > Squamata > Anolidae > Anolis > Anolis sagrei. The sequence goes on along the minus strand of NC_090021.1, from coordinate 199,321,708 downwards.
AAAGTAAAAACGTATCCTGCATTGCTCTGCCTCCTGAGTCTAAAAGCCAATATGTACATAATTTCTTTTTTTTTTTCAAGTACTCCTTATCTAAAGTTGGCACTTTTTTGCATACCTGTGGGCATTGCCATGTTCCATTTTGTCTAGAGAAGTCACATATGTCAAGAACGGAAAAATTCTGAATTCTTCTGAGCCACTGAAGACAGATTCTCTCATTTGTCACCCATGTTACAACGCTCAAGTAGTGGTCCCTGGACATTAAAAAAAGGATTCTAAGCATACAATTGCGCACACATTCAAATCTTAACACTAAAAACCAGGGATTAGCATTTACATTCCTCTGAACACCTGATGTATTATACCATTTGCAATATCTGCTACATATTATTTGGTCTTTTGTAATGATATGGACATTATTAACCCCATGGAGTAATGAATTACAGATGCGGGTTTAAACCTTGATAACATATAAAAATTTGCTCTGTGGAATAGATAAACTAGTTTTCAGTCTAAAAACAGATGACTTTTTCAACTTCTTTCTTTACCTCTATAACAAAAATAAATGTCTTCAAATACTTCCAACTGTCTCTACATTTCCTTTATCCTTTTTTCTAGATCATGGATCTGGCTGTTGGAGGATATGTATCCCAGTTCGTTTTCATAATCAATTACATCTGAACGACATGTTTTGGGCTCTTATTGTGAGTTGCCACTCTTACCCAGGCAGATGGGACAGTTCAGTCCCTCAGAGTTGAGTTTTGCTACAGAATTCACAAAGAACTAGATCTACAAGATAGGCATTTTATGACATTGTCACCCCAAAAGTTGTAAGCAATGTCCTCAAGTTTCAGCCACCTGCTACGTGCATTTGTTGTTGCTGTTTTAACAGCAAAAAAACAGGTGGGACAAAATGGTCTGAACAAATCTACTGCATTTGCGTTCATTACAATTTTTTGCAAATAAGGAGGGCTGACAGCTACTCAAAACAAACGTTCCTCTTCATGTCGATGCTAAGAGCTTTTTGACAGAGGAACAGACTACCTCAGCAGGTGGTGGGCCCTCCTTGGTTGGAAGTTTTTAAACAGCGGTGGGATGGCCATCTGTCAGGGTGCTCCAACTATGGATTACTGACAGGGGCTTGGACTAGATGACCCTTGGGATTGCTTCCAATACTACAGCTTTATAGCTCTGTGGAAACCTGCACTTTTCTGGTTTGGGACATTTGGGTATTGTGACATTCCTGTGGTCACGAAGCCATTTATATTCCCCAATACATTGGGATCCGTACTGAAGTTAAGTGATACAGCAGATTAAATCACTTGAGGAGGGTTAAGTACAGGTTCATTCTTCCAAACACTGAATATCTGAATAATCCAAAATGAATAATCCAAAAGACAGAATATTTTTTTAAAAAGTATTAAAACTATCACTGAATGAAAAAGAAGAAGAAAGACAGAAAAGAATGATTTGGTGATTAATATGTTTTGTGTATGTAATTATGCAGGGCTGCTGTCACATTCATCCCTGTCACATGCTTTCTTTCCCATAATAAAATAATCCTTTGCTGGCACAGGAAAGCCAGAACACACAGAGCATAAAACTGTCTGCAAGGGCTTCCTCTTTTGGTTTTCAATAGAGAGAAACAGCTTTGCGTGAAAAGGGGGAAATGTGAAAAGCTGCTCCATTATATTTAAAATGAAAAGAAGACACTTACACCATTTGTGTATTGCTGGGTGCCTAGACCACTTTGGAATAAAGGAAATGCATTAAACCCTAGGGAATGTACTGTAAAATGAAACAAAATTGCTCAACATATTTGCTCTCAATCCTCATGTAAATATAAGCATGTGTGTGTTTTGAAATGCAGCAATAGATATTCCTGAATGCTCAGATTAAATGTATATTTAAGGAGGTGGGAACAGACCAAATGAAGGCATCGCTATAAGAAATTATTATTTATTTATTATTATTTATTTACAGTATTTCTATCCCGCCTTTCTCATCCCAAAGGGAACTCAAGGTGGCGTACAAATTGGCAACAATTTGATACCACAACATATAGAAATATCAATTAAAACATTTAACATAGCATAATAAAAATCCATATAAAACATTAAAACTATAATCATCAATGTCTTCCAGTTAATCTCATTCTCCATTAGCATCGTTTAAGCTGTTCAGTGTTTGCTCTTTCATAGCACCATGTTTATCTATTACACTGCATTTCCAAAAGTTTGTTTGAAGACCCATGTTTTTACTTTTTTCTGGAAAGTCAGGAGGGAGGGGGCCGATCTAATATCCCTAGGAAGGGAGTGCCACAGCCAAGGGGCCACACAGAAAAGGCCCTGACTCTCGTCCCCACCAAATGCGCCTGCAAGGAAGGCAGGATCGAGAGCGGGCCTCCTCACATGATCTTACGTTCCTATATGGTTCATAAGGAGGGATACATTCTGACAGGTAAGCTGGGCCAGAACTGTTTAGGGCTTTATAGGCTAAAGCTAGCACTTTGAATTATAGGTTGATAAAGTGAACTTCCCTATAATATTAATACATACATCAACATTTCAGCTTTGCTGTAGCATTAATATGGATCTTATTCTACTGGCCACAGTGGTCCACACTCTTGTTACATCCCGAAAAAATTACTGCAACACACTCTACGTAGGGTTGCCTTTGAAGACTGTTCGGAAACTTCAATTAGTCCAAAGGGCAGCGGCCAGATTACTCACTGGAGCGTCATACAGGGAAAATACCACCCCTCTATTATATCAGCTCCACTGGCTGCCGATCCAGTTCCGAGCACAATTCAAAGTGCTGGTTTTGATCTACAAAACCCTATACGGCTCCGGCCCAGCGTACCTGTCCGAACGCATCTCCTTCTACGTCCCGCCTCGGAGTTTAAGATCTTCTGGGGAGGCCCTGCTCTCAGCCCCACCTCTATCACAAGTGAGGTTGGTGAGGACGAGGAGCAGGGCCTTCTCGGTGGTAGCCCCTCGCCTGTGGAATTCGCTTCCCGGGGAAATTAGGTCATCGACATCCCTCCTCTCTTTTAGAAGGAAACTAAAAACATGGATATGGGACCAGGCCTTTGGGTAATCTGGCAGACAGACAAAGGACAATGATGACTAGAATTGGATAGGATTATGACAATGCGGAATGAACCTACGGATTTTGAGCTTGGCGAACGTTGATCACTAGATTGGTTTTTTAATTAGTTGTATTGTATAACTGGATTGTTTTAATTATTTTATCATTGTTGCTGCTATGTATTTTATCTTACTATGTGTATTCCTGGCATCGAATTGTGCCTTTTGTAAGCCACCCTGAGTCCCCCTTCGGGGGTTGAAAAGGGCGGGGTAGAAATGCTCAAAATAAATAAATAAATATTCTAGTATAGCACATATTGAGAAGAAGAGTCATATTACTTGATAACCAAGGGCCCTTCCACACAGCCTTATATCCCACAATATCAAGGAAGAAAATCCCAAAATATCTGAATTGAACTGGGTTATCTGAGTCACTTAGATAATGTGGGATTTTCTGCCTTGATATTCTGGGATATAGGGCTGTGTGGAAGGGCCCAAACTCTCTACCAGCAACTTTTTCCTATTTGTCATGAAATCCTATAAATACTTTTTTTAAAACAAAAAATCTGAATTCTAATATATCATTACACTCTTGTCCAGTTATATGAATCAATAAAAACAAAATGTACAAAATTTTTGGACATACCCAGATTTTATGCTTGGTGGTGCAACGATTTCAGTAGCATTGGAAAGAGGTTGGGTATTCACAATAAAGAGCCTTATGGTTGGATTTGTAGCACCTGCCTAGAGAAAAATACAACACTTCATACCACAATTTAGATTCTACATTGAGCATGTTTCCATTATAAAAGCACAATCAACTTGAAAGTAGTTTTAATTCTAAGACACCATCTGAAATATCAGAAACAAAATATGAAAGAAAAAGTTAAGTGCCGTCCAAGAGAGATTGTGCAACTTTGTTAAAAATTGCACAGGCCTTTTGAAAACATTCTGCAAAGCCAAAAGCAAATATTTAACTTGATGTAGAAAAGAAATACTATACTTTCCATGAGTTTGTGGAAGAAATAGATGCAGAATACATAATACTTTCCTCCTAATTTTCGCAAAGGATTCCAAACACACACATTTCCAAGTGTATTTGGTCACATTTGACCTCAGACAGTACGGAAAAGAATCAGGAAAATAACAAGAAAAGGGGGTTCGAAGGAGCAATTATGCTGCTTACTTTAATGCTTTCCTGCCTCTGAAGGGTATAGGGAGGGGAAAATATGTCTAAGGACGATACAGAAAAGTTGCAGAAGTGCCCATCTATAAAATTCATTAGTGTACATGTATGTGTAAATACACATCCTTATGCCTGTCCCAGTCCCATGAGAAGAAAGTGCCTGCTTAATTTTGGGAATCTTATTTCAACCCATTTAAGCATGGAAAAGACAAAGCCATATGGTGCTTCAGGCTTGACTTTTCCACTTGAAGAATTTGCATGCAGTCTGTTCAGTCCATAAGCTAGTGGTTCCCAACTTTTGGGCCACACACAGCCCAGTGGTGGGCCACGAGACCTAAAATCAAGTCCACAAGACATGTGGATAGTAACACAGCCCAACCAAAAAAAATTCTTGGTTTCATTTTTAGGTCTGTTCCCTGGGTTATTTGGGGTGCTGATTCAGAAAATTGCATTGGATAGACCACATCAGCCCTAGATTATTAAATATGGTTTTCTGTGGGTGAGCAGATAGCAACTACTGGGTGACATATGTCCTGTATCAGAAACTAGAGCTAAGGTGGTTTACCCAATGCCGTTTTATGAATCAGCACCCCAACTAACCAAACCCAAAGCTAAAGTTGACCAAAAACTGATTCGTAACCCTTTTGGGACTAATGTTGGAGAGTGGTCCCTGGCCAAGTGGTCCCTGGTCAAAAAAAGGTTGGGAACAACTGCTGTAAGGATATGACCATCCACCCTAAGTATATAAAGGAGCTCCACGTGAAAAGCTACTGTCACCTTCAGAAGAGGCAAGTAATGCGGAAAGACCAATTAATTCTGTATGATAAAAAGAACCGGTTAACAATTCATTTAGGAAGAATAAGACATTTTCCTTCTTTTCATCCCCATCAAAATGGATTGCAGCAAATCATTTCAGAAACTTTTAAAATTCCAAAGCTCTAATTTGCACTTTTGTTTCCTGTTTCTGTAGAGATAATATAATACTTCATTGCTGCCAGATGCTATTGACTTAAGTCACAGTAATCACAGCAAGCTGTTGAGGAGAGACAGACAATATTTTTGTTAGCAGCAACTGATTAAATGTGACTATTCTCCTAATCAAACTGCTCAACAATCATGTTTAATAAATAGCACAGACCTTAGGATATGGGATTCTAATGGTCTTTGGGTATTGCAGCGTATCTTCTGAATAAAATGAATACTCAATAACAGGAACCTTGGTATCATCCGTCTCTGCATATGCTAAAAAACTGCCATTTGGAGACCACCACAGAGCAGAATGAGTGCCAAACATTTCCTCTGAAAGAGATGCAAATGTGTTATTTTGAAGCAATAGTCGATAAGTTGGCTCCTGTCCTGAAACATTGTACTTATTAATCTGTATATCATTTCAAATGGAAGTTTAGCTGCTAATATTCAGAACACTTCCCCTAGCTTGTGTCTAATATAACAACTGAAGACTCCAAAATGCCCTTCTATGGAAATATTGTGTCACAGAAAGTCGGCTTCAATAATGAATAGCAAATTCTAACTCTGTAACTTATCATGATTTGGTATTAACTACTACCACCACCACCACCACCAGAACTATGGTTAACTAGATTTACCCCATGTTACCAACCAAGAAGTTTCTGCATATCATGTGGATGTCCAAGAGCTACATCTAGTTGGAATCAAAGTACTGGGCCAATGTATATAAGCTCTGGGAGAATGTAAGTTGCCCAAGGCCACCATGGAAGTTTCCATGGCTGAAATCAGACTCCGATCTCTCAGAGTCTGAGGGTGCACCTACACTGTGGAAATAATGTAGTTTGACATTACTTTAACTACCATGAGTACTGTAGCTTTAGAAGGTATTTTGTCTTTGTGCTAGGACCTCAACTACACCTCCCAGGATGACATAGCATTGAGTCATTTCAGTTAAAGTGGTGTCAAACTGCTTTAATTATACGGTGTAGATGGCACACTTGGCCAATCTTCAAACCACTACACCACATTGGCCCACAATAATATTGCTATTGTTATGCAATAATTACCTTCATACACCCAATCTGCTAATCCATTAAAGATTCTATTTTCTTCTCCATTGTGGGTGATTTGTATATCCGGATCATTTGGGGTTTGTCTGATGTAAATGTTGTTATTTAAAACATAAGCCTGTCAGAAACAGAGCAGAACAACAGATAATGATATTTTTGTAGGTACAGGTAAAGGTTTTCCCCTGATGTTAAGTTCAATCATGTCTGACTCTGGGGGTTGGTGCTCATCTCCATTTCTAAGCCAAAAAGCCAGCATTGTCCGTAGACACCTCCAAGTTCATGTGGCCAGTATGAGTGCATGGAGTGTCATTACCTTCCTGCCAAGGCAGTACCTATTGATCTACTCACATTTGCATGTTTTCGAACTGCTAGGTTGGCAGAAGCTGGGGCTGACTGCGGAAGCTCACACCACTCCCAGGATTCGAACCTGAAAACTTTTAGTCAACAAGTTTAGCAGCTCAGTGGTTTAACCCACTGTACCACTGGGGGCTGTAGCTCTTCAAAATTATTCCATTTTTCTTCTCAGTTGCTTTACAATTACTTTTATTTTACATATTTTACATATCAGTCTGATATGTATCAGTTTAATCCATTACCTCCGGTGGGACAATGGGTTGAACCTTGTGCCAGCAGGAATGCTGACCAACAGGTCAGGGGTTCGAATCCAGGGAGAGCGGGTTGAACTCCCTCTGTCAGCTCTAGTTCCCCATGCAAGGGACATGAGAGAAGCCTCTCACAAGGATAGTAAAATATCAAAATAAACTGACAACATCGTTGCAGATGTTCAATTCTTTCACAACAGAAGCGACTTGCAGTTTCTCAAGTTGCTCCTGACACGAAGAAAAAAAATCAGGCTGAAACTTGAGATCTTTTCTGTGGTGGATGGTGCTAAAGGTTCTTCCCAGCTATGAGTTACCCATGTTATCCTCATGCAGTTAATAAACAGCATTAGTGTTCAGTTTAAACCTACAAATGACCTATTTAGACAATTAAATGGATTTAGCAGTATTAAAAACTCTAGAATCAGGACAGTAAATAAAGAGCAACACTCAAAAAGCAGGGGAATTCCAGACAGGAAACAATCAGGGTCAGCTAACACCTCCCAACAAAGGATTCCCACAGGCAGGAAGTAGCCAGGCTTTGAAGCTGCAAGGTCATTCAATGCTAATCAAGGTGGCCAATTGCAACATTCACACTTGCCTCCAGCAGACAAGAGTTCTTTCTCCCACCTGGACATATATCAACCCCACTTGCCTTATTTCCAACAGACCTCACAACTTTTAAGGATGCCTGCCATAGATGTGGGTGAAACATCAGGAGAGAATGCTTCTGGAACAAGCTCAGTCTGGAAAACTCACAGAAAGCCAATTAAATTGATTGTTCTACCTTTTTCATATTTTTGTGCTCCTTCTTTCCTAGCTATTCCATTTCCTTTTTTATTTTGTTGTTAGCCTTTAGGGTTTTTTTATTCTTATTCAATATTCTGTGTTATTGAAGGCTATTTTGGAGATTCTCTCATTACTTTTTTAGCCATACAGATTTTGGTATACTTAAATTTTAGGATAACATCCCCTCTAACAATGTGTCTCTTGAATGTGACTGATCCAATTTTGGCTGCACACAAATAGGTACAGGGAGACCTGAAGATGTTCAAAAGAAGGGTGGTAAGTAGAGTGGATGGGCATTTCGCTTTTTACTAACCAATTTATGACCAACAGGTGACCAGGTTATGTACTGGATATTTGCAGGAAGTTGTGTGCCTGTTATTAGAGACCTGGGAGAAATGAAAACACAAATTAAAAAAAAAGACTCAAAGGAATGTAATCCATATCATCATTGTAACACTTTGATAAGTGAGCAATGTTACTGACCTGCGATCCAAATCATAGAGGTAATATGATGCTTTGTATGAGTGCCTCCACACCTGCAAAAAGAGCATTTCAATACAAGGGAGAAAAAGCAAAAATGAGCAAGAGGGTACATCAATCTGGCATTCAGTTTCCTCATCATACTCCAAGATCATTGTAGAATTGCTAACAAACCAGGAAACAAATATACTTCCAGGAAACAAGGAGCTGGAAGTATATTTGGCCAAAGACTCACGTGTAGTCAGAGCACTCTGAATATGTCTTTACTGCAATGAGAACATGTACTTGGGCATGACCAAGGTAACACATATCTCCTGATAGACTAGCTTACTTCAAGTGTAATGGTAAACTATAGTTGGTATAATTTAAAGGAGCCTTGTGGTCATGACTTCCTCTTCCTCAGAATGATATTGTATATCACGTACTCATATCACTCAACATTTTTACTATCTTTATAAATACCTCCCTCTCTCACTCACATATCTACACATAAATGAAAATATACACATTTCAAAATCCCAGCACAATATTGCTAAAATGCAATATATGATAAATTTCTCTCTCCTCTTATCTTGGTCGACAGTGTGTTTTCTTTTCCAGTCAAAAGGGAGGGAAAGGAGATATATTTCATGTCCTCCTTGTTTGTATAGTTCTCTTTCAAACCCACCCACTTTCCTGGTTTTGTGTGTGTGTATCTAAATGTATTAACTTTATATGTGATATATAGGACTTGCAAATATTGAAGGGGAAATGTACACACACACAGCTGTCTAAATAGATATATATGAATATAAATATATAGGGCTTGCAAATATTGCAGGAGGGAAATGTATATGCAGAGAGAGAAGATTTGAAAATGTTTCAGGGGAAATGAATATGTAAAATTATTATATATAATTATAGATCTATATCTAGCTCTGTATTGTTTATATAGGCATTGACTGTTTGCCTGTTACTATGCTGGAAGCCAGCCTGAGTCCCCATGGGGAGATAGGGTGGGATACAAATGAAATATTATTATTATTATTATTATTATTATTATTATGTTATTGTTGACACCATATTGTTTTTGTTGACCCTACTTTTCCACTTACAGAGCTAGTTTACTGTTTTTCTTTGAAATACGGTAAATATTCAAAAACATTTAACCTATTGATGCCTCAATTAATGTAATTTTATTGGTATCTATTTTTATTTTGAAATTTACCAGACATTGTATTTCTCACCCTCGGCTGATACTCGAGTCAATAAGTTTTCTTGGTTTTTTGTGGTGAAATTAGGTGCCTCAGCTTATATTTGGGTTGGCTTATACTCGAGCATATCCGGTAATTGGTCAAAGCATAGCAAAATAAAAAACTTTTTTCAGTTCTGACCAAAATCTGAACCTTTTACTAATACAAAACAGATTAATAGAAATAAATAAATTAAGTTCATCGATACCTTCTCATAGCTGTATCTTAAAAGAGCATATTTCTGGTCAGGTGACAAAATTACTTCAGAACTGTTATAACTGGCCTGTTGACATAGGAACAAAAGGGTTATGTTAGAAAATAAGATAACTATGGATGCATATATTGTAAGGAAAATGATCAGCTTACAACTTCTTGAGCGGCTGAAACATATAATATTCATAAAAACCTACTAATGTTCCGTTTGTTAAGACGGTGGTCTGTGATCCATTGTCAACATCAAAGAGAAGAACATTGCTCTGGTTGATGTGGATATATTGATGTCCTAAAAGAGAAAAAGGAAGATTGCCATTTGATAATGACAAACCAATTACCACAACCACCTAATAAGCATTTATTGCATTTGGTATCCTACAGTAAATAGACAATATGATATGTAGCTATTCAAAGGCTGTTAATAGTCCTTAGTTTCTAGGTGAAGATGCTTGGAGCTCTTATTTCTGAATGCATGGAATTTAGGATCTCAACGTGGAATTCATTAATTATGTACATTTAGAAATCAGGACTACAAAGCAACAGCAGGAAAAGCGAATTGTTGAGCTGGTTGACATATAAATTGTTGAGCTGGTCCCTATAAAATGGGCAGCAGAAGATATAGATATAGTCCTCTTCAGAAAGAGAGAATTTTGAGATTTTTGCAATGATGATACCAAGATGGATCATCATTGCAAGGCTTTCTTGAGAGAGCATGAAGCAAAATAAGAGACAACTGTCATAAAACCAACTTAATAAACTAAATCTTTTTGCATTCCCTGCAGCACTAGTGCTTCATTAGTCACTAATGTATGTCCTGAAAGATGGATGCCAGCCTAGGAATGCATGATAAGCATTGAGGAGCTTTGATTACCAAGGATCCCATGAGTGGTTTTTTCTAAGGGCACTTCCACACAGAATATCAAGGCAGATAATCCACAATATCTGCTTTGAAGTATGAATTACAGTATCTGAGTCCACACTGTCAGATAATCCAGTTCAATGTGGAATGTATATAGCTGTGTGGAAGGGGCCTTAGTGTGCATATGGCCACATTTTGCAATTAAATCTTCTGTATGTCAGGAAAGCAGTCCCAATACATTCCAGAAATAATATGTTGGTTACCTGAAATCCACTGCAAGTTGTATGATTTGTATTGAAACTGGTCACTCAAATAATCCTGTAGAGTAAATTTCCTGCGGGGATCAGGAGTATCTGTCAAGAAAAGGGAAAGGTAAGAATGCTATAGGATGTTATCCATCTAAAGCAATGGTTCCAAACCCTGCTCCTTTCTATATTTTGGATTTCATCTCCCAGCATCCTAGAACTTAGGCCAAGATGGATGAGGATTCTGGGAGTTGAAGTCCAAGACATGGAAGCCCAGAGTTTGGGAATCACTGCCCTAAAGTAGTCTGCCTAAAACATAATGCATGAACAAGGAAGAACGTATTATTTCAAGACATTGTTGATTACATCTGCTCTGGTGTAAAAGCAAACTCAGGCATTTTTATATTGGGAAAATTAAAAAGCAAACATAAGGATGTTAATTGTTTTTCAACTTAGCTTTTGTCTATGTTCTATGGACTTTTATTTTGTTACACCAGTCACACCTGGAGGTAATTAAAGAACATAACAGATTTTTTAAAATTATCATAATAACCATTAAGACCTAGGACTGAAAAAAATAAGATAAGTATTGAAAGTACCTTCCATCAAAGTCAATCAATACTTTCTTGCAGCTATTTATTTTCCCCAAATGCACCTGGTTTGTGCATTGTCTTCCATTGACCTTTAGCCCCTTTGACTTACTATTGTGTTTCTTATATTTCTACGGCCTTTTTTTATTTGTCAGTGTTTGGTCAATCCAGAACAATAGCCCCATTCTTCCAGGTGGCATTTTATCCAAATTGGAAAGTTCCCATCCTCTGTCACACCACTCCCTCTCAGACTTGGCCTCACTTTCTCCTACACACCTCTCATTTTCTCTCTCTCTCTGTGTGTGTTAATCTTGTACTTTGTGGTAGCAAAGGCTCTGTATCCACTCCCCCAGATTACATGGTTCATTCAATATGCTGCTTTCCTTATGATTCCAACATTTTGTGCAACACCTGCATCTCTTGAGAAGAAAACCTCTCTATACACATGTGGGATGGTGGGATAGAAAACATTTGGCAGATGACATGAATAGGGAAAAAAATGTAAACCTATAAATCAATGTAAAGCATAAGCAGCTTGGTTTCTTCCAGATGTTTTGGCCTACAATTAACATCTAGTCTTCCAGTTTTTAACTTCAAGAACCAACCCGTCAAGGTCACAGGTGCATGACAGAGGGCCCTTCCACACAGGCATATAACCCAGAGTATCAAGTCAGATAATCCACAATATGTGCTTTGCATTGAATTATCTGTGTCCATACTGTTATATAATCCAATTCAATGTGAATTTTATACAGCTGCATGGAAGAGGCTGAAGACACCAACTTGCAAAATGGGAAGTTGGATAGTCTGAAAGAAAAGTATTCTGAGAACTATTGTTGGTGGACTTGATATTGTGGGATATAGACTTGATATTGTGGAATATAGGGCCCTTCCACACAGCCCTATATCCCACAATATCAAGGCGGAAAATCCCACAATATCTGCCTTGAACTGGGTTATCTGAGTCCACACTCAGATAATGTGGGATTTTCTGCCTTGATATTCGGGGATATAGGGCTGTGTGGAAGGGCTCTTCATTGATGTTCTTGGGTGCAGACCTCCACATAACAGAACAGGGAGGGAGGACTGGAAGACCCACATATATCTGCAAGCTTTATCCTATTTGCATAGAAATAGGAAAATGCATTTTAGTGACTATTATTTATTTATTTATTTATTTATTTATTTAACTTGTATACCGCTACTCCCAATTTGGCTCGGAGTGGTTTACAGAAGCAGACTGAAACAATACAATTAGCTTTAAAAATAACTAGTGACTACTTCTTACACAGTAGCAACAATTTGCAGCGCTCAGAGCAGCATTACAAAAATAAATAAAACTACCAGCAGAAAGTGCTAACAGTTAAAAACAGAGTGAAGTGTACCAGATATAACCAATCTTAAAAGACCAATAAAAACCATGTACCCTAGCCCACTCCACCCTAGCAAACCTCTAGGTACAAAACATATGCTGTGAGAAATAAATGAAATAACAGTGGGTTGTTGATAGCCCAGCGCACCCACGCACGGAAACAAAAACCCAGATACATTTCTGCGTAAATATGGCCATTATCCTGTCGATATTTATTTAGGAGTAAATCCTATTTAATTCAATGGAGTTTACATCTGAATAAACATATACAGAGGCTCTTTGGTATCTGCTGGGTTTGGTTCCAGGAACCCCATGGTTATCAAAATCCATGGATGCTAAAGTCCCATTGTATACAATGCTGTACCAAAATAGTGATGCTTATTTAAAATGACAAAAACACATGTGCTGGAGAGAGCCTGGGGATCTGTGAAATAGGAATAGGTTATAACAGGGTATGTCTAAACATCAGCATAGCATTGCATTGCATGGCATGGCATACACAAAATTGGATTTTTGGATTTTCCCCCCAAATATTTTTGAGCTGTGGTTGGATGAATTCTTAAGCGTGGAAAGCCAACTGTACAGAATCATTTTGTTGATATACAGACATTGTATTATTTCAAATAGTCTCCATTAATAAATATTCTGTTTCCTTATGGAAACCGCTTTTTATATCTATGGCATTTACTTTCCTTGTGGTCAGAAGGCACACCTTGATCACTGACTCATGCAAAAACACAAGGGTGGGTTCCTTATCTCATGATGAATTCCACTCTAGCGTAGTTAGAGAAACCTATGCCTTTCATAACAAAAGTCCAAGGATCCAGTCCTAGCAGATCCAAACACGGATGTGAAAGACTGAAGAATCATTGCCAATGAGGATAGGCTCCAGTGGCCTAATTCAATGTAAAAAAACAAAACAAAAACCTTTCTGCTCTTGCACAAATTATAAGGTTGTATCTACACTGGGGAATTAATGCAGTTGGACACCACTTTAACTGCCTTGGTTCAATACTATAGAATTCTGAGTCCATATAATAATAATAATAATAATAATAATAATAATAATAATAATACCAAGAACAACAATAACAATAATAATAACCACAACAATTTTATTTTTATACCCTGCCTCCATCTCCCCAAAGGGACTCGACGCAGCTTTCATGGGGCCAAGCCCAATCAACAGAGTTAAAACACAGCATATTAGAATGCATAACATCAATTTAAAACAACATTAAACAACATTATAGCAAAATATAAAATAACCATCAAAACCAACAACAATAGCATAATTCAAGTCTCGATATGGGTGGGTGGATTGGTGAACAACAATTCAGAGGATAGGGCCAATGTGTAAAGTGCTTAAGTCATATAGCAGCGTTAAGGATAAGAAGGATCATTCTAATTTTGGATACAACAGTAGTAAAGTGCATGGGAAAATTGAGACCAATAATTCCCATGATACTCCATGAGGCATGGGCAAACCAGCCCTCCAGGTGTTTTGGACTTCAAGTTCCACAATTTCGGAATTGTGGGAGTTGAAGTCCAAAAAAATTGGCAGGCCGAAGTTTGCCCATGCCTGTTCTATATCATTGAGTCAACAGTAAAAGAGGCATCAAACTGCATTAATTCTACAATGTAGATGTGCCTTGCTACAAGCAGGGATTTCCCTTCCAGTTAGTTATAAAAATAGTATACATCAACTCTCAAGAATTTTGGAAACACTGGTTTGTACTCTAGTTATTAGAAGAGTTAAGTTGCACATTCTCCTAGTCTAATAGAATGATAGAGCATGTTGTTTCATGCAATTGCATTGCATTGACAGCATCTTTATTTTGTCAGTTTGTAAAGCACCACTGAAGCAATGACAGCACCTAGGTCACTTCGACATAGAAGACACTTTAACTATTAGATGGAACTGTGCCGCCTTTTATATTTTGTCCTCCTTAATGGATTTTCTGCAGTAATGGAAAATGATGCAGGTCGGATTAGAAGCAAAAGTTTATATCATATTCGAGGGGCCCATAAACTTCATTTAGATGCTCACAGAATGATAGCACATGGTGTTTTGTATGCATTTGCAGCATGTTGACGCTCCCTTTACCCTGTCTGCTTATAAAGCCCCACTGAAGCAATGACAGCATCTAGGTCACTTTGACATAGAAGACCCCTCACTTTAGCTGTTATAAGGAAGTGTGCAGCCTTAATGGATTTTATGCAGTAATGAAAAATTATGCCAGGTGGATTAGAAGCAAATATTTACAACATTTTAGGGCCCCCCATAAAAATCAATTAATGTGGCAGGGCAATAACTAACAGCTTCATTTGGAAACATGCACCGCTCCTTCTCAACTCAAGATGAGACAGAGACAATATTTATGGGAAATAATGTAAAAAAAACCAAAACCAAAAAGCAATCAGGAGGATTTGAAGCATCTTTGGACAATTTTAATAAGTATCTTTTCACACTACATTATTTTGAATACTGGTGCCTCATTAAGGAAAGGTTAAAATGCTGTCGTAATCTCCAGCAAGTCTTAAGCAGGATCAAAGTCCATTCTGATAATAGGGTCACATATTCAGGACAAATTTACAATCTTTTTTGAGAGTACTCAAATGTCTTACATTGCTTTCTAAAAAAATTACAGCAGAAACACTGTAGCAACTAAACCAAGCAAAACTATTCTCTCTCACACACATTCAATCTTCGGGAGAAAACAACAGAAACTTTTTCCTACAATCAAGGTAAAAAAAGTAAAAATGAAAGACTGAAAACTCAAACTCTCACAAATAGATACATAAGCTATTTGGCATTTCAAAGAAAAGACAAATATGAAAAGTAAAAAAAAATCAAGCAGAAAAAAAAACAAGCAGTAAGTCAAAGGAAAGAGAGTTTTGGGGTCTCCGATGAGAAGGCTCTCGCTTTTGTGCCTACTGACCTTATCATCATCATCATCATCATCCTGCTTTCTCTCTCTCAAGAGAGTCTCAAAGTGGCTAACACTACAATCATACAATGTGTGAATTAAAACCCAAAGCATTCTGAATGGTATGCACTCACTCAAGGAAGACGCTTGATTCTATGGGCAAAGGCAGGTCTTGCTACTACTCGTGCTACTACTATTATAGTTATTTCCCACTGTATCTATGAATTTTAAATCAATATCTTACATATTTTATTTATTTTAATGTGTGTGTTTTAATTTTATGTTTATGTATTTTAATCTCTGTGTTTTAATTATTTTTATGTTTTTACCTATTGTATTTAGGTAAAAAGTCTGGTAAGGAACCATTTTTATTATTACCCTATTTCTTTATTCTAAGATACACCCCGCCCCCGCCCCCCCACACACACACATAACAAAAATCTCTAAAAATGATGTGCATCTTAAGGCTCTTCCACACAGCTATATAACCCAGAATATCAAAGCACAAAATCCCATAATATCTGCTTTGAACTGGGATATCTAAGTCCACACTGCCATATATCCCAGTCCAAAGCAGATAATGTGGGATTTTATTCAGCCTGCTATATAAAAATATTTTGCTATATAAAAATTAAATCTATTAAAAACTGGATTAAGTAATTATATATAAAGCTTTGTTTTAAAGGCGTCTTTACAAAATTACACAACTAAGAGACCGGAATGCAAGCTACAAGTAACACAGTTATATACAAAATGTTTCTGTGGATAACAATAGTATAACAGAGCCACATTCCAGAATTAAAATGTGAGAATAAAGATATTCTGTAATGATAATTATGCTATATTTTATCACCATATAATGATAGTATTTTAAAAGTTCCTTTTAAAAATGTAGGGATATAAAGAGATTTTAATGAGTATTTCCTGTTTTATGCTACATTCTTCTTAACCACAAGAGTTTTTTAAAGTAAAAAAATAACATTAATGAATAATACAGGAGGTTATTGCACCATCAGGGGCTACTTTTTTTTTTTTTGTCATGTCAGGAGAGACTTGAGAAATTGCAAGTTGCTCTGGTGTGAGAGAATTGGCCGTCCGCAAGGACATTGCCCAGGGAACGCTTGGATGTTTTTGATGTTTTTATCATCCTTGTGGGAGGCTTCTCTCATGTCCCCACATGAGGAGCTGGAGCTGATAGAGGGAGCTCATCTGCCTCTCCCTGGATTCGAACCTGACCAGGGGCTACTAAACACTGTAATGAGTATGGATACCAAATTATCATTAACGGAATGTTGCAAGCAAATTGCTCTTATGAAGTATAATTGTAAGTACTGAGATTTTAAAACCATTCCACTGGTGTATTCAATGCTGTCCCCCAGACTTTTTTTTATGAAATCTATTTTATTCTGTACGTCTGTTAATGTGATACCTGCAGTCTAAAGAAGATTTGTCCACTGATCCAATAACCAAAAAGAAGAACAATCTACAGCATCTTAAGACCCAAGGCTCATACGAAAGAAAGCACAAGTAGTTATGAACAAGATGGGTTCTGTAAGTTTGTTCTTCAATTGAATTTGTACTGCTTGCACTTTCATTTGCTAAAACCCTTACTTAATTATACAAAGTCTTTGCTACAATGAGCTAATTAGTTCTTGGGATGCCTCTTTGCTAGTTAGACATAAAGTGCATTCTTAGGCCCCATTCACACTGCTATATAAAATTATCTGCTTTGATAATCTGTATTATATGATAGTGTAGACTCCCATAATCCAGTTCAAAGCAAATAATATGGATTATACGGCAGTGTAGATCCAATCTTAAGTAGATTCAGTCTTAAGCCCCTTCTACCATGCCATATAAAGCCAGATTATCAATCCACATTATCTGCTTTGAACTGTATATGAATCTACACTGCCATATAATTCAATTCAAGGCAAATAATCTGGATTTTATATAACAGTATAGAATAAATCAGCCTGGGAAGGTTAAGCTCAGGTTATGTGATGGTTTTACCATAGCTCTTCGTTTTGCCATTAATGATGCCTTTCCCTTCCCTTTGCCAAGAAGAAGGAAAGGGATTGTGAGGTTATTGCCTCAGGTGCCAGAATCACTTGGTTGATGGATATGGGGAGTGAGGGCGCCTCATTCCCTATATACATCAGGCAGTAAATTGTCTCAGGCTCTATATCAGGGGTCCTCAAACTAAGGCCCGGGGGCCGAATATGGCCCTCCAAGGTCATTTTCCCGGCCCTCGCTCAGGATCAACCTAAGTCTGAAATGACTTGAAAGCACACAACAACAACAACAATCCTATCTTATCAGCCAAAAGCAGGCCCACACTTCCCATTGAAATACTAATAAGTTTATATTTGATAAAATTGTTCTTCATTTTAATTATTGAATTATTTTAACTGATTTTTGCAGTACAAATGAGATATGTGCAGTGTGCATAGGAATTCATTCATGTTGTTTTTTTTTCAAATTATAATCCGGCCCTTCAACAGTTTGAGGGACTGTGACCCGGCCCTCTGTTTAAAAAGTTTGAGGACCCCTGCTCTATATGATCTCTTCCAATCGACAGTTCCTCTGCCAAATCCCATAGGGTCCTTTCCAACAGGGTGCATCTGCACTGCAGAATTAATGCAGTTTGACTCCACTTTAACTGCCTTGGCTGAATGCTATGTAATCATGGTAAATGTAATTTTACAAAATTTTGAGTCTTTTTTTGCCAAAGAGTGCAGGTGCCTCCCCAAACTACAATTCCCATGACAGTTGCAGTGGTGAAAAAAAACAAATATAACTTGTGCAATAGACTGCCCAAAAACATTTGGTTGTCTGCAACAGAGAAGCTAAAGACAGGACTGTCTGTGTGCCTGATATCCCAAACAGCTAATTACCTCTCCCAGTCCCTGGCAGTAAAAATACTATAATTACAAAATATACAACAAATGATTTACTGTCTTTTCATTACATCATATCACCTGACACAGTTGCTTCACTTTATCTAAACTTTCTTCCCGCCATCTGATTATGAGTGTGTCTACACTGTAGAATGAATGCAGTGTGACATCCATCACTTTAGCTGCCATGGCTCAATGATATGGATTCACAGAGATGTAGTTTGACAAAGTATTTAGCCTTCTCTGCCAAGGAGTGCTCTTCCCAAACTAAAACTCCAAGGATGCATAAGCACTGAACCATGGCAGTTAAAATAGTATCATTCTTCATTCATCCTACACTGCACCTGAACATAAAGGCAAAGGTTTCCCCCTGACATGAAGTCCAGTCATGTCCAACTCAGGGGATTGGTGCTCATCTCCATTTCTAAGCCAAAGAGCTGGCATTGTCCATAGACACCTCCAAGGCCATATGGCTGGCATGACTGCATGGAGCGCCAGAGGTGTATATCAGGTGTTTTGTTGAAGACTCTCATGGCCAGAATCACTGGGTTGCTGTGAGTTTTCCGGGCTGTATGGCCATGTTCCAGAAGCATTCTCTCCTGATGTTTCACCCATATCTATGGCAGGCATCCTCAGAGGTTGTGAGGTCTGGATGCCTGCCGTAGATGTGGGCAAAACATCAGGTGTTGTTTAGACATCAGAATGATTACACCTCTGAGTTATTTAGCAACATCACAAATCTTCTGAGAGCTGAAGTAGAACTTGAATGTTGGTGTTGAATTTAAGGTGATCAGGGTTCAAATCTCGGATCAGAAATGGAAAAAAAAAACAGTAGGTGTACCTGGACTCTCTCAGTCTTAGACTGGACCTACACTGTCATATAATCCAGTTTCTGAATCCAGATTATCTGCTTTGAACTGGATTATATGCATCCACACTGCCATATAATCCAGTTCAAAGCAGATAATCTGGATTCAGAAACTGTCTTATGTGGTAGTATAGATGGGGCCTTAGAGAAGGGAAAGGACATACTGTCTGTAAACAAGCCTGACCAAGAAAACTCCTTGATAGATAAACTGTAGGTTGTAATCATCCTGAAGGCATATAACATTAAGAAACCATCCAGTAACCACATTTCTATAATGCCAGAATGAGATAATGTTAAGTCTGCTTTTATCTAAGAGTAAAATTTCTGTTCCTGTGACAGAAAAGAGTGGGTACAATGAGAGTGCAATCATATCACTTAGTTACAGTTACTTTATTCTACTTTGACTGCCATGGGACTTGCAATTTAGGGCCAGAATCCTTTATTGTCTCAACAGAATACAAGCCTTGGGATTTCATATGACAGTTAAAGTGGAACATATAGAAATATCTACATTTGTATAGTGTAGATAGACCCAGGTTTCCCAAAAACTTAAGAGACGGTCAAAACCCCCAACTTACTTTGGTTTGTCAGCAAAACTACAGGAACAACTATGGCTGTAATGATAACGGCGACCACAAGGAACCCAAACAGATATTTCAGTGCTTTCTGGAAAGAAACGAAAGAAGAAACAAATTAGAAGCATGTAAGAAGATTGCAACTGCACTGCCGGATAAAAACAAAGAAATCCAGCAACTTATTTCCCATATTGACTAATCAGGTTCCTCAAATGCAGGAGGTGGAACCAGCATTTCCACTTCTGACATTGCTTTCCAGTAAATGAAACTCATGGACAGTATTCTGTCATCATAGCTAGGAGAGACAGGGAACTGAATAATCCAGAATGGTATGAAATCTAGGCAATGAATTTTCTGTGGAATTATGCGGTGTGTTGTTGAAAGAGTGATCTCTTTAGAAGGAAAATGGTTAACTTGTAAAGGCTTGTTAGCATTTGATAATGATTGATACAGTTTGAAGAAGAGAAGGTGGAAGGTTTCCCTATACAACCCTTTGCCTATTTGGATTTGTAAAAGTTAGACCTAAGTTTGAAAACCTATTCAGGGGATGACCATTTGATTGCAAAAGTTTCCACTTTGTTGTTAAAAAATGAAATGAAAGAAGAACAAGTGAAATTCTATAAAGGGTTGATGTGAGTTTTCTCTACTGTATAGCCATGTTCCAGAAGCATTTTCTCCTGACATTTAACCCACATCTTTGTGGGTGAGGTTGTGAGGTCTGTAGGAAACTAGGCAAGTGGGGTTTATATTTCTGTGGAATGTCAAGGGCAAGAGAAAGAACTCCTGTCTGCTTGAGGCAAGTGTGAATGTTGCAATTGGGCACCTTGATAAGCATTGAATGATCTTGCAGCTTCAAAGCCTAGCTACTTTCTGCCTGGGGGAATCCCTTATTGGGAGGTGTTAGCTGGACTTGATAGTTTCCTATCTGGAATTCCCCTGTTTTCTGAGTGTTGTTTTTTTTTTTATTTACTGTCCTAATTTTAGAGTTTTTAATACTCTTATTAAAAACAGCAACCCAGTGATTCCAGCACTGAAAGCCTTCGACAACACATTGTATACTATATAGTTAAATAGTTTCAAAATATAAGTACAAAAGTTCATCTGGAACAATGGGAGAGGATGTGGAGAAGGAACTTGAAGTTTACTTTGAGTAACAGTTGAAAATATCTATCTATATCTATAGATATATGAAGATGTATGGGTAGTACTTCCTACCAGACAGACTTTCTAAGGGAACTCTAGTAAAGGTTGGAAATGCAAGAAAATTGTTGGATGTTTTACCATATGCGTTAGTTTTGCAAATAGGCCCAGCTATACTGGATTCAAATACATCTGACACTGGAAATAATAGTTACAGTTAAAATCATAATGAAAACAGAATTTTATTTGTTGGGAATTCTGGATGATCAACTAGAAATAAAACATGGAAGATTACCACAGTATATGCTAACTACAGTGATAATCTTTTATGTGCAGATAGAAGGAACCAGTTGTCTCAACACGAGAAGAATGGCTGGCATAGTCTCCTAAAAGCACGTCCCACCTCTCATTTGGAACAGTGTTTCCATTTTTGAAAGTTTCATAATATTCCACCTATCTAATCAGGCTTTATGGAAGATTGATAAAGGGACCTCAGTGCTTTCCTCAGAATCAGGCATGAGAAATATGTGTGTCTCCATATACTGCTACACTGGAAATCCCATGAGTTGCAACCCAAAAAATATCTGGAGCTTCCCAGCTGTTCATTTATCGTATCAGAAGCAAAGCAAGGGTGCAGTTGTAATGTATTTAAAAAACACAAAGTTTAAAAAACTTGGCATTATATTAGATTTCCTTTGCTCCACTGCGCATGTGGCAGGGCTCAGTTTGCATTGTAGCAAGTGGTCTATAGTATGCTCTTCCCCACACTCGCATGTCATGGACTCCACTTTCCGTATTTATTTATTTATTGTATCAGGAGGGAACCAATGTATTTGAGAAAACACAAAGTTTGCAGACTTGGCATTCTATTAAATGTCCTTGGACCAGTAGCTGGCCACTTGGAGTGCCTCTGGTGTTGCTATAAGAAGGTCCTCCATTGTGCATGTAGCAGGGCTTAGGTTGCATTGTAATAGGTGGTCTGTGGTTTGCTCTTCTCCACACTCACATGTCATGGACTCCACTTTGTAATCCCATTTCTTAAGGTTGGCTCTGCATCTCGTGGTGCTAGAGCACAGTCTGTTCAGCGCCTTCCAAGTCGTCCAGTCTTCTGTGTGCCCAGGAGGGAGCTTCTCACCGAATCTCAGCCACTGATTGAGGTTAATAATAATATAATATACTTTGTTTATAACCTGCCCTCTCTTCGCAAAGGGACTCAGGGCGGTTTCCAAAATATAACAGAAATGGCAAACATTCAATGCCAGAAACAAATAAACAGCAATCAAGGCAAAACAAAAAATAAGCAACCTAAGATACACTAAATAAACATCATATAACACCAATTGAAACACAAGACATTAAAAGCATAATATAATATACCACATGAGTGGGCTGAGGTATATTCTAGGATTTAGCCTGCCACTTTTGGACTCTCGCTTGCTGAGGTGTTCCTGTAAGTATCTCTGTAGATCTTAAGGAAGCGATTTCTTGATTTAAGTCATTGGCATGTTGGCTGATATCCAAACAGAGGATGGGCAGGAGATGTCAATGCTTTGGTCCTTTCATTGCTGGCTGCTACTTCCCAGTGGATATCAGGTGGTGCAATACCAGCTAAATAGTATAATTTCTCCAGTGGTGTAGGGCATAGACATTCCGTATTTATTTATTGTATCAGGAGGGAACCAATGTATTTGAGAAAACACAAAGTTTGCAGACTTGGCATTCTATTAAATGTCCTTGGACCAGTAGCTGGCCACTTGGAGTGGCTCTGGTGTTGCTATAAGAAGGTCCTCCATTGTGCATGTAGCAGGGCTTAGGTTGCATTGTAATAGGTGGTCTGTGGTTTGCTCTTCTCCACACTCACATGTCATGGACTCCACTTTGTAATCCCATTTCTTAAGGTTGACTCTGCATCTCGTGGTGCTAGAGCACAGTCTGTTCAGCGCCTTCCAAGTCGTCCAGTCTTCTGTGTGCCCAGGAGGGAGTCTCTCATTTGGTATCAGCCATGGATTCAGGTGCTGGGTTTTAGCTGCTACTTCCCAGTAGATGTCAGGTGGCGCAATACCGGCTAGACCAGTGGTTCTCAACTTGGGGTCCCCTGATGTTTTGGGCCTTCAACTCCCAGAAACCCTAACAGCTGGTAAACTGGCTGGGATTTCTGGGAGTTGTAGGCCAAAAACATCTGGGGACCCCAGGTTGAAAACCACTGGGCTAGACAGTGTCATTTCTCCAGTGGTGTAGGGTGCAGACAGCCAATGATAATGCACCATGTCTCATTAAGAGCCACATCAACTGTTTTAGCATGGTGAGATGTGTTCCACACTGGGCATGCGTAATAATAATAATAATAATAATAATAATAATAATAATTTATTTATATACCACTCCATCTCCCCAAGGGGACTCAGAATGGTTCTCAGGTAACATCACAAAACATACAAAGCATGTACTCAACAATGGAGTAGCAATTCGCAATGGCAGATGTCTTCACTGTATCTGGTTGTGATCCCCAGGTTGTGACAGTCAGCTTCTTTATGATATTGTTTCTAGCGCCCACTTTTTGCTTGGTATTCAGGCAGTGCTTCTTGTAGATCAGAGCATGGTCCAGAGTGACTCCCAGGTATTTGGGTGTGCTGCAATGCTCCAGTGGGATTCCTTCCCTGGTAATCCTCAGAGCTCGAGATGCTTGTCTGTTCTTAAAATGAAATGCACATGTCTGTGTCTCAGATGGATTAGGAATCAACTTGTTTTTCCTGTAATAGGCTATAAGAGCACCTAAAGCTTCTATTCAACCATTTCAAAGTCACCAGAGGTGATTTTTTCCACCTCTCATCACATTGTGATTCTCATCAGCCAATTTAACCAATGCAACTCTTTCTGGGATTTGCAATTCAACATACCTGCAATTCAACATACAATTCAAATTGCCTGTCCCTGAACCAACCCAAAACCAGAACTCTCATCCAGAGTATTCCTTTTTCCTGCATTAAAGAGGTTTGGCCTACTGCAGTTTAATTTTTGTCTTCATGTTGAACAAATATACATGCTGCGACGGGAGCAAATATAGTCTTAGGACAGCTGTGATTTTATCCACATATGATTAATATAATAGGATTTAACACAAAAGTATTTTTTCCCAGTGGGTCAGCATGATGGGAGCTTTAGGACTTTCAATCTATTCTTGCAGCCAATCTGCAAGGGTTTTTCATCTGTTTGTGAGCTATTATCTGGGAACGGCCTCCACGCTGAGATAGAACTCACAGACCTTTGATCTGTCAGCTCTGTCCTTGATCTGATAATCCCTTATCAAGAGAGTGACAAGGCATTCTCCATCTGAGGTTTAAATTTCTTAGTACATAGTTCTCTGGTACGTCCATGCCTAAATGTTCTGTCTTTGTAGATACTGTCAGGTTTTGATATTAACATCACCATATTTTTTTACAATGATCTTTATTATTATTTCAGGGTACATCAATTAAAATTAAGATTGTCTATATAAAAACATAACTATAAGTGAGTGGGGAACAGTGTCTAAGGATAAGGGTTTATATACATATACATACTCATGTTTATGTGTGTGTGTATAGAGAGAGAAAAGGAGAAAAAGGGAAAAAAAGAAGAGAACAATTTGGCTTCCGGTCATCTTCGGTGTGGTTTATTTCTTTTTCTTCTTTCTTCTTCTTATACTTCTCTTCCCCTCCTTTCCATGCTACCTTTTATTATATCTGTATGTATATATCTTGTCTTTTCTCTTTCTCTTCTTATCTCTTTCATTTTCTTTTCTTTTTCTCCTCCTCCATATATTTCTGTAGTAGGCTCCAATGCAATTCTTTCTGTGCTCTTCCCTGCTGCTTCAACATTAATTGTGTCAATCTGTCCATATTTTTAATCTCCCAGATTTTAATCAACCATTGGTCTATAGTGGGGATTTCTTTCTGTCTCCATATTTTGGCGTATATGATCATCGCTGCTGTTGTCATAAAACTTAGAAGTTTTTTCTGTATTTTCTCCCAATCTTCTTTCTGTCATATCCAATAGTATGCTTCTGCTTTCATCTGGATTTTTATGTTCAATATTTTCTGCATCTCATAGTGTATTTTAGACCAATATTATTTCGCCTCCTTACATAACCACCACATGTGTTAAAAAGTCCCTTCTTGCTTACCACATTTCCAACATTTTGTGTTTATATTTGTATGGCTCTTTCACCATGATTTAACATTTTGTCATCCATCGGATGTCTTTACCTGTTTTTTTATTATTGTGAAACCTATATTTTATTTATTGTTTCTGTATTTGTAAACCACTGGGTGGGACACGGAACCCTTGGTATCATCTGAGGTTTATTCCCAATACCCCTTGTGGATACCAAAATCTGTGGATGCTCAAGTCCCATTATATACAATGGCACAGGGGATTTTTTTCATGTCAGAAGTAACTTGAGAAACTGCAAGTCACTTCTGGTGTTAGAGAATTGGCCGTCTGCAGGGACATTGCCCAGGGGGTGCCCGGATGTTTTACCATCCTGTGGGAAGCCTCTCTCATGTCATAGTGAAATGGTGCTCCTTATATAAAATGGCAAAAAACAAGAAAAGACTTTTGGATAAAAAAAAATATTTTAGAGCAGCAGTTAGTTGAATCCATGGATGCAGAATCTGCAGATACGGAGGGCTGGTTATATAATTATATTTTAAATACATAAAAATGATTCCGCCCATGCAGCAATCAGCCAGGCTTTGAAACAACAAGGCTATTAAATGTTAATCAAGATGGCCAATTGCAACATTCACACTGGCCTCAAGCGAACAACAGTTCTTTCTCCCACCCTGGACATTATTCCACAAATATATAAACCTTACTTGCCTAGTTTCCAACAGACCTCACAACCTCTGAGGATGCCTGCCATAGATGTAGTCAGAATGTCAGGAGAGAATGCTCCTGGGACATGGATATACAGCTTGGAAAACTCACAGCAATCTAATACATGAAAATGTTTGCCTAGATTTGTGGTTTTTCAGTGGCCTTAGGTGTATTTAACGCACTGAAAGATCTCACTGCATATCAGACTATAATGTGAATGAAACTTACATGGAGCACACTCACGTCCTTGTAATGCATTTACAATATGTTCCATACTTTTAAAAAAACAGGACACAAGAAGGAAGTAATAGATAGTTTTTAAAGGCTCATATAACAATAATCCAAATGCAGATGTGTCGAGTTTTAACACCAGCGCTTGTCAATAAGGCCTCTGCAATTTGTAGCCATGGTTTTAATTTTGTTTCCAAGCCTAGCCTGGGATTCAAGCCTAACAGCTCATGTGCTTAATTCCAGATGTGGAGACAAAGGCATCTTTCTATCTTAAGTGGTCAGGAGATGAACTCTGTGCACTCCCACAGAGGGACTTTGCGTGATTCCATCAATACTCAAACCACTACATCATGCTGGCTACAATATTGATTTTGGATACATTTGCACAATAGAAAAAGTGTGGTTTGGTATCACTTCAACTACTATGGTTCAATGCTATGGAATCTTGGGCTTTACTATTTGGTGAGGCATCAGCGCTATTTGACAGAGAAGGCTAAGGACTGTAAAACTCTCAGATTCCATACCTTGAGCCATTGCAATTAAAGGTCAGTCAAACTGCAATAATTATACAATGTAGCTGTGTTCTTATGATCAGCCACATTAGAACCCCAGATTCCCTCTGAACGAGCTCAAGGCAGTGGGCCTGGGTCTCCTCCTCTCTTCCTCCTCCTAAGAGCAACCCTGTGGGGCAGCTCAGGCTGAGAGAGAGTAGCTGGCCCAGGCCCAGACTGAAACAGACTCTCCTAAATGTCACTACCCTCGATGCCAGCCTGACTGGAAGTCTGAGCAATGGCATAAAGGAAGCTTGTCAGCTGGACAAACTACCTTCAGAAAGAAAGGGTGATTCCACACTGTCCAAATAATGTAGTTTTGACACCACTTCAAGTGCCATGGCTCAATGCGAGGGAGTCATGGGAGTTGAAAAATGGAGGGAATACCAAGAATGCATCCACACTGATGAATGTAAACGGACACCACTTTAATCACCAGGGCTCAAGGTATGGAAACCTGGAATCCTAATTTCTAGTCTTTAGTCTGATCGGTTGCCTCAAAGGGCAAGTCTCATGACTGCATGGCAATGAGCCAGGGCAGTTAAAGCAGTGTCAAACTGCATTAATTCTATAGTGTAAATGCATGGATGGATGGATGGAAGGAAGGAAGGAAAAAGAAAATGATGGGAGGAAAGAAGGAGGGAAGGAGGAAGAAGAATAGGGAGGAAGGGGGAAAGAGACTCGTGGAGGAGGAAAGGAGAGAGGGAGAGAAGGAAGGAAGAGGGGAGAAGAGAAGAGCAGGAAGAAGGGAAAGAGGATGAAAGAAAAGAGGGAGAAAAGAAGGAGAGGGAGAGGGAAAAGGGAAGGAAGGAAGAGGGAAGAAGAAAAAGGGAAGAAGGGAAAGAGGAAAGAAAAGAGGAATGTGGGAAGGGAGAAGAAGAAAAGGGAGAGAAAGAAGGGAAGGAAGAGGGAAGATGAGAATGGGAGGAAGAAGTAAAAGAGGAGTAAAGAAAAGAGGAAGAAAGAGGGAAGGAGGAAAGGGAGAGAAAAAGGGGAAGGAAGAGGGAAGAAGAGTAGGGAAGGAAGAAGGGAAAAGGAAGAAAGAAAAGAGGGAGAAGGAAGGAAGGAGGAAGGGGAGAAGCAAAAGGGAAGGAAGGAGGAAAGAGGGTTGGAGGGGGAGGGGAGGAGTGGAGGAAGGAAAAGGAAGAAACGAAGGAAGGAAGGGGGAAGGAGGAGGATGAGAAGGGGAGGAAAGAAGGGAAAGAGGAGAAAAGAGGGAGGGAAGAAGGAAAGGAAGAGGGGAAAGGGAAGGAAGGGGGTTGGAGGGAGGGAGGGAGATGAGGAAGGGAAAGGAAAGAGGGAGGAAAGGAGGAATAATTCAAGGGAGGGAGGAGAGGGTGTTAGAAGGCGCCTGCCTGGCTGCCTGCGAAGAAGAGAAGGCGCTTCTGCCGCGGCCGGGAGCCGAGAGGCGCTCCCAAAGCGCGCTCTCCCTCTCCCTCTCCCTGCTGCGTGCTCCCTGTCCCCTGAGCAGCGCCCCTCTGCCCTCCGCCCCGGCCCCAGGCAAGGCAAGGCAAGGCAAGGCGAGAGGGGCAGCCCGGGAGGGACTGACCTTCATCCTGGGGCTGGCCTCCTGTGCCCCGAAGTCCCCCTCCGGCAGCCGCACGAGTAGCGCGATGAGTTTAAACCCTAGCAAGGCGAGCGGGGCAAACTCCAGGAAAGCAGGAGGAGGAGGAGGAGGCGGGAAGGAGAGGCAAGAAGGAGGAGAGGGGCGGGCGGAGGGGGAGACTCCGGGAGTGGGGAGGGAGGCAGGCAGCAGCCCCGGGGTCAGGGAGCCAAGCCTTGGGCCCGTCGGGGCTGAAAAGGCAAGCGGGAGAGAAAGGGAGGCCAAAGGCGTGGGCCACGGGAGACAGACAAAAAGCGAGAGCCGTGGGCGGGCGGGCGCCACTCCGCCGGGGCAAGTGGAGGGAGGCGGCCAGGAAGCCAGGAATTGGCAAGAACTACGCCTGGTGAGGTTCAAGCTGCCGGGTGCCAAAGAAGTCCTCGCTCTGCTTGCACAGTGTGCTCAGGTGGTTCTGTTCCAGGGGCCCCAGCGGTACCACCGGGCCGCTCACCCAACAGTAATGACCCAAAGCCCGGCAGCCTGACTTTTGTGAACTGCCCCCAAAAGAGGGGAAAGGAATGACCTCGAGCCCTCAGGCGCTTCCCTTCCATTAGAAGGAGGCGGCCGGGAAGCCAGGAGTTGGCATTTCGTGGCTTGAAAGTGAATCCACCGCCTTTCTTTCTTTCTTTCTTTCTTTCTTTCTTTCTTCCCTTCCTTTCCCTTCCCTTCCTTCCATCCTACCATCTTTTTCTCCCTCCCTCCCTTCCTTTCCTTTCCTTCCCTTTCCTTCCCTTCCACCCTTCCATCTTTTTCTTTCCTTTCTTTTCCTTCCATCGTATCATCTTTCTTTCTTTCTTTTTCCTCCCTCCCTCCCTCCCTTCCTTCCTTCCCTCCTTCCCTTCCATCCTTCTTTTTTCCTTCCTCCCTCCCTCCCTTCCATCCTCCCATCTTTCTTTTTCCTTCCTTTCCTTTCCTTTCATCCTGTCATCTTTCTTCTTTCCTTCCTTCTTCCCATTCCTTCCCTTCCATCCTACCCTCTTTCCTTCCTTTTCCTTCTTTTCCTTTCCTTTCGTTTCCTCCTACCATCTTTCTTTCATAGAATCACAGAGTTGGAAGAGACCTCATGGGCCATCCAGCCCAACCCCATTCTGCCAGAAGCAGGAAAATTGCATTCAAAGCACCCCGACAGATGGCCACCCAGCCTCTGTTTAAAAGCCTCCAAAGAAGGAGCCTCCACCACACTCCGGGGCAGAGAGTTCCACTGCTGAACAGCTCTCACCATTAGGAAGTTCTTCCTCATGTTCAGGTGGAATTTCCTTTCTTGCAGTTAGAAGCCATTGTTGCATTACATCCTAGTCTCCAGGGCAGCAGAAAACAAGTCTGCTCCCTACTCCCTATGGCATTTCCTCACATATTTATACATGGCCTCTCGGCCTTCTCTTCTGCAGGCTACATGTCCAGCTCTCTCTCTCTCTTTCTCTCTCTCAGATGGCAAAAAGGAAGTATTCGAAGTTGATGATGCCTGGAGGACTGGGAAGAGCTGCCTGCAGCGGCTTCTTCATGTCCCTCTAAGCCTGCTCCAACCTCCAGCCACCCTCTCACAGGGTTCTGTAGCAAAGGCTCTTTCTTTCCAGGGGTTTACCATGGACTTCTTCTGAGGCCCCATCTGCCACGTTGACCCTTGAATTGTCAATCAAACTGGTTGTGAAACAAAGTGTTGCAGTGCAAGCGATTCCATAGGAAGCCCTGGAAGCAGGTTGGAGGCCCAAATGCTGGCCAGTAGCATTGCTAGGGTTGGTATCACTCAGTGCGGTAACACACTATCACCCCAAGGACTTTTTTCCTTATCAGACCACAATATCACAGCTAAAATAGCATGGACAAAATCGGTTACTGTGAAAACCCAGCAGCGGTGTATAGAATAGCGCAAGCTTGTAAGCACCTGCAGACATGATTCAAAACATTGTACTTGGGCTGCACTGAGATTGGGTCATAACGCCATGCTGGCCAGTGGTGTTGCTAATATTGGTGTCACCAGTCCAGTAGGTGCCACAGTGGTACAATGGGTTAAACTCTTATGCCAGCTGAACTGCTGACTTGATTTGAGAGAAGCCCCTCACAGGATGGTAAAACATCCAGGTGTCCCCTGGGCAACTTCCTTGCAGACGGCCACACCAGAAGCAACTTGCAGTTTCTCAAATCTCTTCTTGCACAAAAAACCCCAGTCTGGTGACACATTGTATCATCTTTATGGACCTCTTTCCTTACCAGACCACAATATCATACCTAAAACACCAGAAAATTTGATGAAATCAGCAACTGCCAAAAATCCAGAAAAATAATAGTTCAGGCTTCTAAGCCCTTGCAGAAAAAAAATATATGATCCAAACTGTCATTGTATTTGGGTAATAATGCCAACTCTGACCAGGGTGTATGTGCCCAATGAGCAAATTAGCATAGTCTCCGCTTTTTTAGGTATAGTGATACAGTGCATGCAAACTGGGTTTTTCTGGCTACAGAGATACGTATAAAAATAAATATATTTTGGTGGACATTGCACAAAGTCATTTTGGTGTCACGCCCTCTGATGGTGTTACTTGGTGTAGTTTGCACTCCCAGCATCCCCAATGATGCTACTGACACTGGCTACCTGATCATTGGTCCACATCTTCGTGTAAAACAACAAGAGCGACAACAACAATTCAACAGCAAGAACAGAATCAAAATCATGATTCTTCAAAAACCAAATTCTTGCTCTTTTAGTGGTGTTTGTTTCTATATACCTGCAAGCAAGAACACTATAGGATGCTGTGAGTTTTCCAGGCTGTATGGTCATATTACAGAAGCATTCTCTCCTGATGTTTCGCCCACATGTATGGTAGGCATCCTCAGAGGATGTGAGGTCTGTTGGAAACTAGGCAAGTGGGGTTTATATATCAAAGTGAATGTTGTAATTGACCACGTTGATTAGCATTGAATGGCCTTGCAGCTTCAAAGCCTGGCTGCTTCAGTACAGTAAATAAAGTGCAACATTAAAAAAACAGAGGAATTCCAGACAGGAAACAATCAGGGCCAGCTAACACCTCACAACAAAGGAACCCCCAGGCAGGAAGCAGCCAAGTTTTGAAGCTGCAAGACCATTAAATGCTAATCAAGGTGGCCAATTGCAACATTCACACTTGCCTCAGGCAGACAAGCGTTCTTTCTCCCACGCTGGACATTCCACAGGTATATAAACCTCACTTGCCTAATTTCCAACAGACTTCACAACCTCTGAGGATGCCTGCCATAGATGTGAGTGAAACCTCAGGAGAGAATGCTGCTGGAACATGGTCATACAGCCCACAAAACTCACAGCAACCCAGTGATTCTGGCCATGAAAGCCTTCGACAACACAAGAGCACCATATCTGATGAAATGTAGTACTCTTTTGTTAAAGGACTTTACTTTTGTTCCCCATTCCAAGTCTTTGGAAAAGTATTGGAATAAATCTTAGTATGCACATAGAAGCTCTGCTCATTCATCCTAAAGGCCTTGTGAGAGGGGCAGTTGCTGTTGTCGGAGGGGTGGAGAGGAGAGGCTTTGCGTATGCTGAGAAGTATTTTCCTGAAGCAGAATTTTAGCACATTGGAAACCAGTCATCCTTGGAGAACAGAAGGGACACATAAACATACGCACATACACAAAAACCACCTGTAGCATTTCTATATGCATCCACATCAGGCAGCACCTAAATTGGGCTGACCAACTGCAGTGTGAGCAAATTTTATGCCCTGGTATTTCCAAAATAACAACTAAGAGGGATTGTCAAATTTGCCAAAAATAACAAATAAGAGGGAAGAGGAATATAGAACAGCCAAAGTCTACTGGTTTTGAAAATCAATAGGATTTTTTAAAAACAAAATGGTTAGGCAATGCAAGGGGGTGTAATATATTTTGGAAGCGGATTGCGTCTCCTAGAGGGTTCCAAAAGTGAAGTTTCACACCCTTTTCTGGCCAGAGAAAGGGTGGCTTGGAGAAGATGTGTGTCACCTCCCCCCTCAAAAACAACTTTGGGGGTTGTTCATAACCCCACCCACCACTGAACTAGATGCTCCTAGGTATCTTCATAAACAGAATGTCTGTGGGAGGATGTGGTCGCAATGTAAATCACACACAACTTTTCAGAAAGGAAGTGCAGGGAGTTTCGTGGGTAGCTTACTTAGAGAAGAGCCCCGCTGATTTCCATAAAGCTTATTCTAAAGTGTCAATGTACAGGATTGATGCCTCAAGACACTGTGGTCATGGAACAATGAACAAAGAGTTAGAAGTGGGTTTTTTTTAATGTACCCCATTGCCTTTGGTGAATATAATGTAGTGTTGCTCCATTTATAATGATCCACAGAGTTGTTGCTATTACAAAAAAAAAAGTGTATTTAAGATGAAAGAACATAAAAAGATCAGACCCTCATTGGATTGACTCAGAAATCAGCTAAGCCATGTCTTCTAAGTTTTGGAAATAAACCAAGCAAAATTTGGCTAGCTATCTCTCCCTGCCAAGCCCTCTTCCATCGTAATCATCTCCCTCCTTTCTTAATTGACAAAAAAACTTTCCTTTAAACTCCATAATAAGACTGTTATGCTGGTGCCAGTGCTTCAGTAGTAGCAAGGTAATGGGAGAGGAAAGGGTGACAGGTCCCACCACCAGTGAATCTCACCATCGCTGGTGGCCTACAATGGGATTGTAGCAGGTCCTGTAGACAGCCAGCAAGCTGGCCTTCTCCATTGCCACCCTCATCTTTCAGAACTCTTTTCTTCCGGCCAATTTCTTTTCCTCCTTAAGACGCACCTCTCCCCAAGGCCTTCCCTGTCTGCACCAAAATGCATAGTTTACAAACTATTTATATTTTTTTGAGTTCATGATTGTAAACGTTTCAGCTGAGATCTGCATCTCACAGTGTATTTAAATGTATGTTTTTCTTCAGTTTCGCAATAGTTTTGAGTACAGTACAATCCACAAGATAAACTCTCCCAGGCACACACACACCATAGATAACTTCAGATAATAGTGAACTCTATTATTTTGACTATTCTTGGGCTGGAAGTATACCATTAAAAGTGATCTTTGCCTTCCGGACTTACTGAACTAGAGATACCTGCTACAAATTGTAAACCTGTGACACCGACGATGTCACCTTTCTTTTCCTGCATGGTGAAGAAGCCCATAAAGCAGCGTTTCTCAACCTGGGGGGTCAGGACCCCTGGGAGGGTGGTGAAGAGGATGTCAGAGGGGTCGTCAAAGACCATCAGAAAACACAGTATTTTCTGTTGGTCATGGGGGTTCTGTGTGGGAAGTTTGGCCCAATTCTATAACTGGTGGGTTTCTATAGGTGAACTATAAATCCCAGCAACTACAACTCCCAAATGTCATGGTCTATTTTCCCCAAATTCCACCAGTGTTCATATTTGGGCATATTGAGTATTTGTGCCTAATTTGGTCCAGTTCCAACATTTTGAGTCCACAGTGCTCTCTGGATGTAGGTGAACTACAACTCCAAAAATCAAGGTTAATGCCCACCAAACCCTTCCAGCATTTTCTGTTGGTTATGGGAGTTCTGTATGCTAGGTTTGGTTCAATTTCATCTTTGGTGGAGTTCAGAATGCTCTTTGATTGTAGGTCAACTATAAACCCCAGCAACTACAACTACCAAATGACAAAATCAATCCCCTCCCCCAACCCCACCACTATTCAAATTTTGCCATATCAGGCATTTGTGCCAAATTTGGTCCAGTGAATGAAAGTACATCCTGCATTACATCCTGCATATCAGATATTTACATTACGATTCACAACAGTAGTAAAATTACAGTTATGAAGTAGCAATGAAAATCATTTTATGGTTGTGGGTCACCTGTATTAAGGGGTTGCAGCATTAGGAAGATTGAGAAACACTCCACCAGAACTTCGAAACCATGCATGATATGTTCTGTGCATTTGGTTGGCTAATTAAAGTATCACTGTTTTATGGGTTTTATTTTATTTTGCTGCATATTCAACAAACTACCCTGAATATGTTTGACCAAAAAAAAAAATCAGTCGTAGTGATGGCCATGAGTTGGAATAATAATAATAATAATAATAATAATAATAATAATAACAACAACAACCACCACCCTTTATTTGTATACCACCCTATCTCCCCGAAGAGACTCGGGACAGTTTCCAACACGTAAGGCAGACATTCTATTGCCAGAAAGAAATCATACAATCACACCAAGATAAACATATTTGACAGTATAACACAATCTAATGAAACTTAACAGACAAAATAAACAACTAAAAACATAATAAAATACCAGAAAACCCTCACTAAAACACACTAAAAATAAAAAGATTAAAAACCCATTTCATTGTAGCTCCATCAGTAGAGGTTCAACAAAACCAATGGCCAGGGTTACAAATGGACGTGGCCAACTATAAAAGGACTGGGCAAGGGATAGTACCCCCCCCCTTCCCCGTCTGTGGAACTCGCTTCCCACTGAGGTAAGATCGGCTCCGTCCCTCCTGTCATTTAGGAAGAAATTGAAGTCGTGGTTCTGGGACCAAGCTTTTGGACAACAGACATAGATAGCAGTTTGGACATGGAATTGGATATGGAACTAACTGGAATAATGTTACAGCTATTAATACTGGGTTTTTTTACTGTTTTAATTAATGTTTTACTTGTTGTTTTAATTGTTATTATATTGCTGTGTTATATGTAGTGGCATCGAATTGCTGCCAAATGTAAGCCATCCTAAGTCCCCCTTCGGGGGTTGAGAAGGAATGGGATAGAAATACTGGGAATAAATAAATAAATAAATAAATAAATAAGCAAATCATAAGACTGGGGAAGTGGATGATATGCAGAACAGAGTGCTATCTCGCTGCTTGGGAACTGGGCCTGAGGACTAATCATTCTCGAAAACTTGCTGGAACATCCAGGTTTTCAAATCCCTGCAAAAGGAGGACATTGCAGGGGCCTGACTAATCTCCTTGGGGAGAGAGTTCCAAAGTTGTGGGGCTACCACCAAGAAGGCCCTCTCCCTCATCCCCACTAGCCGTGCTTGTGATGGTGGTGGAAGCAAGAAGAGGGCCTTCCCAGCAGATCTTAGAGTCCAAACCTGTTCATAGGGGAAGGTGTGATTCCAAAGATAGGCAGGGCCCAAACCATTTATGGCTTGGGCCTTGAATCTGCCCCTTGAATTGAGACCGGAAATAGGGGCACCATACGTTCCCTATAATTAGCTCCAGTTAAAAGTCTGGCTGCAGACCTTTGTACTAATTGCCATTTCCGGGCCATCTTCAAAGGCAGCCCCATGTAGAGTGCATTGCAATAATCCAATCTGGATGTGACGAAGGCATGGACCACCATGGCCAAGTCTGGCTTCTCAAGGTATGGTCGCAGCTGGCGCACAAGCTTTAACTGTGCAAAGGCCCTCCCGGCCAGCACAGACACCTGAGCATCAAGCTGAATATCTCTAAAAACAACTTTATGGAAGATAAGGCTATCCTTGGCTATAGTCATGATGGCTCTATGCTAATCTGCCCGTGTCACAGCCAGAACATCTCAATTGCTGGAGAACATGAGTGGGAGGGTGTTATTGCACTCCTGTTCTGCTTGTGGGCCTCCCAGAGGCATCAAATTGGCCCGTGTGGGAATACAACACTGGACCAGAGCCAGCAGGGTTCTTCTTAAATTAGCTGGGTCTTCATTTGTGATTCAAACAGATAGGGCTTTTGTTCTAACACCACGCACGTCAAGCATTTCTATTATGAGGAACTTTCCTACATTAAACTTCAGTCCTTTCAAACAAACGGAAACCAAAACTGTGGCCGTTTTTTTTGTTAGAAGTGAAAGTTTGGATTTCCCCTTTTGCTTGCATTTTATTTGAGTACATGTCAGAAGTCAGAATACATAACCAGAGAAGGAATTTGTAATCCATGAGATGTATGATTTGAATAAAGCACAGCCCTTGAAAAACCTCATGAAATATGACTGACCTTAGGGGAATGTGTTTGTCAATCAGTAATGCAAAAAGAAATGCAAAACATTAACCAAAATTTATAGAATAACTACAGAGCAATGCAATGTGTTTATCATCACATTAATTGATCCATGCATCCACTAACAGCTGAATTCTACACTGCAGAATTATAGTAGTTTGATACCACATTAATTCCCATGAGTCAGTACTATGGAATTCTGGGACTTATAAATTTGTGAAATGTTTACCTTTCTTTGGCATACAGCTCTAGTGTCACAACAGACAGCAAATTCCAGGATTCCATAGGATGGAGCTATAGCAATTAATGTAGTGCCAAACTACTAGAATTCTGCAGTGTAGATAGGAGAAGAGTGATCCTAACCAGTATAACATACTTTGCAATCTTCATTTGAGTGATAATAACGCACGGTGTGTGCAGAGAATAATATGGAGTAGCACTGTATTCAAGCCGGCTGTGCACATGGTAGAAGATTGCTAGAATTCCCCTTCAATCAGTTTTGCCATGCTTTTGGAAAACAATGATCTCACATGCCCCACAGCTGCTCTGTGCTTCCACTAAACTGTGTGAAGGGCGAGAGCATTACTCTCTGCATTCCTAAATGAGAACTATTTTTGTCAGTGGCCCCACGGAATTTTTTTTTTCAAGTCAACAAAACAAATGACCAACAATAATACTTTTGCCACAGAGTGTGCAAGTAGCTATTGCAATATAACATAATACAATGTTGTTATTGTTGTTGATATTGCAAACCAATATTAATATTTTGCCATGTTTATTTCTCCATGTGACTGTTAACAGTTTTTCCTAATTTTTCTACATGTAGGAAATGAATCTATGACAGAACTGCTATTATAAGAAATGCTCCCTACCTCAAAACTTGAAATGGCCTTGTTGTGAGCTCCATGGGAGTTGTGTTCCCACATATGCCGGCCACATTGTGACCCAGTGTGGTTAGTGGTTTCATTCCTGGAGCAGAACCCTTGGGTTACTTTGCCATTTAAATTCACTGGGTGATACTGGGAAGTCACATTCTTTGCGTCAGGAGGAGGACAATAGCAAACTCCATCTGAACAAAGCATGCCAAGAAAAGCCTGGGATAGATTTGTCATAGATTTGCATTTGTGATTGTCCCATCACAATTGCAAAGAACCTTTTAAAGGGAAAGCGGTGGGGGGAGTGGCACAGCAGGAGCGTGGAGTTACACTGCCTACCCAGAAGTGTGGCATTGCAATGCCAGTTATTATTCAATGTCGCCCCTCATAATGCCAGGGAAGCATTTGTTATCCTACATTGCAGGAATGCCAGTTCATGTCCAATAATGTTCATAATCAGTAGTGGAAGTTGCTATTCAATAATATTTGGAGGGCTGTAACTACTCACCCTCTATTTTAGGCAATGCCCAAATGTCCTAAAAGCACCAGATCCTATCGGATCTTGGAATCTATGCAGGTTAGTATTTGGATGGGAGACTTCCAAGCAATACATGGTACTGTAGGCTATATTTCAGAGGAAGGAATAAGCAACACCACCATCAAGTACTTCTTGGAAGCTAAGCAGGTTTTGTGTGTGTGTGTGTCAGGAGCAATTTGAGAAACTGCAAGTTGCTTCTGGTGTGAGAAAGTTGGCCATCTGCAAGGATGCTGCTCAGGGTAAAATTTGCATGTTTTACCATCCTGTGGGAGGCTTCTCTCATTTTCCAGCATGAGAAGCTGGAGCTAACAGTTGGGAGCTCACCCCACTCCCTGGATTCGAACCTCCATCCTGTCTGTCAGCAGTCCTGCTGCACAGGGGTTTAACTCATTGCGTCACCAGGGGATCCTAGCAAAGCAGGGTCAGCCCTAGTTAGGACCTAGATATGAGACTAGCAAGGGTCACAAAGTACTATGGCAATATTTCAGAAGAAGGAACTGACAAAACCACCTCTGAGAATTCCTTGCCTATGAAAATCATAGGGTTGCCAGAACTCAACAGTGAATTGAAGGCATATATATGTACACATATACAAATAGTATGGGGATAAGACTTTTTCTTTCAATGTTTTTCTTTTGCTTCAGGAACTGGCCTTCATCCTGAAGCACTGGCATGAAGGCAGCTGCTTTCCGGTTTAGAGCTGTATCACATATTATCACACATCCATGTAAATTATAAGTAGTGACAGGAAGCATTGTTAGTTGTTCAGTCACAATAAATCTTTCAGCAAGTTTGTACTTTCTTCATTCACCTCAGAGCCAATTATTTTCTTTTTCAGAAAATATGTTGGGACAAAGAGCAGGGATTTTGTTTTTTCCCATCTAAAGCTGAGAATGTACCCATTATGAGGGAAGACATGTGTGAAGGGGTGTTTTTTTGTTGCAATGCCCCAATGAGTAGGACGAAATCTGCACAAATAATTTCCTGTACCCTAAAAACTTGCAGAGCAAGCAAGCATACTTTTAAAAAGATAGGCACAAATGTTTGTTTCTGGTAAAGAAGTGTGAGTCCAAAATACTTGTGAAATCAGAATCTAATTATGAGACTAAGAAACGTTATGGAGCAGACTAGCATTAGGAATAGGGCTAGCCCAAGATATTATAATGCCTGAAGCAGCGTAGCAGGGGCATTCTGCACCCACTCAAGTCAAGTTACATAATTCTCCAAAGTAATTTATTTTGGCACACGAGGCAGAAAATCCCACACACAACTCTCCCTCCTTCTAACAGTAAAACAACACCACGTTAAGCTACTACTTGCTGTCCTTTTGTGACTTCAACTTGCAAATTTGGGATGTCACAAAAGGACAGCAAGTAGTAGTTTAATTTGTTGTTTGACTATTGGAAAGAGGGAAAGCTGTTTGTGGGATTTTCACAAATTTCATATGGAGAGTCTATAAAGACTTTTTATGTGCCATTGATTCTTCTTGGAGTACCCAGAGTACTATATACCCTATTTATGCAAATCTAATGCTTACCTTTTTTTGGCTAAATGACCTCAGCAAAATTAGGGTGTGCATTAGATTTGCTTAATACAGTAAAGTTGACATCTTTGGCAATAATCAACTTATATACCTCCAATGAATTCTGTCAGCTCTGGGAAATTGATGTTTCTGTTTAATGCTTTGTTCTATGTTGCTATGATTTATTTGATAGGTTATGTCTTATTTTAGTTGTAGATGTTAAGTTATAATTTGTTTATATATGTTGGGTTATTATTTTTTGCTATTTTGTGTATTGGTTGTCGTATTTAGGCATTGCATGTTTGTCTTTTTGTGACTGGAATCCACCCTGAGTCCCTTTGGGGAGATAGGGCAGAATATAAATAAAGTATTATTATTATTATTGACACAAAAGCACAATATGTCACAGCAAACGAGATCTATATGCTGGATTTCATATCACAAAATCACAAGTCGAACACTTCCCAAGCGCCTAGGACTGTGTGATGTATTTTCAAATGATGCACGCAGATCCAAGTAAGATGGCCTTTTGCAGTTGGCAGATCGTGATTTTGTCAATGTTTATTGTTTCCAAATGCCGGCTGAGACCTTTTGGCACAGCACCAGTGTGCCAATGACCACTGGGACTACCTGTACTGGTTTATGCCAGAGCCTTTGCAGTTCGATTCTGAGGGCTTGATAGCGCCTGAGTTTTTCCTGTTGTTTTTCCTCAATACGACTGTCACTCGGTATGGCGACATCAATAATGCAGACTTCTTTCTTTTCCACAATCGTGATGTCTGGTGTATTGTGTTCCAAAACTTTGTCAGTCTGGATTCAAAAGTCCCACAGTATTATTATTATTATTATTATTATTATTATTATTATTATTATTATCTTAGTGCTTAGCCAAAGCAAAAGGAGAAGCTGCTTCAGGAGCACCTGGAGCTCGTATTTGAGGGATGTCATTTCTAATTTAATTGCCATGGCTCAATGCAATTTTCATGATATCTGCCACCACAAACAAGGGGGAAAAGTCCTTGCATAATAATCTTAATTATCCACTGCCTTGTGTGGATGGTCTTTTAAAATCATTGAACAAGTCTTCTGGCTCTACTGTTTGCAATTATAGTGCAAATTACAGATAATACTCCAATATTTAGCCCCAGCTTCTGCCAATCTAGCAGTTCGAAAACATGCAAATGTGAGTAGAGCAATAGGTACCACTCCGGTGGGAAGGTAACAGCTCTCCATGCAGTCATGCCGGCAACATGACCTAGAAAGTGTCTGTGGACAACATTGGCTCTTCGGCTTAGAAATAGAGATGAGCACCACCCCCCAGTCAGACATGACTGGATTTAACATCAAGGGAATACCTTTACCTTTACCTTACTCCAATATTTATGGACGTAACATACTCTGATTATTGTTCTATTGTTATCTGTAAAGTTTGCACTCAAGAACCATGTAATTGAGTTACAAAAATATTTTTAAAACCCTTCATATTATTTTAAGTAAGTTTATGATGTTGTGTTGGACTGCTTTCATCGGTGTTATGGGCTTAATGTGGCCTGCAGCCCACAGGTTGGACAATTCTGCATTAGTCTGTTCTAATGAATGACACAGCCAGCAGCACAGAACCCTAGCTTTAATGTTAAAAACAGAGAAGACATATAGCCTCCAACTATCCTGATTTCGCAGGAATAGTCCCAATTAATCCCTTGTTGTCCCACTTTGTCAGCATCTTTTCAAAGGTTCTGGTTTCTTTCTCTCCTGCCATTTCCCCCCTTTGTTCTTAGTCCTTACTTTAGTTGCTGCAAATTGAGGTCCTATCCTTATGGGCAAAAAATCCAGGCTCAAGTTAGTCTCAGTGCTGTTGAAACACATGACATTCCTCTATTTCAAAAGCAATGCTCTTATTTTAGACTTCATTGCAATTTTTATAATTTAGTTTGCCCAAAAACAAAACCCCTGCAACATCTCCTAGTTTATATGTTATCATAATTAATGTGTGCCATCTTGACAATGGATTGTGTTACTGTATTCAAGTTTCCATATGTGAAATGTTGGAGGCTGTGCAGACACCACATGTAATTAGAGTAAGCAGTTACACTCTTTCCAGCCTCCCGAATGACAGCAACAAAATAAGAAAAAGAAGCCATGTGTTGTTTTTAAAGCTCAGAAAAGGTTTCATTTTGTTTGCTAATAATTTTGTTATAGAAAACTAGGACTCCAAAATTCGCAATCAAGAGAGTTTAACCAGGTAGCCACAGAAGGTCCCACTGCTGATGACCTTTTCCCCATATAGACAGTGGCACAGCCATTCCTAAGGGGGACATGAGGATAATCTCATCACTCCTCCAGGCAGTTGGCACAATCACCCAATTCCTGGCCAGCAATTAATCATTTCATCTAAATGAATCCTCGGGCAGCCTGAAAGGTCACTGTGTTACCAAGAGCTCTGTCTTTGTCTCTCCTTGGGAACCCATCAAGGTGTCGTGGCACCCATTCTTTCCTCAGCCGGGACCCTTCATGAAATCTCGGCTGACAGGATTGGAACCATTAAAACATTCCTTTACTTAAGCACCCAAAGAAGATGGACACAAAAAACTTCAACTTGAGCAATGACCGTTTATTAAATTTGCCACCAAATCAAGGAGCCCATCAGCTGCAGCACACTTCCACCAATCTGTGCATGGACCATAGCTCTCACCAGGCATGTAGCCGGGGGGGGGGGGGGGGGGCTCGGGGGACTTCAACCCCCCGAAATTCTCATGGTGGTTCGCGAAAAGGCCTTACTGGTGCATTATTTAAACTGTTATGTTTATTCATATCATGATCTGATCACCATACTCAATATATCCCATATGCATGGGGGTATTTGGGTAATGATACAAAAGGTTTGCTAGGCTAGACCCTCTTTCACTCAGACTCAGCCCCCCCCCCAAAAAAAACTCAGCCTCCTCCCGAAACCCCCCCCTGAAATTTTTTTAGCCCCCCCCCCCCTTGAAATGAAATCCTGGCTACGGGCCTGGCTCTCACCAGTCAGCATCTGAAGCAGCAAAAGCCCATTCTTTTAATTGCTGTCAAGTCACTATAAATGTCAATGCATGTATAAATTGCTTTATGTCTGATTTGGGAGTACTTCAATGTGGATGATTTGAGATGGTTTTAAACAGTGGGTTTTAATGTTGAAATAACTGATTTTAGTGTTTAAGTATGTTTATAGTTTATTTCATGTCATGGCATTGAATGTTTACCTTTTTCAGGGTGAGAAGGGTGGAATATAAATGTTTTAAATAAATAAATAAGTACTTTCCTCCCCAACATGGATCAGAGGTGAATAAACCTCTGATCCATACCTTCATCCTGTTCATGTCTGATTTGAAACTTTAGAATAGGCACGCCGGGACCCTGAACCTGCTGAAAACACAACCAAATAAAAGTGAACTCTGAAAGAACATTCTGTGTTTCATTTAACTTAAGGACATTTGTGCTTTTAATTAATTTTAAAAACATGTGCTCTTTAGGCATTTTCTAGATCCTTCTGCATAGTTCTTATTTGCACCAGACATTGTCCATTTCAATAGAGTTTGCTATTATAGCGATAGGGTTTGCTATTCCATTTAGACTGTGCATCTCATTATTCGGAGACCGTGCAACTCTGTCCTTCACAAGTAGCCTATCTTCTTAAGATCTCGCTACCTTCAGTTTTGAATTCCCTGCTAGACAAGTGTGATATCAAATCTGTTCTGTAAATGAACTTAAGAAATTTGATTTCTGCATGCTTAACAGGCAATTAGTTTACTCCACTTGCTTCATATCAGTGGCAACAATAACTCCATTCATTTCAGAGTTCCTTAAGACAAATGAGTCCTTTATATCAGAGTGCATCAAATATGGTCTCACTAGGGGTTATCAAAACTTATTCCTTGCCAGCATTGGCCAAAAAAATTAACAAACCTTTCTGGGGAACACATTATATTTTTATATCAGAGTGCATCGAATATGGTCTCACTGGGGGTTATCAAAACTTATTCCTTGCCAACATTGGTTAAAAAAAATTAACAAACCTTTCTGAGGTACACATTATATTTCCTCAGAGCAAGTGAAACATAGCCACATAATCACTGCTGCATTTATAAAATCCCACTAGGAATTAACTTTCTTTCCCATGTTTTAAGCAGCAAACATGTTTAGAAAGAGTAGTCATGTATACCTTTTGCTATTTTTCCATAATCTGCATTTGAAATCCCCTCCTAACCAGATCTGGGAGTATATTTTTATATTTCCAGTGAGATGTGTTCTTACAGATATTTGCCTGAATTGTGTTGTTGATTATTTCTATTTCAAGGACATTTTGTACCTTTTTGTAATTTTTAGCCTCCATATCTCAACAGTGTTACTAAAAACTGTATACGAACCATGCATTTTATTTTGATATATTACTTTTGGAGGTCATTGAAAATCTGGATATTTTTTAGTAATTTTTAATCATTAAAATAATTAAACCAACAATTTACTTTTACTTTATTTTTGAAAGCAACAGTTATTAAAGCAACCATTCATGTTAACAATTAATTTTATAAGACCATTTAATAATTTAATATTACTGGTTGAAGGGCCCCCAGGTGGTGCAGTGGGTTAAACCACTGAGCTGCTGAACTTGCTGACTGAAAAGTTGGTGGTTTGAATCTGGGGAGCGGGGTGAGCTCCAGCTGTTAGCCCTAGCTTCTACCAACCTCGCAGTTCAAAAACATGCAAATGTGAGTTGATCAATAGGTACCAGTTCTGCGGGAAGGTAACGGTGCTCCATGCAGTCATGCCAGCCATACGACCTTTGAGATGTCTATGGACAATGCCAGCCCTTCGGCTTAGAAACAGAGATTAGCACCAACCTCCAGAGTCGGTCATGACTAGAAATCAGGGGAAATCCTTACCTTTACTTATCACTGGTTGAAGGTTGTAAAACGATTAAGTAATAACATGTTGACAAATGTACACAAGTTGATATGTGTTTCCTTAGGTGCAAGACTCATTAAGTTCAATAGTGTTTACTCCAAAGGAAAGGGATATAGTGGCAACCTAACTAAAAAGGTGATAATGACTGTCTGAAAATACAAAGAATAAAAATGTACCTTCAAGGAAAAGGATGAAATGGATACTGAAATATATTAAACTGACAATAAGAATCTAGAAATGACTTTTTATTCTGGTTGAGTGTGATGTCATTTTGCGTTTGTTTATGTTGAAGTCATTCACTAATAAAAATAAATTAACAAAAAAATAAAAATCTAGAAGAAAAGAAAAGAAAAATACAACAGGGTTGGGGGGGGGGGTGTCTCTTTTTGAAGAATCTCTCCCATGGTTTCTGATCCAGCCTGCCTGCTTCTTTTGCTGTTTTCTGTAATGAATAAACTTCAAATGCTGTGCACAGAACTGAACTTTGCTTCGGAGGGAGAAAATTGTGGGATAATACTGAATGATGCTTTGCAGTCAGGGATGAAATATGCTCTGTAGACAGAAAAGCAGTTGAACTTTCTCCTAAGTAGGTATGCAATGAAATTGAGCTGTACTTTGCACATCTGGTGGGAAAAAAATGCTCAATTGGCAAGAAAGG
Organism: Anolis sagrei; assembly: GCF_037176765.1. Lineage (NCBI taxonomy): Eukaryota > Metazoa > Chordata > Lepidosauria > Squamata > Anolidae > Anolis > Anolis sagrei. The sequence goes on along the minus strand of NC_090021.1, from coordinate 199,276,866 downwards.
AATTGCATTTTCCCCTGCCCACTTTATATTGGCTTTGCCTATTAGGTGCTTTCCTCTGTGTAACTTTTTAAACCATTTTATTGATGGAATAGTGCCCTCCAAACCTTTCACAGGATGAAATGTGATATTTAGGGCTGAAATAAGGGGGAAATTATTCTATGATAATGGTGATCTTCAGTTGGAGTATTTTTTTTTTAGTGCCATGAAATGAAACTCATGGCACTTTGAAGTTTGGGGAGAGTGTGTGTGTGTGTGTATATGTGTGTGTGCCATGTTTACTAGTTTGTGCCTGTGGTTGTTGTTGATGGAAAAAGTGAAGCTGACCAAACAGGTAGGACAGCAGCAATCAAACAAAGGTCCATTGTTTCATTCCATCCTGCTCGAGATTTCTGCAGGTTTGCAAAATGTAAGAGCCAAGAGGTCAAATTCTGGCCTCACTGACATCATTGATGGCAAAGCTCCCAGGTACTCCAAGGACTCTGGAGTATTCATTATGGATGCTTCAAACCTTTCCTGCAAAATCATCATTTTATATGCTGTCTTTTCTGTGGTGAATACTTTTAGGCATTTTGCAAGAAAATATGGGTGGATATATTTCTAAAACATTGGAAATCCTAAGCATATATTTGCTTGTTAATTTCCAAGTACTTGTGTGCTATTATCCTATGAGAATGGGATGGTACCTTGACTGGTAAAAACAATAAAACAGCTGCTGCAGCAAATGTCAGGAAAAGTAATACATTCGATTTCTTTAAAAGGGAAATCATGTAATACTTTTTATATGTATTCAAAACAACAGCTCAGCCTAAAAATAATTTAAATCAAAAAGCCTGCGTTAGCATCTTTGTTTTGACTAGGTACTCCAAAATAATATAATGAGTTGTTGTTATTTGCATCTCCAGGAGTCCCCCCCCCCCCCACAATACATCTAGGAAAAAATGACATCTAGGAAAAACGTCCCCTTTATAGGGCACCAGAAAAACTTGGAGAAGGGTCTCTGATGTCGAAAGAGAGGTATGTGTGTGTGGGTTCTGCATCCATGCCCATGTGTATAAACCCACCCACACTCGCACACTATGTGGGGTGTCTCTATAACTACCTCCTCCTTGGACCAAGGCAGCACTATAGGAAACCATGGGACTCCCTGGAGCTGCTGCCTATTATCTTCTGTTTCTCTTTGAGATCTTCAGAGCAGTCTGTTGGAGCATTTACAGAAATCTCCAGCTTATCTGATGGTTTCAGAACTGTCAGAAAATGGAATCGGTTGAAAAGTGGAAGCCAGGATTTTTTAGTTTGAAAATGCAAGATTAAACACTAGAATACTAGATGGTGCTGAGTTGATTGAAGAAAAAAATACCAGTGTGCCCCAAAGGAAGAGACCAAGGTTCAAAGATTGGACCAGGGTTGAAAAAGAATTGAAAAATGTTGCTGCCTATATCTAGCCTTATTCTGGACCAGAGGTCCCCAAGCTAAGGCCCGTGGGCCAAATGCGGCCCTCCAAGGTAATTTACCCGCTCTCCACCCTAAACTTTAGACTTAGGGTTGCCCTATGTCTGAAACAACTTGAAGGCACACAACAAGAATCCTAATTAACTTGACTATTTCAGCTAAAAGCAGGCCCATATTTCCCATTGAAATACTGCTATATGTTGATTCATTTTGAATATTGTATTTCTCTTTCATGCTTTTTTTCACTACAAATAAGATACGTGCAGGGGGCATATCTTGTTCATGTTTTTTTCAAACTATGTCCCCCAACAGTCTGAGGGACCATGAACTAGTCTTCTATTAAAAAAGTTGGAGGAGCCCTGCTCTAGATGTCTCTCATTGAACATTGTCCAGGCACAAATTCTTGGCTACAGGGTAGTTGTTTCTCCGGGCCAAGTACAGTGAGAGAATTGTCTGTCATATTTCCAATTTCTATGTTGGACAATGTAAAAATGATAGGAAGAAAATCAACTCATTTGAAATGTGATGTTGACAAATTCTATGAATACCATCAACTGATAAAAAGACATGTAAGTGATCCTGGAGCAAATCAATTCTGACCTCTTCCTAGAAGCCAAGATGACTAAACTGAAACTATCAAACTTTGAGCATATTATGAGAAGGCATGATTCGCTAGATAACACAATACTGCATTGAAGGGTAGAAGGAAAGAGGAAAAGAAGACCTCCACATTCCAGATTGATAAAATCAATCATGGAAGCCATATCCCTGAGTCTGCAAGACCTGAGCAGGGCTGTTGATGATAGGGTGACTTGGGGGTCTCCCATTCATAGGGTTGCCATAAGTTGAAGTTGACTTGACAGGAGTTAATAACAACTCTTGGATGGATGCTTGCCTGGTGCATTTACTACTTTACTGACACAGAAGTCACGAGCTGCCATTGCCTGGGAGATTGACAGAAGATGGGGGACATAGTGGAGGCAGTGGAGATTTTTGCTACTAAGATGGCCAAGATAGTACATGCCTTTCCATTTCAAGCAGATAAGACTTTTCATTAACAATTCTCCTGACAACCTTGAAAGTATGGCCAGTCTGATTAAAGATCTAGCATTCCTTCAGCTATGGGATTACTCTTAAGCCAGAAAGCACCATACACCGTCGCCATGTAAGCCACTTTGAGTTCCTTCGGGGAGATGGAGTTGGGATACAAAAATAAAGTAGTAATAGTAGTAGTAGTTATTATTATTATTATTATTATTACTACTACTACTACTACTATTTCACTGAGACAATATACGAAAGACACACTGACAAAACACTTTCATTGGCCTTGGTGTGTCTCCAAGTTGACATTGCACCAATAATGGTTTTCATATTAGGAATGTAATTTTGTGGCATGTTCTTGTGGCACCATTCTATAGATATTTACTCAAACATAAGCGTGGTTGCATCCAGTGGAACCAGCTTCCCATTGAAATGTACACAAAAAGTTGCTGCTTAAAATGGTTGTGATTTACAGCTTAGAACCGATTTGCATGAAAAAAAAGTCTAATGCAACAGGGGCAGAAGAGGAATCAGAGAGGCGAATCATAATGATGAAATTATGGATGATTAAACACCACGAACCATGCAGAGAATCAAAACCACCAAATTATAGATGACAATTCACCATGAATACAGATTTTATTTGCTCCCACTCTCATAATACTCGAACTTGGGACACCTACTGAAGGTTTTGGCAGTAAGTTTAGGACTGTCAAAGAAAGTATTTGATCACACTGCATAATTAGCGTATGGCACTCTTAAGATATTATAGCCATTAGCTTGGATGGCATTGTGGCTTTTTTGAAAAAAAATATTTATACAGTTTCATGGAGGATAATTGCTATTAAAGACCATGACAATGTTGATAGAACCTCCATATTCAAAAGCAACTTACCTCTGTGTTTCAGATGCTAAAGAACAGATTAAGCTTCCTATCATGCTGTGTTCTCTATGAGAACTTCCCAACATAAATTCTTTGTCTTAAACTGCAAGCCATTGCATATATTCAAGTATAAGGCTCATTGGGAATTTTCTTTCCTTCCTGGAATTCCAAACATTCTGAAGAACAGTCCAAGTACATAACTGAAACAGCTGGATATCTGCACTGAAAACTCAGTATTCACTAAATAGGTCTTTTTGACCAATTTGAACTAGCCCATGAATTAAACTGTCTTCTTTGTGTCATTTTTAAGCAATAGTTTCTAATTGAGCATTTTCAGATGTGAGTTCAATTTCACTTCCCCAAGGAAACTCCTCCAGTTGGTTTTTCATCTAATTTTAGATCAAATGCACCAGTGATTCATGTTCAACCAAGATTAATGCTTATTCCCTATTAATGCTCCTATTAACATCTGACTTCACATTTAAGTTAATTATCCTGGTTATCAACCCTAGTCCCAAGGATAAAACATTTACTTCCCACATTGGAGTTTCAGGATGGAACATTTGTTTGAGAGAGGAGAAGGAAGCATGGTCCAACCGTGGCAGAATAATAGAGCAAATGGCAGTGAGATGGCACTGGTTGCAGAGAGATGGGATTGGAAAAAAATGTTTTTAAATAGCTCATGCCGTTTAGCCAGCCTCTTCCTTTGTCTTTGACAGAGAGGTTGCCAGCCAGAGCAACCGGGGAAGAGTGGGAGAGTAGAATGCATACCAACTGTCCCAATCTGGCAGGAACAATCTCAGTTAACTCGATGAAATCTCATCTTTTTAATGTGTCACAATGTCTCTCCTCCTCCCATTTTCCTTCTTTGTTTTTGATTTACTTCCATTGTTGCAAAACGAATTAAAAATGCAAAATTTGTTTCCACTCAGTTAACCCAGCAGCAGGCAGGAGAGGAGAGAAAGGGGTAGTATCTTGCTCCTTCCAATAGGTTAATCCAAAAGCAAAATGCAGCAGCCTCTCCTAGCTTATTGTTTGTTAGGTTTATATACTGCCTTTCTTCCAGAATGGGTTTCAGAGCAATTTGCAATAGTTTAAAAAAAATATCATTAAAATATTTTACAAAAAGTTTAAAAACATGTAAAACATTTCCCAGTCTAAGATCAAAACATTAAAAAGCAGTATGCCATTTAAACAGGCACACAACACAGTTCCCTAATCAAAGATCCAAAAGCTTGCCTAAAAATGTCTTCACTGACCAGGCATTCCATGGAAGGGAGTTCCACAACCTGAAAGTAGCCACAAAGAAGGCGTTCTCTCAAGTTCTCACTGATCTTAATCTCTTGCTCACTTATATAAGGAGATATGATGTTTCGGATCATCTGTAGTCGCCAACCCCTGGCTTATCTGTTCCACCTTATTAACAATCTTTCCATCTTGGTGTTGCTTAGTTGCATGTGCCCAAGTATTCATCTGTGACATATTCGAGGGTATGTGAAAATGGCAAGACACCAATTGCAGCCTCTTCCAGTTGTGGTTGCACCATCTCTCAGGACCCTTCCACACAGCTGAATAAAATCCCACATTTTCTGCTTTGAAATGGAATATATGATAGTATGGACTCAGGTAACCCAGTTCAAAGCAGATATTGTGGGATTTTCTGCCTTGATATTTTGGGTTATATGTCTTTGTGGAAGGGCCCTTAGTCACATAGCCTTCAGAGGAAGGAAGGAGCATAAGATCTAAGCTGTACCTTAGATCTTATGTGCCATTAGATCTAAGGTACAGCTAGTGCCCAAGGTTTTATGTTTTTAATGGTTTTAATCACAGTTATATTCTATTTTTAGATATGTGCTGTATTTTTACATATACGTGAGGCGTTGAATATTACCATTTATTACATTGTAAACCGCTTTGTTTACAAAGTCCATACCCCAGGAAATAATGCCCTACTACTCACTGGAGGGAAGGATGTTAGAGGCAAAGATGAAGTACTTTGGCCACATCATGAGAAGACAGGAAAGCTTGGAGAAGACAATGATGCTGGGGGAAATGGAAGGAAAAAGGAAGAAGGGCTGACCAAGGGCAAGATGAATGGATGGTATCTTTGAAGTGACTGGCTTGCCCTTGAAGGAGCTAGGGGTGGCCATGGCTGACAGGGCTGTTGTGGGCTGGTCCATGAGGTCACAAAGAGTTGGAAGTGACTGAATGAATAAACAACAACAACAAAAAACACTTTGAGTCCCCTCAGGGGTGAGAAAAGTGGTATAGAAAATAAAATAAATAAATAGTGCTGATCAATTTGGGCCTGGCACCAGGCATGTAGCTGGGGGGGGGGGGCTTTGGGGGCTTCAGCCCCGCCCCCCCCCCCCCAAATTTTCATGGTGGTCCGCGAAAAGGCCTTACTGGTGCATTATTTAAACTGTTATGTTTATTCATATCATGATCTGATCACCATGCTCAATATATCTCATATGCATGGGGGTATTGGGGTAATGATACAAAAGGTTTGCTAGCGTAGACCCTCTTTCACTCAGACTCAGCCCCCCCCCCCCCGAATCAAACTCAGCCCCCCCCCCCCCGAATCAAAATCCTGGCTATGGACCTGCCTGGCACCATCAGAATTTGTGATCTGGCATTAGCAGCTGATGGATAGTTTTGCAGCCTGTGGTGCCATTGTTACCACTTCAGGATTTGGTGGAGTGAGCACAATAAGGGAGGAAGTTATACAGACTTCAGAATAGAATAACCCCCCGCCCCCCAAATCATTCTTCACCATTGCCTGTGGTGCATCTAAATGGAAGAATTAATTAGTACAGTTTGACATCACTTTAACTGGCATGGCTCAATGTTATGGAATCATGAAAACTGCAGTTTGGTGAGGCACCAGCCCTCTTTGGCAGAGAAGGTGAAAGACCTTGGAAATCTACAGTTCTCTGGATCCCATAGCAGTGAGCCATGGCAATTAAGTCTTTGTGGGTCAACAACAGCTGGAGGGTTGTTGCATTATGCATATCTCTACTCTATAGCCAAGTGTGGAAACTTGCTGAATGCTATCCTGTAATTAAGGACAATAGATTATAGTTGATTGTCATTTGCTGCCTTCACTCATTACAATTTGCTTTCAAGACAGGGAATGTGCATTAAAATCACTTACATGTTTTAAGTGATTTTAATTCTTTTCAAAATAAATTCTTCATCACGACCAACAGCTTTTTTTATTTTCCTTTTCTTCTGGGTGAGATAATATATTGTTATAGCATAGATGGATTTATTTTGTTTTATGTTTAGAAGAGTGTTGTGTTGATGATGTGAGGAAAATACAAACGCTGGAAATATTGTAGTTAGAAACAGAGACGTAAAGTAAGGGAAATTGTGTCCTCATGCATGAATTCAGTACTATATTATCAGCAGTGTTACATGAACTAATTGCATAAAGGGCATAATAGTTTCTTGTTTAATTCCTTTTGGCTTATATCAAAGGAAGTCTTCTAACTTTCTTAGTGTGTGTAAAAGTGCTGACATTCTCAGCCTTAACTTTTGCAATGTATAGGCTTGCAAATTGTTGTATTCATGGCAGAATAAACTAGACTGCAAGCTTCCGATTGCTCTCAGGGGAGATTCTTTTACAGCTGCTCCAGGAGGAGTCTAGTTATTGGCCTCCATCCTTCCCTAAATGTAGGGGAGGGGGAGAAGCAATAAAAGGCTGTTTGTTTAACTGGAAACATTTGGGTAAGAGTGGGGGGTGTAAAGTCCATATTGTAAGGTAGCCATTGGCAGAACAAGAAGGGTTTGTTTGGTATGGGGAAAGGGGAAAACTATGAAACATTTGACAAAGTGCTGTTTAGAGGGAAAACTTGTGTGAGATCAGCAAATGCTTCCCCAAGGAGGCAGCTCCGAGAGAGCTGATTGTCAAAAGACATTGCGTAGTGCCGTTCCTTCATTAATACATTATCTGTGATAAAAAAAAGAAAGACATAGGAGATATTGGGGAGAGTTAGAAAGGGAAGAGGACAAAGTCTTTAAGAGGCTGATGCCACCAAGTTCTGCAACCTCACAATAAAAGCTTTATGCTGCAACATCCTTATGGAGATGCTACACGGGAGACTGAAATGTTATTTTTATAAAATTAGGGAGGAGAAGGAAAGAAAAACAAAATGCAGCCGTAGATATTAGCATATGTTTTGGAACAACTCAGGTAAGATAGGTCATCTTCACTCTTTTCTGTGGAGCTCCAACAGAAGAGAGTTCAGGCTGCCTCTGCCTCCTGTTGAACTTTTGACAGGTTGTAAAAACTGTTGTTTTGCTATGCCTTTGGATTCCATTTCTGGTTCTCAAAATGCTTTTAAAAAAAAATAAAACAACGATTCTGTTCTATTTTTGTTTTATTCGGGGTTCAAATAACTCCAAGTATTTTGATTTGCAATGTGTACTTAGCAGTTACACATTGCACAATTATTAAAATGTGTATCTATTCCTATTAGGAACCAGTAACTTTGTATATTATACTTCCTTTTTTGTAGAACATTTTAAAAAGATTTTTTCCTTGATAGAGACTGGCTCATTTTAACCATTTATCAAAGAGAGAGAGAGAGAGAGAGAGAGGAAAAAGGAAAATATTGGGGGATTATATAGTGTGGAATAAAATAATTTACAATAACTTTTGTTAAGTAATGAGAAAAGAAATATTCTGCCTGCCTTTTGATAATTCAATCATTTTATTCCTTGACTTTTTTCTGTTCTACTTTGTAAAAATTAAAATTGAAATAGTGTATTCTTTTATGAACTGAAAGGTATCTCATAATTATACTGTAACATCCCATGTTCTCTCTGAAAGCCTTTCCTATTAAAATCATGTTTGCCACCACCAGCTATTTTTGGTGGTGAAAAAATAAAATAGATCATTTTTATCTAACAGAATTTTTCTTATGATAATTTTTAATATATGTATTTGTGTGTATGTGTGAATTTGAATTTTAGAAGTTCGATACAAACTGGCGTTGGATAACATTTGCATTTAAAAGACTGTTTGCAAGTGTTTAAAAATGTAAATGTATATTTGAGGTAATGAAAATTAGTATATTAGTATGCTTTGGAGTGCCTTTGTGAGCCATCCCGGGTCCCTTCAGGGAGATGGCGGTGGGATAGAAAATAATAATAATAATAATAATCATCATCATCATCATCATATCGGAAATATACGTTGTTTCCTAAGGTGACTCTATTACAGGGTTTTCTTGGCAAGATTTGTTCAGAGGGGCCTTGACATTCACACTGAGGACCCATCTACACTGCCGTATTATCCAGTTTCATGGCTGAAACGTGGTCTCCAAAGACTCCAGAACCATAGTCCTATGCTCCAACTATTATGCCACAATGACTCCTATACCTGAAACATACTGATTAGCATGGGTGCATCTGCACTAGAATTAATGCAGTTTGACAGCATTTAAATTGCCATGACTCAATACTATGGAATCCAGGGATTTGCAGTTTGGTGAGGCACCAGCACTCTTGGGCAGAAAGGGCTGTAAAGCTAGGATTCCAGAGCAGGATTCTATAGATTGAGTCATGCCAGTTCAAGGGGTATCAAACTGCATTAATACTATATCTAAAATTAATATATCTTAAATTAATAGTTTTTGTATCTGTTCTTCAAAGATATATTTATTTATAATGGTCCCCAAGTATACTTTCACCCTATAGAAACCAAAACTACTGCAGAGTGAATAGGTATTATCATTTTGTGTCAACAAGCATTGCATAAATGTTGTAAAGCAATGCTTTTGGGTTGGGAAGCTTAGCCGTCTACAAGAAACATTGCCCAGCTGTATTTACTCAGTCTTTGGGGAGGCTCTTTCCGTGTCCCCCAGAATGAATGGGTAGGATAGGAGTTAAAGGCTGGTGTCTTGTTAATGACATGCACACAGGTAAATGTCCCTTGTGAGCCACACTGTGACCAGGGACCACTTGACCAGGGACCACTCTCCAATGTTAGTACCAAAAGGGTTACGAATCAATTTTTGGTCAACTTTAGATTCGGTTTGGTTATTTGGGGTGCTGATTCAGAAAATTGCATTGGATAGACCACATCAGCTCTAGGTTCTGATACAGAACATATGCCATCATCAGCAACAGGGAAGGAGTGGCAGGTGGCATGGAAGGAGCAAAAATAAAATTAAAGAGAAAGGAGGCTTACAGACCAGATTTTTGTCCTCTCGGCCCACTGCTGGTCCACGGTCCACAGGTTAAGAACCACTGAGCTACTGAAAATGCATCTGCTCATAGCTCCAAGGGGAGGAAAACCATGAATTATGCCCATACATCTTCCCTGTTCAGTCTAGGGCTGACTCTGTATTGCAGAACTAATGCAGTTTGACACCACTTTAACTACCATGGCTTGGTGGTAGGCACCAGTTGTCTTTGGCCAAGAAGAATCTTTTAAAACTACAAGTCCCACAATTCCATAACATTGAGCCATGGCAGTTAAAGTAATGTCAAACTGCATTAAAACTGTAGTGTAGATGCACTATAAATCCCCCTTTTAGACAGCTATCCGGATGCACGAAGGAAATGGAACTGGACGGGCAGAGCTTTATCCTTCTTCAGTTCGATCTAGGGACTTGTCAAAAAAGGCATCAATCAAAGAGTCGTTAAGGAAGAACTTCTTCTTTCTCACCTCATCACCTACCGTATTTTTAACATCTTTATTTTAATCAGTCATGTCCAGAGCTGTGTTGGCCCAGTAGGCCAACACAAAAATAGCATTGTCTAAATGAGAAAACATTTTCTTCTAAAATATGAATACCAGTGGCCATCTCCCAGGTATAAGATTGTTTTCAGAAATCGGAAAGTTAGTAATAAGTAGAAATTACAGTTTGAAAGCAATATTACCTCTTGTGTTATTCCAGAGTCTTCATTTACCATACAGATTTCTCTTTTGCATCCACCAATTATTCCCATAATATATTTAGATGTGCTTAAATCCCTATATTAAATTTGCTATATACGGCCAGCTATAAAACTTTACATTTTGAGTAAAGCAACACTTTCTACAAATTTGTATAGAACTGCTCAAATCAATTTTAAAAATTTCTAAAACAGGTTGTTTGAAACAGCCAGAGAGCAGGTAGGGGAAGGTATATAAAAGTTTATGGTTTTGCTCTTTGTAGGATGCATCATATTAAGAATGTGATGGAATAGCTTAGATCACTGGGTTGCTGTGAGTTTTCTGGGCCGTATGGCCATGTTCCAGAAGCATTCTCTCCTGATGTTTCACCCACATCTATGGCAGGCATCTCAGAGGTTGTGAGGTCTGTTGGAAACTAGGCAAGTGGGATTTATGTATCTGTGAAATGTCCAGGGTGGGAGAAAGAACTCTTGTCTGTTGGAGGCAATTCTGAATGTTACAATTGGCCACCTTGATTATCTACTTTGAACTGGATTTAGACCCCTTCTACACTGCCCTGTATCCCAGGATCTGATCCCAGATTATCTGCTTATCCCAGATTGCAGTGTAAACTTGTATAATCCAGTTCAAAGCAGATAATCTGGGATCAGATGTTGGGATATAGGGCAGTGTAGATCCAGCCTCAAACAATCCAGTTCAAAGCAGATAATCTGGGATCAGGTTCTAGGTCATATGGCAGTGTACATTCAGCCTGTATATCCACTTTGCATTCTATATTTTAAAAACAATACTAAGGACCAAATTCATTTTTTATTCCCAACTTTGCTAGACCTACTGAATGAATGTGACTTGTGAAGTCTATACCTATCTTAGATGGTCATTGAGATGCTAACACAAAACTAAGGCTGGGCAGAGAATGGATGAAAATGCTGCTTGGATTTATTCTGTGAATTGATTCTGGTTCTATGGCTGAACAACATTCAAAATGTTATGTTCTGTGTTTATTTTTATGCTTTACATTCTGTTTTTATGTTTATGATGTTTTGTACAACAGTGAGCCTTTGGTATCCACAGAGGTTTGGTTCCAAAATCCCTTTGGATAGCAAAATCCATGGATGCTCAGATCCAATTATTTGCCATTTCTCCCTTATGTAAAAGGGCAAAATGAAGCTTTGCTTTTTGAAATTGGTTTGCTTGGAATATTTTCAAAGTGAGGATGGTGAAACCTGTGCAAAAAGAATCCACAGATCTGGAAGGCCAACAGTATGCGTGTTCAGAAGAATTGATCACCTCACAACCTGCCATAGATGTGGGCAAAATGTCAGGAGAGAATGCTTCTGGAATATGGCCATACAGCCAGAAAACTCATAGCAACCCACTTATGTTTAAATGTTTTAAATCTTTTTAAATAGTAATTTTTTAGCAGAAGGTTTGCCTTGAATGTTGTAAGCAGCCTTGGGGCCCTTGGAAAAGGAAGTAAAAGTAAAGGTAAAGGTTTCCCCTGAGATTGAGTCTAGTCGTGCCCAATTCTGGGGGGTGGCGCTCATCGCCATTTCTAAGCCAAAGAGCTGGTGTTGTCCATAGATACCTCCAAGGTCACGTGGCTAGCATGACTGTTACCTTCCCACCAAAGCGGTACCTATTGATCTACTCACATTTGCATGTTTTTGAACTGATAGGTTGGCAGAAGCTGGGCCTAACAGCAGGAGCTCACCCCACTCTCTGGATTCAAACTGCCAACCTTTTGGTCAGCAAGTTCAGCAGCTCAGCAGTTTAACCCATTGTGCCACCAGGGGGCCTAGGAAAAGATAAGGTGTGTATAAATTGAATAAATAAATTAAACAATGTGTGTGTGTGTGTGTGTGTGTGTATTTGTTTTAAAGGAAGATGCGATAGCTCTCCTGAATATCCAAAAGGCTCCTATGCAGATTTCTTTTCTATTGCTCCAGAATTGAGGACTGAAATTCATGTGTTGAAACTAATGAGTTCAAGTTACAACTAACTTAAGCTTGTTGGTTAAAGTGGAAGTACTCTATGAACAACTTACAACAGAATAGGGACCCATTTTAAAAATATGTTTTTTCTTATCTCATATAATGTTTATATATAATGTTAAAATTAGGATATGTACCTCTGTGAGAAGAAAGTAGTACTTTCGTTATCCAAATTCCCCCGTGACAAAGTCTTCAGAACAGACAACATTTTGGAAGTCTCTGTGTGCCTATGTGTCTGCTTTTCATGAGGAGGAAACCCTGTGGCTGTAAGCCAGACAGTTTGAAGGACCCCAGACTGTGACAAGTGCCACTTTCCCAAAAGTGTGAGCATGTTCTGCAGGTACATGTCTTGAATTTCCAGCTGATAATTTAAAATAACCTCTCATATTCTCTTGCTATTGATTGTCAAGCATGTATAATGTTTTGTACAAAGTACCAGAACTATATAGTGAGAGGGGAAGCCAATGCACAGGAGAATGTGAGATGCGATAGATGAAGATGTTTCCATACCTGGAACTTAAGCACATAAAGAAACATTCCCTTCAGCAACTAGTAGTCGCCTGAATATTGTAAACTGGAGGCACTTTGGATAGCTCCCCTCCCCCAAAGCTATGCATGTAAAACTAGGAACAGGTGGGATAAAGTTCTTTTTGACACAATCCCAAGAAATCAAAACCTTTCCATGTCCCACCGGAAGAAGTAAGAAGGGTGTTTTAATTCTCAAGGCAGTTTGGCAAGGATCCCAAGCAATCCTTAGGCAGGTGTACCTCCTGTTTTCACTTCAAACTGTAGGCACTTGCATTGTGTTGGACATCACTTCAGATTTCCTGGTTGTTGGGAGTGGATTTGTGTGGTTATAAAAGATAGACTGGGCTTTAAGGATGTACTGTCTCACATTTTTTTGAATTGATCACAGGTTCAAATCTTGGGAGTGGCGTGAGCTTCCGCTGTCGGCCCCAGCTTCTGCCAAACTAGCAGTTTGGAAACATGCAAATGTGAGTAGATCAACAGGTACCGCTTTGGCAGGAAGGTAACGGTGCTTCATGCAGTCATGCCAGCCACATGTCCTTGGAGGTGTCTATGGACAACGCCGGCTCTTCAGCTAAAAAATGGAGATGAGCACAAACACCCAGAGTCAGGCACGACTGGACTTAATGTCAGGGGAAAATCTTTACCTTTTTAAAAGATATAGCCCAGTATCGAGTGATGACTCCTCACTGGGCTTTAAGGGTGTACTGTCTCACATTTTTTGAATTGCATACCCTGGTTTAATTCATAAACTAGCCACCTATGTCAAAAGGTACCACTCAGATCTGCTCTAGACTATTATGATCTTGAAACAGGCAAAAAGAGTTTTGACAGGACACGTGTATGAGAATACACTGCACTATTTTGAATTAAAAACTGGGGTAGAATCAGAGAATCTTAGAATCATAAGCGTCAGAAGTTGCACTTATCCAGTTGAACCCCATTCTGCCATGCAGAAACGCACAATCAAAAAACTCCTGACAGATGGCCATGCAGTCTTTGTTTAAAAGTCTACAAAGGAGGAGACTCCATCACACTCCCAGGCAGCGTATTCCATTACCAAATAGTTATTGGAAGCCATTATTCAAAATTTTAATCACTTCTTGGTGGGTCACATGGGAAAGCTTAGCCATCCCATTTGTCATCGGGGCTCTTTTACAAAAGTATTGTGCATACTAAGAGCGGGCTTAATTTCAGCTTAACTTCTCTTTTGCATCAATAGATGATAGCATTCAGTGTGCATGCTGAATAGCCTTTTAATCCGTTTCACTTTAACTGGTCCAGTGTTTGTTTTGTGTTGGAGGGTGCACAATGCAAATAAGTATCTTAGACTTAAGATTGCCAGACTTTTAGTAGCTTCACTGCAATGTTTTTAGCCCCAAAAGAGCAAACAGGTAAAGCTTTGCATCATTATGTGTCTGGAATAATTTTGCTCTCATATCCTCCTGCTATGAGACATACAATTGGCAGCAAGTTAAATCAAATTAGCAACCCTAATATTTGAAAGTATTTGTTTAGTATTGATTTCTATTCTTCTTCTTAGTGAATGCCAACTTTTTTTGGGGGGGGGGGTGTCAAATTTGTTTATTCCTCTGGATTTCCTCGACTTTTATTTCTTTTCATGATGAGCATATACTGAGGCTATATTTATACAATTTTAGTTTTCGTTAAACGGTGGATTTATTTTGAGTTTGGCTTATTTTGGAAAAGGAAGTATGACTCAGGCCTATATGCTTTTCTTGAGTAAACGGTTGCAGATGTCAAGTTAGGAGTCGTTAATTTGCAACGATGTTATTTCCACAACCATTTAGGATGAGGAAATATACTAACACTTGCCCTGTAGTATCGTTTTGCAGCAAAACAATATGGTTACAATGAAGTACTTTTAATTTGCACTCATCTCAAAAGCAAGTCCAATTCTGTTGAAACCAATCAAATTTACAACATTTAGTTTAGGCTGGGTTGTGCTCTGACAATATTTATTTGCCCATCTAATCAGCATTATGCTATCAAAGCACTGTAAAGAAATGATGCCGTAGGGAACATTTACTCCTTTTTTATTCCTAGCATCTTCTGTTCTGGACAGAAAATCGTTCAATGAATTCAAATTGCAAAAGAAGAGCTTTCACCTAAACTTTCAGAAGAACTTCTTGAATGTAAGACCTTTTGCTAATAGAGTTTGTGTTAATACTCTGTCATAATAAAGCTTTCTGGCTTCTGCAAAGAAGAGAAAATGAATAGGAGAGAGTTCTGCAGTTATTTGTGATCATTTTGCATGAACATGCGCTTTCTTGATTTTTTTTTAATTAACTAGGGATGGATATATTTGAAATGTTGTCTAGAAATAAAAGTTCTTCAACTGAAATTGTATGAGAAATTAAAATGACCAAAACTCATTTTCAACCTTTTTATATGCTATTCCTCCTGTCCAAAATACCGATGAGATACTAGAAGTATAAAAGACAGAATCTTCCTCAGCTTGGAAATAATCTTTGAAGAGTAAATGATTTTAGTTGCAATTCTCAAGCCTGTACTCTAACTGAGGTGATTACCATTATAGCTGCAATGTTAAAATAAGTCTGATTTTCTATTTCTCAGAAGTAACTAAAATAGACAGTTCCTTCTTAAAATGCTAATACTTCGCAAGTGTGGTAGAATAAAAGCACTCGCTTTGCATCTATTTATCAAGAAAGAGCACAAACCAGAACTTGAATCCTGTGATCGTCTCCCACCTTCTGTAAATATAATAACTAAAAGTTAAAGTTTCAGTGCAAAAGTTAGCAGTGTTAGTCTTTGTTGTGCTAAAATAGTAATGCAATGTTATTATGCCCAATGATTAGGAAAAGGAATCAGATCGTTTGGGAGGCTAGTTACTGTCAGGGTTTTCTCATTAACACTTCTGTGCATTTCTTGAGATGAAACCTGACTACAGAAAATAGGACTGCTTTTTTGTGTATCAGGAGTGACTTGAGAAACTGCAAGTTGCTTCTGGTGTGAGAGAATTGGCCGTGTGCACAGATGTTGCCCAGGGGACGCCTGGATGTTTTGATGTTTTACCATCCTTGTGGGAGGCTTCTCTCATGCCCTCGCATGGGGAACTGGAGCTGACAGAGGGAGCTCATTCACACTCTCCCCGGATTCAAACCTCTGCCCGTAGTCTTCAGTCCTGCCGGCACAAGGGTTTAGCAAGGGAATGCTGAACCAGATCCACCCCTAGGCATATAATATTTTCATCCAAAAGGCACAGCAAGTTTGAATTTTCAGAAACTAGAAACTAGAAAAGAGGCTTGAATATATACATATTTTATTTAAGACTATCAACTGGTGTCTGGAAAGTGGATCCTTTTTATAACAAAGGTTTCAAGAGGGACATTTCCACACAATTTTGACTTGCCAGCATTGCGGTTGCTCTTGTTTTTGTGTTTGATTGTTGCATCCTTTCTATGCACACTTTCCCTTCATAGAAAAAAAGAATGGCATTGCTAAATGTAAACACAGTGGTTTAGGGCATTTGTTGAGATCTTCCTTAAATAAACAGAAAAATCTGAAAACCTACAGTCTTTACACCAACAAGCTCTTTAGCTGTGTCCAGCTGATGAAAGTATATTCACTATACAATCATTTTGTAGCAGGTTAAAATGGTGCAACTCATTTCCTGGCATGCCAAGCTGTGTGGCTTTAGGGTACAGAATGTGTAAGCCTGAAAAAAAATCTCTGGTGGCTGGTAGCAGATGTACTGAAGACCTGGACTGATAGGTAATATTTCTTCTGGAACTTATTGGTACTCTCCCACCAGATCCCTGGAAGCACAAAGAGGGGAAAGTTAATAACAGGGATATTATTCAGAACTTTGACAAAATTCATTTGAGATTATACAGTGCTTTTAAAATAAAACCTAGTTAATATTAGCCACGAGGAACAGGCAATCTGGTCCAATCTGTGTCAGGTTTCCAGAATAGAAGGTAACACTTTCCAATGGACACAGATATGAAGCCGATCCTAGCACATTTGGAAAAGAAAGCTGCCAGTCCAGGACATCAAACAGACTTATCCTAGACCACAAATCCCAGAGTTAATTCTGTAGGGTTACAGTTTACAAGTTTCTCTTCATAGGAACCATGTTTTAAAAGTTTTATAATATTTATATATTTTATCTGCATTATTGTTTATATATAGTATTGTTTCTATGTTGTTGAATTGTGGCATCGAATTATGCCAAATTATGTAAGTTGCCGTGAGACCCCTTCGGGGTGAGAAGAGCAAGATATAAATCTATAAATACATACATTTTCTTTCCTCCCTCTCCCTTTGTGTGCATTTGTGGATATGCAAACATAAATATATAGAATGGCACAGGTCATACACCTGAATGATTGCATCTATATAATTGCCCCTTTACATATTTTAATCTAAAAATATGGGTACATTCTAATCAAAGTTCGGTGTTACAAGGGTGGTGGTGGTTTTATATAACACCATTGATATGGTGGTCTTAGTCTTTGGACAGATGGGCCATTACCAGATCTAACTAGTCCATTGGATGTGGTTAGTTCTGTCTATGATGTTACCATCCTCTGTTACACCAGCCTCAGTGGTATTAGGCACTGGATTTGAATGGATGTATCGTGTTCAAGTCGAAATAGAATATGCAACTTAGGTATTTATTTGGACATAGTGATAGTGAGGTTTGTTTCCTGATAACTGTGTGTGGATTTTGAGTCTTTGATATGTTTAATTTTAAGTGAATTGAAATGAATCTCTGTGTGAACCTGCCCAGCATTGCTTCTAAGCAAATTCTATTTGTAATAGCTATGAAGGGGTGAATGTGTAATGAATTCTGGCCTCGAATTTCAATGAAATTTATTAGCATTTGATTCAGAATAGACAAAAGAATGCACTTCTTCAAACAACAAGCCATTCAATCATGAAAACGTACCTCTGCCATCAGGCATTTAGTGAACAATAACAGGCAAGGCTGATGGGGATGATGTGAGTGAGCTTTTGGACGGCTGTGAACTTTTAAATATATTTAATTGTGTTTTAATTTTCCACGGAACAAAATATATAACTGTTTTTTAACTGTGTTTATATTTTAATGCAGTTAGTCTGTTTTTAATTGTATTGTGCTATTAGCTGCCTCAAGGGATAAAAATGAATAAACAAATGAGGGATTTTTTTTGCCAGAAGAGATGGTGATGGTTTTAACAAATTCATGAAGGATGAGTTTGACAATGGGTATTAAACATGAATTCTGTACAAAACTCCAAGATTAAAGGCAGCATCCCTCTGAATTGTATTGCTGGGAGACAAAAGAAGGAAAGTATTGTTGTCTTAGCCTAGCTCAGGACTCTCAGAAGCATGCCTCCCTTGCTACCAATTAATGTAATTTGATGCTGTTGCTTGTTGCTTATGTTTTGGTTTTATTTTTGCTGTAATATGTTGGCCCCATGTAAGTCGCTCCGAGTCCCCATTGGGAAGATGGTGGCGGGGTATAAATAAAGATTATTATTATTATTATTATTATTATTATTATTATTATTATTAGGATGGTAAAGCTCCCTTATTTGTATTGTCTGAGGCTTTCACAGACAGAACCACTGGAGTTTTGTGTGGTTTCTGGGCTGTATAGCTATGTTCTAGCAGTGTTTTTTCCTGACATTTCACCTGCATCTGTGGCTGGCATCTTCAGAGGTGAAACGTAAGAAGAAAATGCTGCTCGAAGACGGTCATACAGCTTGGAAATCACACAACTCTGGATTTGTTACTCTATGCCAGGCATGCTCAAACTGCAGCCCTCCAGCTGTTTGGGTTTTCAAGTCCCAAAAACCCTAGCCAGCTTGTTCACTGGTCAGGAATTTTAGGAGTTGGAGGCCCAAACAGCTGGAGGGCAGCAATTTGAGGATGCCTGCTCTACATTTTAAATGAGCTATCCAAAGTGCTAGATACATTTGGGGAATATGGTTCAGAACCTTGGACAGCTCTTTTAAAATCCAGCATAAGATCAAAAATAGGGAAGTGGCTTGTATGAGCCCTAGAGATATAGAAAGGGGATAGTGACAGTGAACTTCCAGATATCACTGGATTGTAGCTTCTATCATTTCTCATGGTTGGCCATACTGGCCATGGTTACTGGAACTTCCCATCCAATAGCATCTGTGGGGCCACCGATTTGCAACCCTGTAAATACATTTTTACAATGTGGAAATCAACATCATCCCCCTACACTAGAATTTACAGCCAAAAATGGTTAACAAAAAATCTGGCACCTCTGGGTCACTTTTTGGCTAATCAGCCACTTCAAGAACTCTTGAGTAGCCATATCATCCAGGAGCTTGTTGTAATCACTGGTGAACGTGCCATCTGCATGTCTTCTGCCAACGTCTTCAGCTGCACCAGCTCCTTCCGCAAAACTTAAAGGAGAGAAACAGACAAATGACATCCTTCTAGAACAAAATAAAGCTTGCCTTTGTGCAATCTTTTATTTTTTACCAAAGTTCCCAATCCATAGAGGACTGTGTCTTATATCTCCTTAACAACCAACTTTCCACAAAATGGCTGGAAATTTTATCCCAAAAGCAATTCCTTACAAATATTTTTTTTTCAAAAGGGTATCATTTGGCACAATTCATCCAAAGCGAAATCTTTGCAATCTCCTATCGATGTCAACAGGAAATGAACCCCATGATTATCTCACCCATTTACAGAAATGGAATTTAAAAATGCTGACTGGATTCTGTTATCTGTGTGAACTCATCCCAGGAGTGTTTGCTACACATTGTTGTTAGTGAAGTCCCAAATTCAATCAGCAGATATTAATATATCTTATATAAAGCATACACATCTTTGTAATTCATAACAAAAATTGTGAGGCTTCCCGCTGATGAATTCAGGAAACATTTTGACTGTCAATTGGAGTAAACAGGTTACATACTGGATTTATGGTTGGGTAAATACACCAATGTGCTTCCCTAACACAAATAAGGTAAAGGTTTCTCTTGACATTAAGTCTAGTTGTGTCCCACTCTGAGGGGTGCTGCTCATCTCCATTTCTAAGCTAAAGAGCCAGCATTGTCCATAGGCACCTCCAAGGTTATGTGGCCAGCATGACTGCATAGAGTGGCATTACCTTCCCATCCAAGCAGTACCTATTGATCTACTCAGATTTGCATGTTTTCGAACTGCTAGGTTGGCAGAAGCTGGGCCTAACAGCGGGAGCTCACCCCACTCTCAGGATTCGAATCACCAACCTTTCGGTCAGCAACTTCAACAACTCAGCAGTTTAACCCACTGCACCATCAGGGGGCTCATCAACACCAACAGAGCTTTGTTAATGAACTTTTCAAAATATCAGTATTCCCGGGAGCTTTATTCTCAAAGAAGGATGAGGATATTTATGCTTATCATGATAGTGCTGCATTTCTATTTTCCCCCCCAATTGTTGCACAAGAATACCATATTGCTGCTCAGAAAGGCACAAGGCAGCTTTCTTATCTGATAAGAGGAATTAATATTTGACAAGATATCAGTATTCACTTTTCCTGAGGCAAATGTTCTGAAATCTTGTTAAGGTTAATTAAGGTCAGAAACTAAAGAGACAACATATCTCACTGAAGCCCGAATGCAATAGTTGGCAGGCAAATACACTATAAAAAAAGTATCACGCAAAACCCAATATCCTTCAGAGTTAAATGTACTCATAGCAAAGACCAACTGCTTCATTGAGCATTTCTTTTCACCTCTAAATTTAATACCTAAGGAAGCTTTGGGGCGGGATGGGAGAAGAGGAGGATGTAGAAATATCTTGCTGTAAGCAACATCAGATGGCACTGATAGTTTTGCTCAGAATCTACAACAGCCTGCTATCTTATTTCTCTATATCCATTTGATGATGTGCAAGCATACAAACATATGGAGAGAAATCCTGTTCCTGCTTTATGGCCGTGGGGTTCCTTTCAACAGGTACACAAATAGAAATGAAAGAGCAGTCACTTGCTGTGATCCCCATCAAACGTATGGCGTAGATTTGACTGGTAATAATAATATCAGAACAGACTGCATTTCATAGACCTGTTATGTTCTCTTGAAGCTATGGAAGCTTTCAAGGCTAGGTACACAAGACACATAGTAGCACAACGGCACCAGACTACCCATAGGCATATGAAAACAGAATGGTCTCTAGGCAGGAGTGGGTTTTGCGCAGAGAACTGGCGATGGCGAGGGTGCTTCACCCTTCCCTTTTTCACCTTCCCTCTTTTGAAGTATTCCCCCATGGGAAAGAAGTGGGGAAATGAATTAATATTCAAACTCTCATTGCTTCTTTACTAAAGAAAAATCCCTAATGTTGTATAAACAAAAGAGACCCGGTACATGAATGTGCATGTAAAATACAACCACCCTGAAACATGTCCCTTAGAAATGTACTAACAGGGTGCAAGGAAGAATGTATGCTCTTGAATGTCTGCTTTTTGTGGGCTCCAAAAACTGATATCCACCACTCCTAAAATGTGCTTCTTTGGTCATAATAAAAAGCCATGGTATCCCTGGGCCGATATCGTCACACTCCAACCAATGCTTTAGAAATCATCTAAGGGCTAACATATAGTATTGCCTATCTAGGGTTGTATAACAGGGCATCAGTCATGTCTTGGTTGGCTGCCTTTCTACATTCCAGCACACATTGTTGACTCTCAGATCTTATTTTATTATTATTACGGCAATCATAATCAATTCTGTAGAGTGCCAGTGACATACACAGTGCTTTTTACAGCAGGCAATATTAATTTCAAGCACGAAACCAAGAGAGAAGAAGGAACAAGAAATCCTGCTCAGGAGAGCTCACAGTCTAAAGGTATCAATAAGTACATATGGGACAAGGACGGTTGATGTCTCAACTGCCACACCATGCGGGCGAACACGTAGGGGCCTTGAAGATTGTTGTGAGTGGGCTTTATTAGGAGAGGAAATGAAGCAAAAAATATGCTGTTCCAAATGTACAGTTGCTTCGAAGGATGGATCAAAGTTAGCAGTGGGTAGAACAGACCAAGGAGCAAAAAGAAGGGGAGGTTGTCAAGAGAGTGGTGAGAACAGGATGTAGGTGGTTCCTGATGGAGTACAGGTTACTGATGGAGGTGTTGGCAGCCTAAAGTTATGGGATGCTTGGAGGCAGGGGAGGGGTAAATATTCAGCGTATTGCAGAAAGGAGAGTGGGAAGGCAGGAATAAAACTTTAAAAGGGGTGGAAGGATGATGACAGTGTGGTGATGAGTTTAGCAGCAACTTCTCCTCTTGGTGAGGAAGGAAGGAGAGGCTCGAGAAGGAGGAGTTTGTACAAAGTTTAGAAATAACAGCTCGAAAAAACTAAAGGAAAAGCAAAATGCCATAAACATCAGAAGCATGCGAATAAGGACTGTGGGCAAATAGGAAACAAGAGTGAGTTGGGATAATAATCCTGGTGATCCAGGAATGTCACAGTATGTCATATGGAATAGGGATGGGTGCAGAAGAAGTCAGATGGAAACTGAAAACATTGACCTTCAGAATACGAGACAAAATGACCTATTCAAATATGTAACTGCACAATGAATTTGCAAAGAGATACATTTTAATTAGCAGTTGGATCATTTCACACACCCATGATAATATCCTCAGTTACAAAATTGTGATGTGAAATACAGAGAGGGAAGACGGGGGAATAATATTAGAGTTTCACTATGCTTTGATTGATGATTGCCCCCCAAAAGCTAAGAAATGCTTAACAATAGTAGCAACAGATGGGTTCTTACTCTCTTCTCCCTCGTCCATTCACAAGCCAAGCAATGAACTCCTTGGCAGCTTGACCTTCCAAGTAAGAGCTGATATCACTGGTATAGGTGCCATCAGCATGTCTCTCGTACTCAGCATGACGCCTGGCAAGTCCGTTGCTGAAAGAAGGACACAGTGTTTGAGGACAGATTGTCTTCTTGTATTGTCTTCTTTCTGTCACTTTCCCCCCTAGTGTCCCTCCCTCT
Source organism: Anolis sagrei (assembly GCF_037176765.1). NCBI lineage: Eukaryota > Metazoa > Chordata > Lepidosauria > Squamata > Anolidae > Anolis > Anolis sagrei. Next base: position 199,254,052 of record NC_090021.1, on the reverse strand, counting down.
CTCCTTCCTTCATACCCTCCAAGAATCATCCAGCCAGCCTGGCTTCCTGGAGCTGTAGTCCAAAAGAGTTGTTTTTTCAAGCTCTGATATGGTCTAACATGGCCAAAGAATGGGACTTAGAGTGGGCCTATGCAGATTAGAAACGTGTGAGAGGCTGTTGTCACCAGGGCAAGGAGCAGGTTTAGGTCCTTATCACACTAGAGCTTAAAGAGTAAGCAAGAAGTATGCATCCCATTTGAAATCCTGTGGCTGCACCCTGCAAAATTCTGGGGCTTGTAGCTTAGTGAGACCCAGGACATCTCTGAGCAAGCATTTTAAAGACCTCTTCTCTTCTATCAAGTCTATGATGTCCCTGATTCCATTAATTCAGACCACCTTTTCCCTCAGGGATCAAATCTTTGGGAAGTGGGCAGGAAAGCTTAGATGAAGGAGCCCTCACTAGCAAGTATTCTAATATGGGCTGTCATAAATGGCCTGTGGTAAAGAAACCTGCCCATGATCACAGTGATAAGTATTTGGCCCTTTGTCCTTAAAAGGGGATGTTTACATGGGTATTTTTCAGATCATTATGCATGCAATAAAGGGATCCTGTGATTGATTTCCCAAGCACTGATTTGCAAATGGAGCCTTTCTGTTTAGATTCTCAGAAAGTGAATATAACGTATGAAGTGGCTTAAGAGCAATCTGATTCTTCAAGCTATCTCTGATTGCAGAAGCACCATAAGACAAGACTCTGTGTGTCACATGTTAAGGATAGCTAAAGGAAGTGCCCAAGTCCCCAATTCATGATGGTAATATTGTCATAGTACTCTCAGTACTGGTACAGATGAGTCAGTCTAGCACTGAGGCAGGCAATTGGCAGATGACTGAAGAGTCCTTCCATCCCTCAGTGTGCATCCCAATCAGATATGTTTGTTTTGCCAAATTTGTTTTACCCACAGTCATACATCACAAGGCAGAGCTGTTATGGAGCATTCAATATGACATTTGAGGAAGAATGAGTATCTGCGTACTGGTGCTCCATATTTACAGGGAAATAGCCACATGTTCTCTGATTCAGTGTGCTAAATTCCTTTGGTTGGGAACTAGCTTTGCTTCGAGCAGGCCTTCAACTGAGTGTATCTTGAAACGACACTGGAATGAACTAGGACGATGAATTTTGGCTATGACCCCAGGACTTGACGAAGCGGATTTTTAGTATAAGTATATGTTATGTTGTATTGTCTGGTTTGTATTGTCCTGATTTATTGTACACTGTCCTTTTCTGTTGTTGTTCACCGCCCCGAGTCGCCCTCGGGCTGAGAGGGGCGGTCAATAAATGCAAGAAATAAATAAATAAATAAATAAAGAACTGTATTTCCCATTATGGCCTCAATATGGTCTCCAGTCAAGTCTAAGATGTCCCCCATTCAGTTAATTCAGACCACTGTCTTAACTCAGTGATCAAACTTTTAGCTGGACTGTCTTTAGTGTGGACAACTTCGCCAAGGAGTCTTTTCACAAATTGATTATCTGAAGATAACGAGACTGTAAATCTATCAATTAAGTTTTCTGTGTAGTTATGTGTATTACAAAATACGATGCTTTTGTCTGTTTGGATAATCCTGTTGCATTACAGAGCTATAGTTCCACACATTTCCCATTTTTAAAAATATTTACAGTGAATAACTAAATTCATGTTTACCTACCTTTCTTAGGGACCCTTGCTTTCTCCTTGTTTGTGTACTGATTCAATTACATTGTATTTAATGGGGGGGGGGTTATGTGTTGTGTGTGTGAATTGTATGAAATATAAAATACGGTACATAAAGCAATATTTTTAAGTCCCCTCTCCTGACATGAATTCTGCTAAAGGCTTCTGGTGTAAATGCAAACCGAAAATCTCAAAGTCTATTCAGGGACTACTTCACACTTAGTGTGATTGTGGATACATATACAATATTTCACATCTAAAAGTAAAGAAGGAAATGAATGCACATGGCAAATACACACATGTATTTGCCATGGCTCCCTGTTGTATTTACTTATGTCAAGGAGCTGTGACGGGCTCTTGTTCCCTGCAAGGTGCACATGGTGTGCCATATATCCATTTTATATCGTTCCACTTATCATGAATTTGCTTCCACATAATGTGTGAAGTAGCCCATATGTCTGAGAGAACATTATCCAAAATGAAGGTGTGGATGGTTCTAATGACGCATGTGCCCACAATGCCAAGAGCATGGCTAGTTGTGATACCACATATGCAACTTGCCGCAAATTTACACTTGCCAAGTATCTTGACTTCATCTGCCCACACTTGGATTCAATTGATTAGAAAATTCTAATTTAAGCCAGCGTCCTAAGATCACTTTTTGGATGGAACTTTCCTCACAGTGAATGGGCCGTGTTTCCCCAAAAAGAAACTATCGAAGGGTATGTAGCTGCAGAAGCACATCAGTTCTCCAGGGGCAAGTCCTGCATGTACAAGAATCTGCAGTACAAGGACAGTGTTCTGTGGTAGAGCACATACTTCGCATGAAGGCAGTCTTAGGTTCACTCCCCATGATCTTCAAATAAGGGGATTGGGTGGTAAGATAAGGGAAGATATATCTGACTATACTCCTGGTATAGAAGAGGCAGGACTGAACTATGTGATATGTGCCCTTAACTCCAGGGATGGATAGTGAATCCACTCTTGGTTTAACGACTGTTCCACTTGCAGTATGTTGTACAGGACCTGAACGTCTGTTGGGAATAGGAACCACAACTTAGGTGGCTCCCATACAACTTAGGGCTACTGGAGGAAAAGTAGCTGTAAAGCTGAGACTGGATTTCCTACCATCATGGCAATATGGTAGATTTTCTAGATTTGAAGGACCTGAAGATGTACAGAATGCACTGGTAACCTCAAGATTGGACTTCTGCAACACACTTTACATTGGGCTACACTTGTACCAAGTTCAGAAGCTCCAACTGGTTCAAAGTACGGTAGCCAGATTGGTTATGGGAACATTTAGGAGTCAGCATATTACACCTGTCCTAAAGTCACTCCACTACCTGCAAATTAGTTTCCAAAGTACAAGGTGTTGGTTTTGACCTTTAAAGCTCTACATGGATTGGGTACAAGTTACCGACAGGATAGCCTTCTCTTGCACAATCCCCCCAGAACACATATGTCTTCTGTGGGGTGGCTACTCCAAACAGCCAGAACCTGTCTGGCCACTGTCACTCAGAGGACCTTTTCATTGCCCCAAGACTGTGGAATGACCTGCCGGAAAAGCTCCGACAGCTAAATGAGCGATCAGAATTTTAAAACCATCTAAAACCTATCTCTTCCAGCAGGCCTACCCAGCCAGTTGAAAGCATAAATTTTAAACTCATGTCCTGTATTTGGTTTCCGTCCTGTGTGACTAATGTGTATTTTATAGAAATGCTTGATATGTGTCTTTTATGGAACTGCATTTTAATAGGTATGAAATTTTTATAGTATTTGTGTGCTTTTTACTGTGCTGTGATTCACCTCGAACCATGGGGAAAGGCAGGTAAGAAATAATAATAATAATAATAATAATAATTATTATTATTATTATTATTATTATTATAAACTTACTGGACAGCCCTGGGTTGTTTCTCCATTGCCATCAGTTTTGAAAGTACCCCACAAAGGGTGAGCTCTTCCCAGCCTGACTTTTTCCTCCTGGCAGATCATCAGGTTGTCAAACCCAGACACACAACACATAGCAGTATTGGACACTAGTATATGTGGACCACCCCTTTTATGAATGCCAACCAGGCCAAACTGGGATATGTTTTGTTGTGGTGGTCAAGTTCATTCAATCAAAGTACCTTGAGAGTTGGTCCAGTAGGTTTTCTTTCTCTTTTTCTTCAAATCCTTGTTGTCTGCAGCAGAAATTCATAATATTATTAATTCTTAAAATGCTTGAATAGACAGAAATGCTCTTAATTAGTTCAAAACCATGGCATTCTAGCATGACATTTAAATGTGTAGGATAAGAATTACATGTGCACTGCATGCCTGCATATTAATCTCATAATGACTCTACAGCTGTTGAAAACAACAGATGTAAAGTTATTATGGGGTTAATATGCAGAATATATAAATATTATGGTCATTACTTATACCTAGATTACATCTGATTGATCAACTGATGTACTTAGTAGTTAGCAATGTTCAAGCTTGTTTTTGTCTTATGATTTCCAGATTAGAACAATTTGAAAGCAACAGGGTATTAAATGTTTGAAACACAATGGTTTAATTCTAATGGGGTTTAAAAGCAATTACTCTCTTTGGCTATAACGCCCGGTGTTCCTAGACCCATATGGCTAGTACAACAGACTAGGAGATTCTGAGATTATAGTCTAAAAAACTTTTCTCAGTGCCAATGACTCAGTTCATAAAATGATTCAAACTCTGAGCCAACAACCTATCCCATCTTGCAGTACATTTTGGTTACCATCCAAATATGAACAAAGCAGCCCTCCGGATCAGTTCTAACATATCTTTTGCCCAGAATTATTAAGGCAACATTGATCCTTCTTTCTTGGCTCAGGTTTAAGTTCTAAGCAGGCACATTTATCTAAAAGAATATTTCTTAAAATATGTTCATCCCAGTAGATACTATGGGAACATGGGATGGCATCCAAATAAAATAAATTCAAGTGGTTGGAAATTACAGTTGATTCTTTGTATCCATGGATTATGTATCCACAGTGTCAATCACCCAAGGCTAAAAAATATTCCCCTCTCAAAAAATTCAAAATGCAAACCTTGATTTTGCCACTTTATATAAGTACACAATTGCATTGTCCATAATATATCATGGGACTTGAACATCCATAGATTTTTGATATCCATCTGGATGGGGTGTCTTGTACCCAAGCCCAATGGATACCAAGGGTAAAGTCAAAGTTTCCAAGTCAAAGTCCTAATAGTAGCTTATTTCATTAATTGTTTGTAGTGGGCATGATCCTGCTTCTGCCAGATGTCAATGTAAAGGCCAGGTATAAAGGTTCCGAGTATCCCTGTCCACAACTAGAGCTGGGCTGATAGCATTCCAAGGCACAGTGATGTTATGCTGTGTCTGTTCTAGAATTGCAAGGCAAGGACTCATTCCCCTCTAACATCCAGACATTTAGCACTGGCACCCCACCCCATGTGTATAGTTTTCTCTTATATAGAGGATATGTAAATTCCATAGAGCCAAACCCAGAGGTCTAACCATTGGGTTATTCAAAATGAGTCCTTTCCAAGTACTCTGCTAATGAAAACAGAGTTGAGAGAAGTTTTTATTTAAAAGGCTGTAAGAAATTCGGTAAACCCAGCCAACAAGCCCAGTCAAAAGGACAGTCTCTCTCAAGAGCAATGCAACACTGACATGTTAGTTGCTTGGCTTGCATATTACATGTAAAAGCAGGACTATGCTCATGACTGAAGACACCTCTTTCTCCCCCAACTTCTGTCCATCAGATGGCGGAACCATACTGTATGGTGATAATGACAATGCAAAATGCCAAGGAAGTGAAACAACAACAGATATGATTGTGAAACAACAATGGATGGTGGGGTATTTGAAGACCAAATACTGACCTGTGAGACAGCAAAGTATCAAATTGCTTTGCTTGCATCAGAAATGGTGAATGGTACAAAGTGGTGAAGGACAAGAAATCAAGGTTAAAAATGAATGAATGAATGAATGGAAGAAATGGTACCTACCAGCCATGTCCATTTATTTCAGGATTTTCAAATTGTATGTCCATTTTACATCAACGCTTTTTAATCAGATATTATTCTGGCAAATCATGGAGAATTTATCTAAGAGTCCCTAATCATAAAATCACTAATAATGGAAAAATTATCTCAGAATACAGCTTTCCTGTCAGTGGAGAATAAATCTACAAGTATAAAAAGAGTTCTTGTAGTATAATATCCCAGTTCCTCCTGGGATTTAGTGATATCTGGAAGGGCTCTCAGTTAGTCTTTGAGCCATTACAAGTTTCCTTTGTATACTGATATTCCGGACTGACAAGGATTTGAAGTCTATCCCTCTGAAAAGCATATTTACAAGGGAATACTTGTTGTGATCTAGCAACCTCATCATATGGGGTAGTTTTGGGCGGCATGCACCTGTTCCTTGACAGGGCCCACTGGCTCCCATCCCACAATGTAAAATTACTTCTAGTGGGGCCCGATTGAAAAACTATCATGGAACTGGCATATACCACTGGTGCAACATGGGAGGCTTCCCATGTTGAATAGAAGTCAATGAAGGGAAGCTGGGTGGTAGATGCTCCCCTCCGTGGGATGAGGTAGGGAGGAAGCCAGGTGATCCAGGGCGTGGGGTGACAGGTTCCCCATGCCGGGCACTGCTATGATGTATGGCAATTCCAGCAGCAAGTCTGATGAGTCATGCTGTGAGATCACAGAGGGTGAGGTCGAGTAGTAGGGAGGATTTCCAAATTGGAGATGGTGGAATGGTTACCCATTAAGTCCTTTGTCAGCCTAGATATTGTCAAAGATGTGACCACTGACTCCAACATCAGTCCGTCCCCCCCCTTACACACTCTGTCCAAATAATAGGCTGCCTCTGACCAAAAAACAAAAACGAAAAACAAGCATATGTTGAAACACATTTTACAATACGGAAGCACCATTTCAGGAGCATTCCTACAGTCTGTACTTAAATCAGTGAATTTGAATGTTTCCAGAGAGACACCAGAGATTAGAAGTCCAAGAGTCCTTGTCAAAGTATATGGATGTCTTCGTAGATGAAAACCTCAGCAGACAAAACAATGCATGTAAGATTCACTGAAAGTAGGAAGTTTGGAAGCACTGCTCTATTATACTATGGGTGGGTTAATGGTGAAGCAATCTTTGCATCTACAACTTGTGCAAAAAACTTGGAGGAGGGAAAGCTAGCTGTATTTAATTTCTCTCTCTTCCACATGGGTAATCATGCTTTACATATCTAGCTGCAATAGCTAAAGAGTTGCAATTATTCCCCCAAGAGGAATGGGGCAAAGTCTATTCACGGATATAAAATGTCCATAGTTTAAAACCCTGGAACTGAATAAGTGACACTGAACTCTATTAAGATCTTACAGAGCTGCTATCAGATAAACAATATGCCAAATACTATTGGGCTAGATGGGCAAATTTTTGGGTGAAGTGTAAAAAACCTTTATTTGGGGAGCAGGGTGGAAAGGCCATAGCTTGGTATTAAGGTATAAGTCTCTATAGGCAAAAGAACCCATATTCAGTCCCTTTCTATGTCTAGACAGGGCAAAGGGGGGAAAAACTAATGTGAAATTGAGCACTTCTGTTAAGAGGCAAATTGAGATTTGTGGACTTGTATCAGTTGACAAACCATTGTTTGCTGGTCTGTGGCAATTTTCAATGGAACAAAAGAAAAATAAATGAATGTAATACCATTCTGTGTCATGTTGGGAGGTGAAAGACTGCCAGTTTCTCACATCAAGCCTAGGAGCACTTCCAGACAGCACCTAAATCCACGTTTTATAACCGAGTCAAAAATTTTGGGATCTGATAACAGGTCCACACACAAACCTGTCAGTCCTGGGAAATGGTCCCCCGTCATCCTCACATCGTTTTTGAAGCAGATTAAGATGGAGGGCGGATGACGGACATCAGGTGGAAGTTTTTTTTTTTTAATAAAATCCCTCAGTTATGCACTGGACCGTATATGCTCAGATTTACATGTGTGCATATGAAGTCCAGCACATAACTGAGGGATTAAAAAAAACTTCCATCGGATCTCTCTCTTCCCTCAGTTTTTAAGTTAACCTCTGTTTAAGATTATAATGTTTAAAATAGAGAGTTCTATTTGCTCTCCATTTGTGCTTTCCTTGAACCATTTATGTGTCTGTTTGATAACTGGATCAGTGGTTTTGGGCTTTTTAAAAGCACATGTGCACTGGAGGGAAGGAAAGCATGTGTTTTGCATGACTGCAGTGATATGCTGTCATGCAAATGAGTGCGTTTTTTTTAGGTGGAATTGGATTTTAAGTGCACATTCTTAACATGTGATTTTTAGCTTTTAACCTGATTCCTCCTGCACTTTGGCTAAATGTCATTGAGTCACCCCACCTGTTAACCCAATTACTTCCAGGTTTTACAACATATGTAGAAGGGCTGAAAGAAACACTGATATAGACTGCACTTGTTCTCTATCACTGCTTCTTAAACTGTAGGTTCCAATCCTTAGCTAGATGTTGGGGTTCCAAAAAACCTTTCTGTGTAGCAAAACATTCCAGTGAACAGATTTCATAGTCTTTCTTCAACTGATATGTCTTAGAGGAAAAAAAACTTGTGATCTGTACCTAGCAGTTATATATTGGGGTGATGAAAAATGGGAGAATGATGTTTCAGCTGATGATTTTGGAGGTGTCTCTGTGATATACAGAACATTTGCTAGAACTGTAATCTACAGAATAGATAAGATGTGAATGAGAAGGGATGGCTGGAGGTGTAGATGAACTGAACAATGGATGAATTAATGGTTATATGGATGTATAGTTAAATAAATGAATGGACATTTATTTACTATTACTGTTTCACCATGGCTTTATATCATAGACAGGGAATATGTAGCCATCCAAATGTGGTTGGAAAGAAATTTCCACCCAGTACTACTCAAGATAGTTAATGGTGAGGGATGGTGGGAGTTGAAGACCCACAATGTCTGGAAGGCGGCATATTCCCCATCCCTGGTTGATAGAAGATTGGGTATTCTCAAGTGAAAAATTCAGTTTTTAAATCCATGGGTGAAATTTATAATAGATGGGGCGTCTGTTTTGCTTACCCGCTCCTTTTAGTGTTCATTAACCACTGTACAAAATCTTGAGCTCGTCTTGTGTCCAAGTACTTGCTGTAATCGCTGGTGAAAGTACCTTGTGAGTGCCGTTTCACTTCGTTCAGCTGTCTAGAGTCATCTAATGGTTCAGCCTGGGAAGCTTTGAATGATCTATAAGTGTGGTTGTAACACATTAATTGCACTGAAGATTGCACATTTATAAGGTGCCGTACCAGTTCTCGGTCTCCTTGCATGATATATTTATTTTATCCCTTTTAAAGCTGCTGTTAGAGAAAGATCATTAGTTGCCCAATAAATGCTTGGTAATAGCAAACAATACATCCTGTTAAGAGAACAGCAACAACAAGCCAAATCCTTCTGATTGAATGAACAACATCATGCACTGCTGACGTATCCAATGGCCAATGGATGGGGAGAAAAAATAATCAGTGTTAGTATTTTAAAGGGAATTCCATCCAGCTTGCCTTCTATACACACACACACACACACACACACACAAAATCCACTCTTAAAAGCATGCCAGTTTGGTCTCAGGAGTATTACCTGGATTTCTCTTCTGTTTCTTGAAGGGGGCTTTGCCAGCTGCTTTGAACGATCATCAAAACCAACCCAGCCACAAAGTACACGCTTTTCATCTTTGTCACCTGTGGGAATTGGGGTGGAGGAGAAGAAACAACAGTCATTTCAACAGACTTTGACTTCACTTTGATACTAAGAGACTGAATTGGGACATGATCCAAATTCAGTTAGGGCTGACTCAAATGTTTTGCATCAAGGTGGAAGAAGCCCCACAACTTGTTCCATATGGCATATGAATTAATTTAGAACTATAACTTGAAAGAGAAACTAAGTGCCATTGAGTCCAACCCAATTGTGCCATAGAAGATTATGCAATCAAAGCACTCCTGACAGCTAGTCATCCAACCTCTGTTCAAAAACCTTCAGAGAAGCAGACACCACCGTGCTCTGAGGTAGCGTAGTCCACTGCTGAAGAGCTCCTGCTGTCAATATTTTTTTTCACAATGTTTAGGTGAAATCTCTTTTCCAGTAACACAGGAAGTTGTGTAGGAAGCTACACCAAAATTCCTGGCAGCTGTCTTGAGCAGAGTTTTCATCTCCACCTGGAGCTATTATTTTCTAGGGGGCGCATTGGTGCAGCAGGTTAAACCGTTAAACTGCAGAACTTGCTGACTGGAAGGTCGGTGGTTCAAATCCACAGGTTGGGGTGAGCTCCTGTTGCCAGCCCCAGCTTCTGCCAACCTATCAGTTTGAAAACATGCAAATGTGAGTAGATCAATAGTTGCTGCTTCAGCAGGAAAGTAACAGCGCTCCATACAGTCATGCCAGCCACATGACCTTGGAGGTGTCTATGGACAACACTGGCTCTTTGGCTTAGAAATGGAGATGACCCCCCCCCCCCCAGAGTCAGACTCAACTAGACTTAATGTCAAGGGGAAACCTTTACCTTTACTTATGGGTCTTTATTGGCTGTTTCAAATCAAACTACTCTCAAATAAATCTCAAATTTCCTCGAGAAAAATTATTTCTGGCCCCTTTCCTGCCTAAGTATGATGGAGATCGCATCCAAGTTCACATGAACAGACAAGACTGAGGAATGTGACCTGCTTCCTGATTGTGCCCTGTGATCAAAGTTTCTTTTTTATCCTATTGGCTTTACAGTACACCTACGAATCCAACATGGTATATTCTGAAGTGACTCTCTAGGCCTACTCTCCAACATTTGGGACGCATGGGACCAAGCAACGGAAGAACATGGTCAAGATGGCAAAAATTATTAATAAGGAAGGGCACACAAGCTTCGAAGGTTTGCAGCCAGAACCTTCCGGGAAAGTCAAGCCCCTTCTTCTGCTGAGTCAATTGAGTGCAAATTACTTTGCTCTTTCAGCTCAATTTGCAGCAATTGAAGTAAGCTGGGGGGAAAGGGAGAATAAAATAAGAAAAACTGGCAAAAGCAGTCATTCTATCATGACTAGATTAAGCTTGTCCATTGCGGTAGACTTTAGTTGTGACTAATGTTTGCTAGACTCTGCCAAATAATATGTTTCACAACTTCTTTTGTAAAAATAGAAAAGCTTTACTTTCACCAACATTTGTATTTGTCTCTTTCTTAGTCATCTGCCAACATTGTTCTATTTTCTCATGAACAATTGATTTTTTCCCCTGTGGGTTTCATCTATTCATTCAGCAGTGCTATGCTGCCCTCTAGCGTCACTTCCAAAGATAGCAATGTTCCCCTCTTACACAGGCCCCTTCTATCCACACTGCCATATTATAAAATTCAGATTATCCAATTTGAACTGGATTATATGGCAGTGTGGACTCATATAATCCAGTTTAAAGCAGATAATGTTTAAAAACCAATGAATGGCAGCCATAACTTAATAAATATGTCTTTCCCAGTTTCCCTTCTAACGACTTCATGCTTACTTGTTTACTTTTGTGGTAATGCTACACTTTTGTCTATCCACTGTGTTTTTCAGTGTTTTTATTATTGATGGTCACTCATTGGCCTGATACGTGTATTGTGTCCAAATTTGGTGTCAATTTGTCCAGTGGTTTTTGAGTTATGTTAATTTCACAAACAAACAAACAAACATTACATTTTATTTATTTAGATAGATAGATAGATAGATAGATAGATAGATAGATAGATAGATAGATAGATGGAAGGATAAATAGGATAGATGGATAGGTAGATAGATAGATAGATAGATAGATAGATAGATAGATAGATAGATAGTGATAGATAGATGGATATAGATAGATACAGATGATAGATAGATAGATAGATAGATAGATAGACAGACAGACAGACAGACAGACAGAAGGATAGACAGATAGGATAGACAGACACAGACAGATAGATAGGATAGATAGATAGATAGATAGATGGATGGATGGATATAGATAGATAGATAGATAGATAGATAGATAGATAGATAAGTATTAATCTTAAAACTTTCTGCCAATGGAATGGCCTCTGTGTGCAGAGTGAGGAAGGAATAGCTTTGCCAGGGTTTAGAAGGAAGGGCGAGATTCTGCCCTCTCTCCTCTGCTGAGTTAATTGAGTGCAAACCACTTTGGCACTTTGTATTCATTTCGCAACAGATGAAGTAAGCTGAGGACAGTAGATGGAAAGTGGGAGGCAGAAAGCAAAACTGGGATATTTTAAATTAGCTGAAAAATATGGATTAATTGGGAACATTCCTGCCAAATCATGACAGTTAGAGGATATGTATTTCAACCTGACCTGGAAGGTTAGAATACCCACCTAAGTAGATTTTTGAAGATGCAGGAAGGAGGAGAGGAAGCAAAAGGCTGTTTTAGCGACTTTTGCCCACGGATTACACTCAAGCCCTATCTACACCGTCCTATAATGCAGTTTGAAATGGCTGATGCTGTTTGAAATGGTACTACACGGTCAGTGTAGACTCATATAATGCTGTTCAACTTGAATGGCATTATATGAGTCTATACCAACCACCTAGATGTGGCCCCAGATCTCACTGTTCACAGTAGCTTCTTTCTGTTTCTAAAGCTGTCTCCGATCCAGGTAGGCTGGAGTTGCACATTTTCACATTTACTGAAGTCTAATGCACCACTGAATATAATGCGCATCTCAATTTTCAAAACCCTGAAACTAAAAAAGTATTTGTTGCCGAATGTAACGTGCAGCGGCAATATGTATCCTCTTTCGCATTTGGGTCCAAACGATCCTTCAACATCAAAGCTTCCAGCAACAGAAAGAAAAACCTTGGGTTGCATCTATGTTGTAGAATGAATCCATTTTAATTGCCTTGGTTCGATGTTATGGAATCATAAGGGCTGTAGTTTGACAAGGTCTTGAGCCTTCTCTGCCAAAGAATACTGATGCCTCGCCAATCTACAAATCCCAGATCCTATAGCATTGAGCCATGGGCATTTAATTAGTGATGGTGTTCCCTTGAATAGGAGCTCTAGGTGCAGCTCCAGAAGTAGCTTCCCCTTTTGCTTTGGATCTGCACTAAGATTTCCGTATGACCCTAATCTAATGTGCACTCTAATTTTGGCAAGGTAATTTAGCCAAGAAAGGTGAGCACTAGTTTCAAGTAAATAGGGTAGCTTAACCTTTACAACAGTCCTGCTTTCTTTACCTTCATAACAATTTTGACCACATTGTTGCAACGGCCATTGACATAGGGTCCATCTACCCTGCAGAATAAATGCCATTTGATACCACTTTCACTGCCATGGGATCATGGGAATTATAGTTTTACAAGGTCTTTAAACTTCTCTGCCAAAGAGTACTGGGGCCTTACCAAACTGCAACTCTCAGGACTTCATAGCACGGAGGCATAGCAGTTAAAGCCGTGGCAAACGGCATTAATTCTATAGTATAGTATAAATGCGCCCTTTGATTTACGGTATCACCATGAATAAGAGATCTCCAAGCCACCCTATTCTTACAGGTTCAGACTGGATCTAAACTGCAATATAATCCAGTTTCTGAATCCAGATTATCTGCTTTGGAATGGATCATATGACTCTACACTGCCATATATTCCAGTTCAAAGCAGATAATCTGGATTCAGAAACTGGATTATATGGAGGGCTCAGAGATGTGGTTTTCTTGATTGAATCTATCCATTTGCAACAGGGTCTTCCTCTTTTCCTACTGCCTTACGCCTTCCCAAGCATTATTGTCTTTTCTATTGACTCATGCCTTCTCATGCTATGGACGGTTTAGTCACCTTGACTTCTAGGGACAGTTTAGATATGATTTGCTCTAAGATCCAAGTATCTATGTGTCTATCTATCATTTATTTTATTATATAGTCTTAAAAATAACTGCAAAGAACCTAAAACTGACATCCTAAACACATTTATAGCAGGGCTTACATCTGAATACTGGTAAATGATTATTATATCAGTAGCATACACTAATAAAAAGACTAGTATATTAGTTTGCATTCTGGAGTCTAGGAAAACGTGCTGATATGCATTTGATACATATAATGATATCTAGAATTAAGCAACCACTGGAAATTACTATGGCAAAGAAAACCTTTAAAAGATCATAGTCTAGTTCCTATACTTTTCCAGATGTGTTTGATTATTCAACAGTAGTTTATCAGCTTTGAACTGGATTATATGAGTCTACACTGCCAGATAATCTGGGATAAGAAGATAATGTGGGTTCAGATCCAGGGATATAGGGCTCTGTAGATCTAGCCACAATTAATCTGCATTCTGAAGCTGGATTATATGGCAGTATAGATCCAGTCTCAGTCTCAAAGGTGCTACAATATCCCTTTACTTCTGAGGATGCATTACTACGATTGCCTTGCATCTAGATAAAAGTGCATTTCTGAACAGGGGCTGTTTTCTTTAACAGTCATATCAGGTAGAATAAGATTGTGAACTCAAGGGAAAAATTCCAAGCTCTGTTGTCCTGCATCTAATGCTGTCAAATTACCAATATAACACGAAAAAAGAATATGTGTTCATAATTGCCTGACTTCATTATTATATTTTATTTATCTGAAATATAGAATGAAAATAACCAACACTCTAAAGGTGAAATGGTAAAGGATCTTGTCTTGAATATAAGACAATTGTTAGGAGCAAATGGTCGGAGCAAGAATTACAAACCAAGGTCTGTCTATAATGCAGCACAGCCTGAAGACACATGGCTCTCTTGCTAAAAACAAGATGACCTTGGTCAGGACTTGGATGGGAAACTGCCTTGTATGCCATGTTAAGTGGAATTTAAATTCATTGCCTGGCTGGTTTTAGCTACCTGAACAATGTAACCCAGATGTTGGTTTGACTTTGATCAGGTAGACAAATACTTAAGCATCCACAAGCCCAGGCGTACTGCTGGGGATGCAGCATGTGTTCAAAATAATAAATAAAGCACTGAAATATGGATATGATTTCGGTTTTGTTTAATGCTTCCATCAGTTATAGGATTTGCATGCAATTCAACTGTGTTCATCGGTTACATGAACACAATTTTCCCCCTGACGTTTAATTCTGTTGTGTGCCTTCAAGTCATTTCCAACTTATAGCAACTCTATTACAGGGGTTTCTTGACATGATTTGTTTCCAGTGTGTGTGTGTGTTACTTTTGGTTTACTCTGAGACTGAGAGAATGTGGCTTGCTGAAGGTCACCCAGTGGTTTTCATGGCTGAGGGGAATTCAAGCCCTGATCTCCCAGTGTCTTAGTCCAATGCCCAAACCACTGCACCATACTCTCTCTCTTAAAAATGCATAAATTGGATATCTGTATCCAAGCGCTTATTTCCCAATGAATTCAAGATCAGTTTTTCCTCAATCTATGGCCCTCCAGATTTTGTTGAACTTTGGCTTCCAAATGTCTGAGCCAGCAATGTCATATGATCAGGAATTTTCAGTGTTGAGATCCCATAACAAAGCTTGAGAACCACTTTTCTAGAATACAGAATACAGAATAGAATACAGGTGCAGATCTTCCCCTACAACTTTTACTAACTGCAGAAGTAAAAAGGAGCAGCCCTATCTATGCCTGTATGGTTGCCTTTCTATGAATAATCTCATTTCCAAGTGCAAAAAAGGGTTGTTTGTTTGTTTGTTTGTTTTGTTCAGAACCAGTATGGGGAAACCAGAATGCTCCCTTTCCACTGATGCCACATATCTTATCCAAATCAGTGGCTACATTTGGAAAATGGGATGAAAATCCAATGCATCAGAGAACCGAGCCACAGCTCTCCTGCACTGGCCAGCCACCAACATCTGGTCAATAACTATCTGTCAAAATAGATTTGCATGGGTCATCTCTAATAAACTGCTAATGGTTCCAGAGCTAAGCATCCCAGGACAGTTCAAGAAAAATAAAGATACATATACAGATATTTGTTTTAAAGCCTGAGTAATAACTATGAACAGCGCTGTATAGCCACATTTATTTATTTATTTATTTATTTATTTATTTATTTATGACATTTATATGCTGCCCTTCTCACCCTGAAGGTTTATATATCCAAAGAGAGGCAGGATGTAAGTATTATTTTTGTCCACTTATGAGCATAGGAGTCTGCTTTATACTCATTCTATCTGAACCAATACTGGGCTTGTAAATGTGTTACCCACTCCCAAAATTGTCCAAATCATGCTAGTTGAAGGATTTTAGAAAGTATTGCCCATCTAAGATCTCATCCAAGCTCCAAATCAGTATTGGTTTTTGTGCCAGATAAAGGCATTCCCAATTTTCAGACCCCTATTTGGAGGTCCAGGATGTTTCAACCAGAGATCTTTTGCATTTCCGTTAATGTGCCAACTTGAGAATAAACACCACTGAATTAAATGGGAATTCATTATAAATAAACAAGTGTGCAATTAAATGATGTAGAGATCTCATCATGGAAATTAATGGCACTCAAAAGGATTTGACTTTGGCTAGACTGTTTCCTATTTTTGATTTGGATTGTATTAATAGTATTGTTGAAACTTTTTAAAAAGATACAGTTGTGTATTGAGGGTAAACCACTTTATTTGTTAAAGAAAGTATTTTCTTTTTAAAAAGCTATTCACATTGCATTGCTACTTTTCTCATTTTCATATTATTATTTTTTGTTCTATTTGATGCTTTACATGTATTGCAGCTTTCTGCAACATGGAAACCAATTTCCACTGTGCTTAATTGAAATAGATTTTAAACAATTTTGCATCATGATTCTGAAGACAATGCTTATTATAAGGGTGCACATATGTTTCTATCTGCCTGCCTGTCTTTCTATTTATGTAGACACAAAATATTCCAGGGCTGTAATACTATAACCATTTACTAGGACGTGAAGTCCTTTGAAACAAATGCGACTTACCATCCAGACAACATGCATAAAGTACACTATAAAGTAACCTGCGGAGGCAGCCAAAGTTTCCCAGAACTATCAAACAACAATGTTGCCATAGGTCAAAACAACAGATTGACTCTTACCTTTGGATACTTGGAGAGGATGTGGAGAAGCAGGGAAAGGAGGTCTTCCTAATTCTGTAGGACCTCTGGAAGTCTTGAGAATCTTCGAGTGACTGCCTAGTTGTCTTGCATAGCCTTATATATACTGTTCAGCTCCAGTAAGCACTTATGAGACTGCATCATTGCTGACAGTTGACTTACTCAGTTGGGGGGAAAAACACACACACACACACACACACATTCGCCAAACAAACATATTCTCTTGTTTGCCATTCTTTGCATTTGACCATTTTTTTACAAGTGACTTCACCCGTTTACTCTGTCTACTCTCTTGACATCAGTGTTGACATAGGCCATAACAGTGGTATTAAGGGAATAAGGTGTCATTGTCAAAAGACACATCTGTCATAATGATATGAGTTGCCCATTTCAGGAATCAACTATCTACGACAGCGGTTCTCAAACGTTTTGAGTCATGGAACCCTTCAGAAGACTTTCCCTCCACAGAACCCTAACTCTGTCTCTAATCACTGTGAACTCACAAAGTTCTTTATTCTTTCATCTACTTCTATTACCTGGGTGCAGGCCTGTAGCCAGGATTTTGATTGGGGAGGGGGGTGAGTTTGGTTTGCAAGAAGCCTCCATCTTCTTGCATACACTATCATAGCTGCTAAATAGTTGAGGAAAATATCCTTGTTAGCTGCTGTCTGGCTTATTGATCTCAATGTGATGAAGTCCCATAAGTCTAATTTTTGGAAGCCCATAGAATAGCAGTCTAAAGGAATTATATATATATGTGTGTGTGTGTGTGTGTCAGGAGCGACTTGAGAAACTGCAAGTTGCTTCTGGTGTGAAAGAATTGGCCATCTGCATGGACGTTTGCCCAGAGGATGCCAGGATGTTTTGATGTTTTACCATCCTTGTGGGAGGCTTCCCTCATGTCTCCACATGGGGAGCTGGGGCTGACAGAGGGAGCTCATTCATGCTGTCCCTGGATTCGAACCTGCAGCCTGTCAGTCTTCAGTCCTGCTGGCACAAGGGTTTAACCCACTGCGCCACTGGGGGCTCCATTTATAAATTGAGAATCACTTTCACTGTAAGACTTTTCACACCTGAGATCTACAACAAGGGACTTGGTATAATTTGCCACCATATTTGACACATCCTTAAAAAGAGGCAAAAAGCTCACTATTTTGATGCAATCCTGGGAACCACTCTGAGTCCCTCGGGGAGATGGAGCGGTATATAAATAAAGTTTTATTATTATTATTTATTAGGTCATGGTTAAGTCCAACTAATTGAGGGTTAATTCCTGGTATTATTATTATTTTTGTATTAAGATTGCAATGAACACACATAGGTAAGGCTTTTTTCTGTTGCTTAAATTGGTCTTTTGAATAGATGTGTATAGGAGAACTCTGTCTTCCAACATAGGGTCACTTTAGACCAATCTAGATCAGACCAGTCCAGAGATATGGAACTGTCCCTGTCAAGCAGGGCTTGACTAAATGTGACCTTTCAAATGTTGGTGGATATTCCTCATTGTTCCCTGAGTCAGCAACAGATGCTTGGACTTGCATTTCAGCACGTGGAAGACCACAATTTGCCCATCCTTGCTGTAAAAGGGCAGCATGAATTTTGAGCCAGATTCATGTTGTGTGCATCCAGGTGTTAGGATGGTAAATAAGTGTAGGAGTGATGACATCTGATCTGGACTTTTACTGAGATAACTTTGCTTACCTACACACCACCTGCTTTTATTCCACACTATGCTTCACTGCTCATCCATTTGATGGCAAATATGTTAAAACAGCAACTTGGGATGCTAATAACGGGATGGCGAGATAGAAAACACAATTGACATGCACTTCCTGTTCTTTACGCACATGTGTAAGGCCTAATGTTTAATGTTCGCATCTCTCCATGTGATCATAAGACAAACTGTCCATGGTTTGGGTGGTGTCATATATCTGCAAAAGCAGATATGAACAATGCATCTAAGACTAGATCTTTCGTATCTGTAAAGTCGCTGCTTAGACATTGCCAAAAAGAGACCATGGATTAGTAGCATATACACATAAGTGTGGAAATAATTCATATCATCCAAATGTAGGGGAGACTAACCTCTGGCTCTTGGACTTTACTTATTGCCAGATTGCCAGATTGCTGCTGGGTGTATTGTCATGGGTCATAAAAAGAAGTAGAAGGGAAAGGTTACCCATCCCTAAGTTACATAGAAATATATCTTGCCACCGAAGAGAAAACGGTTGGAATGTGAGCTGTATGTCTTCCTGCTCAATGGGTAGCTCAGGTTCATTGCTCTCTCTCTCTTATCTTGATTGAACTTGGATGATCCTTCAGTCATAAGGTGTACTCTTCAGAGATCATATCTTTCAGAACAGAGAAATATCCAATCAACTCCACCTTACCTCAGTTCAACTTGAATCTTTTCTCTTTCATTCACTTGATCACACAGCTTGGCTCAGGACAGGCGTATCTGCTTGTTTTTGCTGCTCCAGAGACTAAAATTACAGAGATTGAAATTCCAGGAAAAGAGATTGCACCTACACATTATCAAGAACTTCTTTAATGTAAGAACTATTTGACAGTGCAATGGGCGCCTTGGGGTGGGGTGCACTCTCCTTTTTGGAGGTCTTTAAACAAATAGACATTTTTCAGGAATGTTGTAATTGTGTAGTCAAATTGTAGAAGTCAAGATCCAAAAGTATGTTCTTTTTTTTGTGTCAGGAGCGACTTGAGACACTGCACATTGCTTCTGGTGTGAGAGAATCGTCCATCTGCAAGGACATTGGCCAGAGGACGCCGGGATGTTTTGATGTTTTACCATCCTTGTGGGAGGCTTCTCTCATGTCCCTACACGGGGAGCTGGAGCTGACAGAGGGAGCTCACCCATGCTCTCCCCAGATTCGAACTTGTGACCTGCCAGCACAAGGGTTTAACCCACTGTGCCACTGGGGGCTTTGACTAGCCTGCAAACTTTCACACTCATAAGCATTACAAGTGCTTCTAAAGACAAGCCAATTGCTTTGATCTTTCTGAGAACCAAAGCATATCACTCTGAAATAAACTTATCTGATAACAGAGAGGGAATATAGCTGTCAGAACTGACTAGAAAATGTATATTCAGCCAAAATTTTATGGCTCTCATCCATGCCAAAGTTTCAAGCAGTTTGGCCCATCTCAATGCACAGCACATTCGTTTCTGGAGAGTCTTGGAATCTAATGGATTAAATGATTTATTTATTGCTGAATTTCAAGTAGAGAAACCATACAATAACAGGCAAAACATCAATGTAATGTTTGCTGCATAGCAAAATCAAACATTACTTTTTTCTGAATATTTTTTGAGCTGTTTTGGTTGGATGAATCTGTGGATAAAAAGATGTGACTGTACAGAGTCATTCTGTTAATATGCAGGCATTGCATATTAAATCTCCTGTTTCGTTGTCGAGGCTGTCTTTTATATCTAGGATATTTCCATTACTTACAAGTGCATCTTTTTTTTCCCTGCAAACTTTTCTTGTAAGACTGTTGGCAGCAAAGATGTGGTTCTATCAGTTAGACAGCAGGTGGCATACTACGTGTAATCTTTCTCTTCCACATAGTTGTTCAGTTTCAGAAAGGGATAATACAGGTCGAATATCATTTATTCTAAATGTTTAGGATGAGAAATGTTCTGAATTTTTAAGATTTCGGAATACTTGCATATACATGAGATACCTTGGGGATGGGACTCAAGTCTAAACACCAAACTCATTGTTTCATATGCACCTTCTACCTCTATGGGTATATTACCCTGGAAGGTTTTTTGTGTGTATGTCAGGAGCAACTTGAGAAACAGCAAGTCGCTTCTGGTGTGAGAGAATTGGCCGTCTGCAAGAATGTTGGCCAGAGGATGCCCGGATGTTTGGATGTTTACCATCCTTGTGGGAGGCTTCTCTCGTGTCCTCACATGGGAAGCTGGCGCTGACAGAGGGAGCTCAACCCGCTCTCCCTGGATTCAAACCGCTGACCTGTCAGTCAGCAGTGCTGCCAGCACAAGGGTTTAACCCACTGCACCAATGGGGGCTACTCCTGAAGGTAATTTTATTTAATGCTTTCAATAATTTGTGCACGAAACATTAAACCATCATAAATCAAAGTTTTCATTATCATAGTCACCCGCATGGACAGTTTTGGAATATTTCAAATTTTGGAATTCCAGATAAGTCTTAAAACAGTTATTATGGATAATGACAGGTAGACACACACAGCACAGTAGGTCCAATCTAATACAAAAACCAGGAGAATTTCAGAACACCTTCAGGACAAATACATTTCTTGATACATTACATTTGTGGCCCACTTTGGTCCCATTTTCACTGACCATTTAATGAAGTTTAATGCTAGGTAGTGCACAAAAGTGAGTGAAAGAAAACCCTTAATGTGCGTCAGTGCTTTGTGCCATCACCATCTGGACCTTAAACTTGTTCCAGGATTTCCTATGTCATCATTTATATAGTGAAATGACTTTCTTCAAAATTGGTTTGAAACTGCATTAAATGGAAAGTGTAAATGGAGCTTTAGTCAGAAGTATGATGAAGTTTAATCTGGAATAAGTACCAGGAAGATGGCCAGAAACAAAGAAGGACACCATGGTGCTCTATAGTTTTTCATCACTTGTATGCTGAAGAAGAAAGCTTATCTCAGCCTTATGTGATACAAACAGCGTGGTAAAGCAATAGTTTCTCAGTTTCCTCATCCACCCCACTGGAAATTGTTGTCATCAAAGAGCAACCAGAAGGAAAGATATGTATGTTTTACTTCTAGAAATGATCTCTCTTTGACTTAAAACAAGCCATCTACCCCACTGCCATGCCTATTCGGGCCACTTTTATGACAATTGCCCAAAGGAGCAACAAAGGAAGGGGATCCGGGATATACTTATGGCACCTACAGATGAGGAATCATTTGAGGGTTTCTCTGGGGATGACGGGTCACAGAGTGGGGAAAACGGGGATGACACTGTGGATTGGACTAAGGTAAAGGAAGTGCAAGATGTTGTGCGGAGCCAACATCTAATGATACATTTATGGGATTCTCTGGAAGTGAAGACTGGCAATCAGGGAATACAACTGAGTCTTGGGGGATCTAAGTCTTCCCAGGAGATGGAGAAGATGGAGGGATGGACGTAGGACTTCATGTGAAGAGTTGGGAACGGCTGCAAGGGATGATCATGGGGCGGTGGTCAGTTCATCTTCTGATGATGATGTGGAATAAAAGTGGTTTCTGAAATGGGGAATCTTTGCAGAAGGCAAGGTGTTGGTATACGTTCGTGCATTGGGTACTGTCTGGAGTTGTCGCTGCATGTTTCGTATTCAGCATTGGGTATGGGATCTGCAAGTTGCTGCTCCTGTTCGTGTGTGCTTTCAACTCATATTGGATTCTCGTGAATGTGGATTTCCCCCTTCCTTGACCTTGGACCGGCTTGACTACGATGCTGCTTCTGTGGACTTTGGAACTTTGCTACTTCGGATTCTGCTTGCTACGACCCTGGACTTTGCTTGACTATGCTTTCTTCCCTGCGGCTTCTCTGTTTTGTTAACCATTTGCATGCTGTGCCTTTTTGTGTGACTTGGGAGTACTGCGTTTGATTCGGTTCTTTTTTCCAGATAATCCGGAATATACTTTGTTTTACTTTTTTGAACCAGGACTGGTTTTACCTTTGAGTTTTGACCAGAGGCATTGAGTTAAGTGTCTCTGAGTATTTTCCTTTGCTTTAATAAACTCTGTTTTGGAACTAACTCTGAGTCTGGCCCTTTAAGGCGTCTGTGATTCTGACACTGTGTGCCAGGACACTTTCCTGATTTCAGAGTGCAAAAGTAGTTAGCACTCAGGGCCCTTCCACACAGCCCTATACCCTAGAACAGGGGTCCTCAAACTTTTTGAAAAGAGGGCCAGGTCACTGTCCCTCAAACTGTTGGAGGGCTGGATTACAATTTGAGGAAAAAAAACATGAATGAATTTCTATGCACACTGCACATATCTTATTTGTAGTGCAAAAGACACTTTAAAAACAATACAATAATTAAAATGAAGAACAAGTTTAACAAACAAACTTATTAGTTTTTAATAAGAAGTGTGGGCCTACTTTTGACTGATGAGATAGGATTGTTGTTGTTATTGTTGTGTGCTTTCAAGTCATTTCAGACTTAGGTTCACCCTGAGCGAGGGCCAGGTAAATGACATTGGAGGGCTGCATCCGGCCCCTGGGCCTTAGTTTGAGGACCCTTGTGGACTCAAGGCCCATCCAGACAGGATGTTTATTGTGGGATCTACTGCAATAAAAGAGAGGTTGTCCAGACAGCATTCTGGACAGTTCCGAATTAATTCGCTACAAACCAGGAAAACCCTGGTTTGTAACTAATTAATTTGTTAGTGGATTTGTTCCGTGCCTTCTTGGAAGAGAGAATGTCTGAACACCCACCCCAGAAAGCACACGCTTTCTTAGTGGGTGTGGAAAGGCCCCTGGAAACATCTGCGTTTTTTTAACGTGGATGTTTCCAAGATAAAGGCCTGTCTGGATCTGGCCTGAGATATCCCAGTTCAAAGCAGATATTGTGAGATTTTTCTATCTTGATATTCTGGGATATAGGGTTGTGTGGAAGGGCCTTCAGCTAATTTAGCAGAAGAAAGCACAGAGTCTTTCCTTTTCCAACAGGTTCGAGCCAAAGCAAACTGCAGTAGCCTTTCCTAGCTTGTCTGTGCATCATTCATAATTTTTGCCACTTTGGTGTTACTTGGCCACATACATCTTGCTTTCCACCAGTGACATGTTGGAATGTATGTCCTCTTAATGGGTTGTTTCAGAGCTGGAGATCGGTTGCTTTCAGTCTACACAGACAGATGAGTTTGGCTCCAAAGTACTTCTAAGTATTTTGAGAAAATGACATTTCAAATTTATTTTCAAATTGAAAATAATAAACAATACCACTAAAGCACAATCGGAATCGTTCAGCTTAACTACCAGCTATTAGAATGAGTCTACAAACATCTGCACCCTATAATTGCTACTTGTTTCGCACTGGGAAGTTGGGGGGTGGGGTGGGTAAAATTGTAATGTCGATGTTGTGTTTCTTTTGATGACAAAACATGAAATCACTAACATCTTGGCTGGCAGAAGATACTTTTCCACAGTCAATATTGATTGAATTTGGCATAACATGTGGGTAGATGAAACTGGCAGGCCCATGTTTAAGTATGTTTATTCACTGAATTTGGCGAGGTGTCCTTTTAACAAAAGTATGTATAAGATTTTTTGATGTAAATGTGGAATAATTTCATAGATCCAGTCATCCTCCCGCTCTCTCCGCATATGCACACAAATGTACATTGAAATGCCAAAAGGTAGATGTATTCTTTTCATTTCCATTATGAAACGTATGTTGTAGATTGAAAAAAACCCTATATATGTAATTAAATAGAACATTTAACAAGACAGAATGGTTTCACTGTTAAATCAAGTCATTCCTTTCTTTCTTTGAGGCCCCTTCTACATTCCCATATAAAATCCAGATTATCTGCTTATCTCCAGCAAAGGATCACCGCCTTGTCGGGGCGCTGGAGCTTGAGCACCTCAATGATGTCATGAGCGAAACCGTGAAGGGCCACCCAAGACGGGACGGTTATGGCAGAGAGGTCAGACCAAGCGTGATCCCTGGGGAAGGCAATGGCAAACCACTCCAGTATCCTTGCCAAGAAAACTAAATGGACCAGTACAACCAGAGATATGTCGGTATGCCATTGGAAGATGGGACTCCCAGGTCGGAAGATGGCCAAAATGCTACTGGGGAGGAGCAGAGGATAAGTTCAACTAGCCCCAGATGTGATGACGCAGCTAGCTCAAAGCCGAAAGGAAGGCTAGCGGCCGACGGTACTGGAGGCGAACGACGAATCCGATGCTCTAAAGATCAACACACCATAGGAACCTGGAATGTAAGATCTATGAGCCAGGGCAAATTGGATGTTGTTATTGGTGAGATGTCAAGACTAAAGATAGACATTCTAGGGGTCAGCGAACTGAAATGGACTGGAATGGGCCACTTCACATCAGATGACCACCAGATCTACTACTGCGGACAAGAGGAACATCGAAGAAATGGAGTAGCCATCATAATTAATAAGAAATTCGCTAAAGCGGTGCTTGGATACAACCCAAAAAATGACAGAATGATCTCAATTCGAGTGCAAGGAAAGCCTTTCAACATCACAGTGATCCAAATATACGCCCCAACCACAGCTGCTGAAGAAGCAGAAGTAGATCAGTTCTATGAGGATCTGCAGGACCTACTGGATAATACACCAAAAAGAGACATTATTTTCATTACAGGAGACTGGAATGCCAAGGTGGGAAGTCAAATGACAACTGGGATCACAGGCAAGCATGGTCTGGGAGAACAAAATGAAGCGGGACGCAGGCTGATAGAATTCTGCCAGGAAAACTCGCTGTGTATAACGAATACTCTCTTCCAACAACCTAAAAGACGGCTTTATACATGGACCTCACCAGACGGTCAGCACCGAAATCAGATTGACTACATCCTTTGCAGCCAAAGGTGGCGGACATCCATCCAGTCGGTGAAAACAAGACCTGGGGCTGACTGTAGCTCAGATCACGAACTTCTTATTGCCCAATTTAGAATAAAACTAAAGAGATCAGGGAAAATACACAGACCAGTTAGATATGATCTCACTAACATTCCTAGCGAATATACAGTGGAAGTGAAGAACAGATTTGAAGGACTAGATTTAGTAAACAGAGTCCCAGAAGAACTATGGACAGAAGTCCGCGACATTGTTCAGGAGGCGGCAACAAAGTACGTTCCAAAGAAAAAGAAAACCAAGAAGGCAAAATGGTTGTCTGCTGAGACACTGGAAGTAGCCCAAGAAAGGAGGAAAGCAAAAGGAAACAGTGAAAAGGGGAGATATGCCCAGTTAAATGCTCAATTCCAGAGGTTAGCCAGAAGAGATAAGGAACTATTTTTAAATAAGCAATGCATGGAAGTGGAAGAAGACAACAGAATAGGAAGGACAAGAGACCTCTTCCAGAAAATTAGAAACATTGGAGGTAAATTTCAGGCAAAAATTGGTATGATAAGAAACAAAGATGGCAGGGACCTAACAGAAGCTGAAGAGATCAAGAGAAGGTGGCGAGACTATACAGAAGATCTGTATAGGAAGGATAACAATATCGAGGATAGCTTTGACGGTGTGGTGAATGAATTAGAACCAGACATCCTGAGGAGTGAGGTTGAATGGGCCTTAAGAAGCATTGCTAACAACAAGGCAGCAGGAGACGACGGGATCCCAGCTGAACTGTTGAAAATCTTAAAAGATGATGCTGTCAAGGTGATGCATGCCATTTGCCAGCAAATATGGAAAACACAAGAATGGCCATCAGACTGGAAAAGATCAACTTATATCCCCATACCAAAAAAGGGAAATGCGAAAGACTGCTCAAACTTCCGTACAGTGGCCCTTATTTCTCATGCCAGTAAGGTAATGCTCAAGATCCTGCAAGGAAGACTCCAGCAATACATGGAGCGAGAGTTGCCAGATGTTCAAGCTGGGTTTAGAAAAGGCAGAGGAACGAGAGACCAGATTGCCAATATCCGCTGGATAATGGAGAAAGGCAGGGAGTTTCAGAAAAACATCTACTTCTGCTTCATTGACTATTCTAAAGCCTTTGACTGTGTGGATCATAATAAATTGTGGCAAGTTCTTGGTGGGATGGGCATACCAAGCCACCTTGTCTCTCTCCTGAGGAATCTGTACAAGGACCAAGTAGCAACAGTCAGAACTGACCACGGAACAACAGACTGGTTCAAGATTGGGAAAGGCGTACGGCAAGGCTGCATACTCTCACCCAACCTTTTTAACTTGTATGCAGAACACATCATGCGATGTGCGGGGCTGGATGAATGCAAAGCTGGGGTGAAAATTGCTGGAAGAAACATTAACAACCTCAGATATGCAGATGACACCACTCTGATGGCCGAAAGCGAGGAGGAGCTGAGGAGCCTTCTAATCAAGGTGAAAGAAGAAAGCGCAAAAGCTGGGTTGCAGCTAAACGTCAAAAAAACCAAGATTATGGCAACAAGAATGATTGACAACTGGAAAATAGAGGGAGAAATCGTGGAGGCCGTGACAGACTTTATATTTCTAGGTGCAAAGATTACTGCAGATGCAGACTGTAGCCAGGAAATCAGAAGACGCTTACTTCTTGGGAGGAGAGCAATGTCCAGTCTCGATAAAATAGTGAAGAGTAGAGACATCAGACTGGCAACAAAGATCCGCCTAGTCAAAGCCATGGTATTCCCTGTAGTAACCTACGGATGTGAGAGCTGGACCTTAGGGAAGGCTGAGCGAAGGAAGATCGATGCTTTTGAGCTGTGGTGTTGGAGGAAAGTGCTGAGAGTGCCTTGGACTGCGAGAAGGTCCAACCAGTCCATCCTCCAGGAAATAAAGCCCGACTGCTCACTGGAGGGAAAGATACTAGAGACAAAGTTGAAGTACTTTGGCCACATCATGAGGAGACAGGAAAGCCTAGAGAAGACAATCATGCTGGGGAAAGTGGAAGGCAAAAGGAAGAGGGGCCGACCAAGGGCAAGATGGATGGATGGCATCCTTGAAGTGACTGGACTGACCTTGAAGGAGCTGGGGGTGGTAACGGCCGACAGGGAGCTCTGGCGTGGGCTGGTCCATGAGGTCACGAAGAGTCGGAGACGACTGAACGAATGAACAACAACAACATCTGCTTTGAACTGGATTATATGGCAGTGTAGACTCCTACAATCCAGTTCAAAGCAGTTAATGTGAATTATCTGCTTTGAAAATCTGGATTTAATGGCAGTGTAGAAGGGGCCTGACATAGGATGGCTTTAAAAGTGCAGGCCTGAAGCAAAAGACAGAGAAAATGTAAAGTAGCATAACCTATTGCGTGGCTTGAGAACGTAAGGATTTCCAGTGAGTGAAAATGAGAACTGTCCCTATTATACAAGTAGCCTTTGAAAGTCAAAGTAGCAGTAGTAAGGACTACTATACTTTTATAGTCTTTCTAACTCAGCTATTATTTTAATTTGGGGAAAATATTATATTCAACCCTTTCCATGGATATACAAAAGTCCATAAAGATGTGCTCACTGGATTTTATTTCTTTCTAAGGGCTCTTCCACACAGCCCTTTAAAAAACGCGGATGTTCCTGGGCCCCTATCCACACACACCCTAGAAAGCGTGCACTTTCTGCAGTGGGTGTCCAGATGTTCTTCTGGGACTGGCCCGGGAGAACACCTGGAGACTCAACCCCCCTCTCCTAAAGTCTGAAAACCCCTTTTAAAGCAACCCCCCCTTTCCTGACGTTATTTCTATGCGCCAGGAGAGCTTTGGCAACACTTTACTGGATCCCGGGTAAGTTTTCCTTACTTTTAAAAGGGATTGTGGACTGTGGGGGAGAGGGTTGGGGTTCCCAAAGTTTTGCATACTAAGTTAGTCCGGAAAACTGTGGGAATGGTGTCTGGATTGCAGTCCAGACATCGGAAGTAGTGGGTTTATCCCGCGCCTTCCAAGAAGGCACAGAGTAAATCCAGTATCTGATTAATTCTCCACAAACCAGAGTTTTCCTGGTTTGTGGTGAATTAATTGCAGGTTGCCCAGAACATCATCTAGACAGCCCCCTTTTTATTGCAGATGTTTCCACAATAAAGGGGCTGTCTGGATGCGCCCTAAGAGGTGATGGTCATGATGTAGAAGTAGGTATGTTGGCTATGCAACAAAATCATTTTTTGCGATATAGGCATTTTTGGTGGTACAACCGAGTATCCATTATCCGAAATGCTTGGGACCAAACATGTTTCAAATTTAGGCATTTTTAAAATTATGGAATGTATTTTTGCTATTTTTTTATTTCCAATTGTAAGTGTGTTTTGGGGCTGTAGTCCGAGTGCCCTCAGCAAGAATGGGAATTGCTACCATTAAATTCCACCTGGAGTGAAATTCTGCAATAGGTTAGAGGCCTCCTAACTGAAGAAATCATTCAAGGATTTTTAAGAAAGACAAAAATATTTTGAAAACATTTAAGAAACCTCAGCAGAGTTCTGCACTGACGGCCATGGTTAAAATAGTTGAAGATGTCATTTTAAGGATCAGACACTTAAGACAGGAGACTATCAATATAGATTTTCCTTCCTTTGTAAAGTTCCTGCACTAATGGAACTGTCGCTGCCTGCAGATTACTTACCGAGCCCACATAATCACCCCGTTAATTAGTCTCATTCCATGTTATATTTGCGTAATTTCAACTTTCCCAGAGCTGTAATTTTGCCTCCCTTTACCAATTAGAGCAGCTGTATTCTAATTACATTACCAACAAAAAAAGCTCATTAATGTCTCCTAATTGGCAGTGTTTCGAAAATCCTTTAGCTAATTTTAATATTTTCTAAAGAGTTCCTACCAAAGTTTAATTTAATCATCCAAAACAGCTTGGCAGTGGCATTTAGATAAAAGATGTGTCTATTTTCTTTGAAGGAAAAAAAATAATCTCTTTTCACAGGGAGAAAATCAAATTGAGCTAAAAGGAAAAAAAGAGTACAATAGTAGCAAAAGTTAACTTCTGAAGGTTTCAACTCACTAGAGCTGGCAGGAAAGACTTTGGGGTCTCTCACAATCATGCTGGGGCATTGGTGGGAATTGCTGGCCAAATTCTATTCTTCAATCACTATTTCTTCTGTCAAATAGTTCATTTTATCTTTAATCCCCAACTAATGAAAAACTAATACAGGCAGTCCCCGGGTTGTGAACAAGATAGGTTCATAGCTTTGTTCTTAAGTTGAATATGTATGTAACTTGGTACTTTTAAAAATGTAAATCCGTATATAGTTTTGGATAGCATAGGTTTCCTGACATTAAGTCTAGTTTTGTCTGACTTTGCGAAGTGGTGCTCATCTCCATTTCTAAGCCGAAGAGTTGGTGTTGTTCATAGACACCTCCAAGGTCATGTTGCCAGCAGGACTGCATCAAGCACCATTACCTTCCCTCAGAAGCAGTACCTACTGATCTACTCACATTTGCATATTTTCAAACTGCTAGGTTGGCAGAAGCCGGGCCTAACAGAGGGCGCTCACCCTGCTTCTCTGATTCAAAACTGCCAACCTTTCGGTCGGTGAGCTCAGCAGCTAACCCATTTAAACAGCTGCGCAATCAAGGGGCACTTTTGGATAGCATAGGGAAGGATTAATACTCCTGTAATGGGTGTTTTGACGTCTGTGCCCGTTCAGGAGATTCCACCTCACTTTCCATCCCTGTAATGGTTAGATTTTAAAATTTGTTGTAGAAACAAGGAATGCTGATAGAAACTTCAGTAGAGACACCTTTTCCCCATGATAACTCTTCCAAGAGTGAATTTCCCTTTCTAGGGGTAAATTTCCTCTCACTTCCTGTTGTCTCACCTCTGTTTGTAACTAGGAGTGGTATGTAAGTTGGATGTTTGTAATTTGGGGAATGCCTGTAATGGACTGCCATGGATTGAACATTTTTGAAAAGTATTCTTCATGGTCAGAAGTAGTAGTGCCCTTGACTTCACAAAGTACATCAGTGGTGGCACTCCAGACATTTTTGGACTGCAGGATTGGTAGTTTAGAGAAACGGGAGAGCTGTATTGGTACCTCACCGAAGCACAAATTCCCGTATATCATTGTAAAATAGGTGGAATCATAGTGGTATAACTGTATAGAGTTATATCACTTACTTGTGTCCTCCACTCTATCATTTCATTTCGTTCTCCTGCTCCCTCTAAACTTAAAACTGCTTAAGGACTGTGATATAACTTGATTTTAAGTCTTCTGAAACTCAAATCCAGAAAAGGGGGATGATTATTCAAATGAAAATGCGGATCATAGTAGTTTGTTGCCTCCCAGATCACAAGGAAGCACTTGGCTATGACTGATAACCGAAGTGGAGAGCTGGGTGGACTGAGAGCAAAAAAGAAGAAAAGGAGAGGAACATTAATAGCCACATTTTCCAAAAAAAGCAGAAAATACAATACAATCTCTCTTAGCTTTGGCCTTGTGATCTTAGAATGAAATAAAACCCTGGATCTTCAAGTCAGAGCTTGAGATATGATAGCCATGGGCATTGTTATTATTTGTGTCCTTCAGGCTACTGTTACAAAATATCTGCTAGCCAAAAGTTGTAGACCTACAATTATAACAGATCAACTTGAAAACAACCCATTGACTATGTATTATGGCATTACACTTAATGAGTTATATTAGACCTTTTCCAGGGCTTATACAAGTTTTGAGCTGATATAAGTTTTGCCTTTTCTATGTGGTTCCTAAATTTTTGCATTACTAAAGTACTTTCCAAGTGCTATGTGCAATTAAGTCAGCTTCACCGACATAGCTTTATGAATGGGAGACATCAATGAACCCTAGTCATCAACAGCTTGCTTAGGTCATGTAAACCAGGGCTGTGGCTTCTTTGATTGAGTCAACCCACTCATTTTGTGATCTTTTGTATTTAATGGTGTATCTGGACCGGGCTTTAGCACAGCTGGTTAATCACCAGAAGTAATAAATCTTATCAATCAAAAGGTTGGCTGTTCAAGGCCCGGGTATTAGTGAGCACCTGACCTTCAACCCAGCTTACTGTCCACCTAAGCAATGCAAAAACAGTTGTGAGTAGAGAAATTAGGCATTGTTTAAGTGGGGAGGTATTTTACGGCACTATAAAGGAAATATCCGAAAATGCCAACAATCAAAGGAAGGAGGAAATCTGTGATCAAGGGCTCTTTGTCAGAGAGGATGAAGTGACAGCATCTCCTGGGGCTGGAATCGAGCACAACCTCCAGGACATCAAAATTGAGAAAGATACTGACATAATACCTCTATCTGTTGTCTGTCCTGTCTGTTTAACAGCATTGAATGTTTGCTATGTATGTGTTCTGTCATCTGCCCTGAGCCCCCTTTGGGGTGAGAAGCGCGGAATATAAATGTTGTAAATAAATAAATAAATCTGTACACTCAAGGATCTAATATATTACCTTCATGGCTGCTCTTCCAAAGCTATAGTATTCATTTTGATTAATATTTGAGCCAAGGCATAGAAACAAATGTATTGATGTTTTACTTGCTTTAAAGTTATGTAAGTTGCTTGTGATCACTATTTTTGTTTTCTTAATAATCAGTGGAACCCCTTTTGTATTCCTTATTTAACTTTCCTCAATAGGCATTCCAATGCTTTGCTATTTTCTGTAAATCATATTGTATCATCAACATATTTCACATTGTTGATATGCCTTCTTCCACTTTTAGTAACTCTTTTTGCAGGTCACTCCTTTATGGCCTTGTTCCTTCACGGATACATCTATGTGGCATGTTGGAATAAATTTTAGGTTCAATTTGAGGTTTGAGGATGAGAAAGAAACAGGATGTGAAGTCTTTAAAATAGTTGTTTTATTCTTATTGTTCCTTTGTTTACTAACAAATAAACATACCTGAACAAAATGTCATATGATCTGCTGATGCAGAAATGTCACTAAGAGACTATAAATACGAAGCCTTCCCTAATTTTCACTTTCTTATTTTACTTTGAAAATAGATGATCTGTGCCGCTAACATGGCTTCCACAGCCGAGCATGCCACCATTCTCTTTGTGAAGGCAGGTCCGGGAGGAAGAAAACATCTTCTTAAGGCAGGGAAAAACACTGCTTCAGGAAATGGGTCATATGGATGTAGAGGTGCTTAAGAGAAAGGCCTGGGATCGCATGGTTCTCGTCAGCATACCACTGAAAAGAAAGAGAAACATTAAGGATCTCATCACACTAGAGTATGGATCCACTTTAATTTCAGTTTCTGCCTTCTGCAAAATTTTGGGGCTTGTAGTTTAAGGAGGGGGCTTTAAACTGATTTTATAATTGTTGTTTTTTTGTGATTTTTTTGTAAGTGTTGTCTTGTGTTAATTCATATTTCTATTGTCATAAATGTTGATATATGTTGTGTATGTTATGGCACTATTAGGTGCTGTTCTGGAAGCCGCCCTGAGTTCCTTCTGGGAGATGGCGGTGGGACATTTTTCATTGTGTCAGAAGTGACTTGGGAATATCACTTTTGGTGATGCAAGTCACTTCTGGTGTGAGAGAATTGACGGTCTACAAAGACATTGCCCAGGGGATGCCCAGATGTGTTACCATCCTGTGGGAGGCTTCTCTCATGTCTTTGCATGGGAAGCTGGAGCTGACAGACAGGAACTCACCCCATCTCATGGATTTGAACTGCTGACCTCAATAGGCATTCCAATGCTTTGTTATTTTCTGTAAATCATATTGTATCATCAACATATTTCACATTGTTGATATGCCTTCTTCCACTTTTAGTAACTCTTTTTCCAGGTCACTCCTTTATGGCCTTGTTCCTTCATGGATACATCTATGTGACATGTTGGAAGGTCAGCAGTTCAACCAGCTCAAGGGAGGTCAGCAGTTCAACCAGCTCAAGGGTTCAACCAGCTCAAGGGTTTAACCCATTGCACCACTATGGCTACTATGGTGGTCGGATATAAATAAAATTATTATTATTATTATTATTATTATTATTATTATTATTATTATTATTCTGTTCTCCTAAACCCAGGCTGTAGCATCATATTGTTATTAGCACTATACATTAATCCTTAAATATCTTAATATCTATCTACCATGGCTTGGAAATCCACTTGTGCATTGACTAAGGCTTTGGAGATCTGTGCCGAGTTCTGAAAATGAACATTATCTGAAACAAAAGAAAAAGATGTGGAATTAAGAAGATGACTGATTAAAATAAAGAAAGAAAAAAGAATCCAACCCACACAACTGACAAATATCAGAAAGCACACAAACGTGGTGCGTTAGATTCATGTCATGTCTTATCAAGCTCCACCACAGGCATGATCAACAATGAGTCAGCACCGCTTGATGTGCCGGATGGAAAATGGAAATGTGTCTGAAAGTACTGACCCATAGAGAAAAATGCTTAATGTTTCTTAAAACAAAGTGACTCTCTCTCGGGAGATGAGTACTGGCTTTTCATAAACCTCACCATCTGCCGTTCCATGGATGAGAAGGTAATCCACATTATGAAAGTTCTCAGCCCTTGCCATCACTGTTGAGTTCTGCAAAGTGGGGGAGACAATGAACCATTCAATGGTTGCCAAGTACAAAAGGATGGGTGACTTTGTTCATTGTTAGCTGCCCTGTACCACTGTGAAGCCACTAAGACATTAAGTAAGCAGTTCTTACATACTGTTGAAAAATGTTTCTCACATCATAAGCTTTGCTAGCTGAGTCTACACTCAGGGGGCATCTATACCATTAATGAAGTTGGACATGACTTTAACTACCATGACTCCATGCTAGGTATCCTGGGATTTGTATTTTGGTGATGTGTCAGCGATTTGGCAGATAAGGCTTTTTTTTTCATGTCAGGAGTGACTTGAGAAACTACAAGTCACTTCTGGTATGAGAGAATTGGCTGTCTGCAAGGCCGTTGCCCAGGGGATGCCAGGATGTTTTGATGTTTTACCATCCTTATTTATTTATTTATTTACTTATATACCGCTGTTCTCAGCCTGAAGGCGACTCACAGCGGTTCGAAGGCGACTCACAGCCAGCATGACTACATCCTTGGGGGAGGCTTCTCTCATGTCCCTGCATGGGAAGCTGGAGCTGACAGAGGGAGCTTATCCACACCCCTCCTGGATTCGAATCTGTGACCTGTCGGTCTTCAGCCCTTCTGACACAAGAGTTTAACTCATTGTGCCACCGGGGACTCCAGCAGATAAGGCTAAAGACCTTATAAAACTACAACTCTTGGGATTCCACAGCATTGAGCAATAGTAGTTAAAAATGGTGTCAAACTTACTCTGTAGTGTTCAAGATTGTCTGATTCTGTTGGAAGACCCATAAATCGTTCTGTGTAGATGGATGCTAAAATGCACAAGATAAAGAAGATGGTATGATTTACAGACAAAGCTGTGATACAATATAAAATATACATGTAACAGAAAATACGTTGCACAGCGGACTCCTGCTATCTGCTATGTCTTAGTTCCAGGATCCTCCATAGATACAAAAATGCACAGATGCTCAATTCCCACTAAATACAATGGCATAGTAAAATGGTGTCCCTTATTTTAAAAAATAACAAAATCAAAGTTTGCTTTTTTTGGATTTTTTTAAGGTGGAGGGAATATTTTCAAGCCATGGATGGTAAAATCTATGGATTCATAATTTGTGGATATGGATACAGAAGAATCTTTGATGTAGTTGGATCATAACTTCTCA
This sequence comes from Anolis sagrei, assembly GCF_037176765.1. Lineage (NCBI taxonomy): Eukaryota > Metazoa > Chordata > Lepidosauria > Squamata > Anolidae > Anolis > Anolis sagrei. The sequence goes on along the minus strand of NC_090021.1, from coordinate 199,218,886 downwards.
TAATCTCAACAAAACATGTCAAAAGTTTTAGTTGTCAGGACATTTACTTAGACTTGTGAGTTACGAGGCACAAGCCATTAGATAGAAAATATATAGCAGCCCAATGCAGACGATACTATTGTTAGGTAGATTCTTGTCGCACTGAGCTCATTGGGCCATTATTAAAACATAGCAGATTGTTAGTTATTTAATTTGTTACAACTGTATGTGCATTTTATTTTAAGAGGACTAGATGTATGTTGCATGTTGTATGTTATGTCTGCATTGTTTGTTTTTGATAAGGTCAATTGGCTAATCAATAAAAATTATTGTTGTTACAACTGTAAAATACACCTGCGTGTGTGTTTTACCACTTACTGTGCTGCAAAATCAAGCAGCTTTGCCAGATTTGTTTAGAATTGCAAATGGTGGGAGATGCGGTTTATTTCCCACCATTTGCACAGTTAAACACTGTGGCTACCAGTGTTTAACTCTGGCAGCTACAGTTCCTGTTGTATTTAGAGCATATATATACATATATACTTGAGTATAAGCTGACCTGAATATAAGCCGAGGCATCTTATTATAGCACAAAAAACTGGGTAAACATATATTGACTTGAGTATAAGTCGAGGGTGGAAAATGCAGCAGCTACTGGTAAATTTCAAAATAAAAATAGATACAAATAACATTACATTAATTGAGGCATTACGTTAAATGCTTTTGAATATTTACATAAAACTGTAATTTAAGATAAAACCGTCCAACTCTGATTAAACCATTATTCTAACCTTCTTCAATGTAAATGTGCTTACATATCATTCCAATAATAATAGAGTAAAATAATAAATGTAATAAAAACAGAGTAAAATAATGTAAATGTAGTAATGATAATATTAAATAGAGTAAAATAACAAATGTAATAATAGTAATAGAGTGAAATAATAAATGTCATAGTAATAAAAACTGAGTAAAATATTACATGTAATAAAAATAATAGAGTAAAATAATGTAAATATAATAATGATAATAATAATAGAGTAAAACAACAACAATAATAATAACAACAACAACAGAGTAAAATAATAAATAACTTTGACTCGAGCAAGACTGAGTTGAGCCCCACAAACATGTAATACTGGCAAACTATTTGGTGAATTTTATTTGTAATTTTCATTCTGGTTGCACAACTTAAATACACAATTTCAATAATAGCCTTAACTGTGCTAACTTCCCTGCCTAAACTAGGGCTTGCAAAACTGTGGCTCTTCAGGAGCCCTTCCACACAGCCCTTTATCCCACGGTATCAAAGCAGAAAATCCCACATTATCTGAGTAGGGACTCTGCTAATCTAGGTCAAAACAGGTATTGTGGGATTTTCTGCCTTGATATTCTGGGATAAAGGGCTGTGTGGAAGGGCCCCAGGTTTTTGTTGTTGTTGTGTGCCTTCAAGTCATTTCTGACTTATGGTGACCCTAAGGCAGTGGTACTCAACCTGTGGGTCCCCAGGTGTTTTGGCCTACAACTCCCAGAAATCCCAGCCAGTTTACCAGTGGTTAGGATTTTTGGGAGATGAAGATCAAAACATCTGAAGGCCCACAGATTGAGAACCACTGTCCTAAGGCAAAACTTCAACGAGATTTTCCGAGGCTATATGATGTGGCTAAGATCACCCACATGGCCGAGTGGAACTTCAAACCCTGTTCCCCAGAGTCCTAATCCAATAGCTACATGCCATGTTGGGTCCAGAGTTTATTGACCAACCAGCACAGCTAGTGGCAGAACACACTTACCTAATGGAGCTGATGAGAGCCAATCTTTCCCATTTCTGATTTAAATTGGTTTTCCCTTTAATTGCCATCCATAGCCATAGCTCCAAGAGCATCTTGAACAGAGATATGGTGACTTTTTGGCTGAACAGGATGATGATTGGGTTGCTGTAAGTTTTCCGGGCTGTATGGCCATGTCCCAGCAGCATTCTCACCTGAAGTTTCGCCCACATCTGTGGCAGGCATCCTCAGAGGTTGTGAGGTCTGTTGGAAACTAGGCAAGGGAGGTTTATATATCTGTGGAATGCCCAGGATGGGAGAAAGAATTCTTGTCTGCTTGAGGCAAGTGTGAATGTTGCAATTAGCCACCTTGATTAGCATTGAATGGCCTTGTAGCTTCAATGCTAATCATTATTCTTATTTTTCTTATTAAAAATCTTTTGTTAATTATTTTATGATACCTATTTTTCTTAACAATCTTTTGTTAATTATTTATTATTCTTATTTTTATTAACAACACTTTTACTGTGTTTTAAGAAAATCTGTAATAAAACAACTTAACAAACCACCACATGATAGATTAGGGTTCAATTTTAAAATAAATTGCTGATTCCAAGAATCTGTTTTGAGGTGAGATTGCGGCTCTTGTCAATTTTGCAGCTGTGACCAAGCATTTCGCAGTGACCCAGTTTCTGAAATAATTCGCTGTTTGTGCCTGGCTTTAAAGGGCTGATGGTTGCCATCATTTTTTCCGTACCATAATATTCCCAGCTGGAGACGGGAGCGACAGCTATTCCACACTGAAAGACACCTGTGCCAGATCCAAGTGCCAGCGAAGCTACGTAGCCACCGTAGGACTGGAAAAAAGAAGAGGGAAGTTAATACACTGCTGTAAAGCTCTTGCTCTCTAAGAATCCAAGTAGTAAAATGTAGAAGCCAAGGAAAGTATTTGTTTTGGCAGCCAAGGCTTCTCCTGAATCATTCTCTGCCAAGCAGATGACCAAACAGAGCCTGGCACAAGATCTCTCACTTCTCATTTACACAGTATCTTTATGGATTTGATTCACTGGTGCAACTATCTATACCTATATATTTTATAACAGGGATGGACAACTGAAAACAGGCCAGGGGCCATTTTTCCTTCTTGTGTCCATCTGGGTAGGCCATGGTGGCCCATTTCAGTGATGTAATTTTGGTTGATATTTCAGCAAGATTTTGGCATAGGTGGTGGGGAGGCTGATAAAGGTTAGGGAAGAGAACTTTCATCTTTTTATGAGGTTTTGAGAGATTTGGGGGGAAAGTCACCTCAAAATACGATTGGAAAAATAACTGGGGGGGGGGGGTCTGATGGGTAGGAACTTCTGGGAAAGTTTCATTTAGGGATCTCAAGTGGTCTCACGTGGGGCACACTTTGTCCGCTACAGTTTTATAACAATGCCTCTCTCAATAACAGTGAGAGGCACAATTTTATAAGAGAAAAGCTGCAACAAACCAGTTTTCTATTTTCTGTTGTAATACTAGAAGCCAGAGCCACCCACTGCAAAATGTAGGACAGGTGCAAGAAAGTACTTTTCTACAATGGGCACAATTAAACAAAGAAATACACTTTATGGATCATATACCCTTCAACTGTCCTTATTTGGGAGGGAATGTCCAAATTAATTTCCTGCTATCCCACTTTTCCATCTGCTTTTGAAAATGTCCCAGTTTATCTCTCTCTTCCTACCTCATTCTATGATTCTCTCTTCAGCTTACTGAAATTGTTGCAAACGGAGTTCAAAATGCAAAAGCAGGGGACTATGGATCCTGCCCTTCCTGTTGCAGGCAGCTACTCCTATTATTTATTTATTTACTATATTTATACCCCACCCTCTCTCACCCCGATGGGGACTTAGAGCATCTTACAAGTAGGCAACAATTCAATGCCTCATAAACAGACACACAAATAAAATAAACATATACATTAAAAACCATAACATTAAAAAAATCTAAACATTAAAACCAATTATTAAAACCATACAATCCAAAATCATAGTCCAGGAGCCATTACAGTCACACCTGCACTTATTCCATATCCACTTATTGCATTGAGATTACTGTCTAAAGGCTTGGTCCCACAGCCAAGTTTTTAATTTCTTTCTAAATTTCAGGAGGAATAGAGCTGATCTGATTTTGCTGGGGAGGGGCTTCCACAGCTGAGGGGCCACCTCTGAGAAGAACCTGTCTCTTGTCCCCACCAACTGCCACCTGCGAAGGAGGTGGGACCAAGAGCAGAGTCTCCCCAGAAGATCTTAACCTTCTAGCCTGTGTGTTCTTCCTCATAAATAACTTAAGCCATCCTGACCACACTTTGGTTTTGCTTGGCCACACATATCCTAGTTTTCATTTGTGGCTAGTTCTAAATAGGAATTAGATGGACTTATGGAAGGTATGTCAGTCAATACTGACTAGTTTTTATATGAAGCTCTCCAGAGAAGCCGAGTACAGTAGTATGTTGGGGGGGGGGGCAGACCCAGAAATGTACCATTGCACTCTATTCCATTTGCTGGCTTACTTGAAACATCTGGTTGGCCCCTGAGGTAACATAATGTTGACATAAATAGGTTTTTGATCCAAAGCAGTGTAATTTTCATGGGGTTGTTAAATCTTCCCCATTTACCTATGTGGAGTCAAGTCCAGGGGCAGCACCAGTGGATGGGAAGCCCTGAAGATGTCTTTGTAATATCTTTTTAGTGGCAGATATACAGACAATGCACAGACTAGCAGGTGACTACTTTTTGGCATCATGTGTGTGTGTTAGGGGGAGAAGGTTGTTCTAGATCCTTAGGAACCTATTGGGACTGTAGTGCTGCTGGGTTTGCTGCTCTCAGTCCAAGTTCCCTGCCACCCTTGCAGTTGTCACAGGAATTCAATGGCAACCGCAGAAGCTCCCTCTTGCACAAGCGGCTTTCTCCAGTAGCTAGCTTAAGTTGGTACTTATGCTGGCTGTGGACAAGGTGCAAACTCTCAGCCCACTGAAAGGATTAACATTTTCTCTTACATAAACACTGAAAAGCCAGGGCTGCCCTGAGATGTCAGGCTGCAACTTCCAGCTCTCATGACTACTGGACAGGGCTTCTGAAAAGTGTAGACCTACAGCATCTAAAGGGCAACAGGATTGTCACCCGGATGTGTGAGCAAACAGCAACAAAGCACCAGCTGCTAAGGGGTCCACCCCACTGACAACATACTACTTGGCTTCTCAGCAAGTGCCATCTCAGTAGGAGCCCAGCCAATAAATCACATAGGCATTGACAAGATGCTGGCATGTCATCTCTAAATAAAGACTTGGATCATGAGCATACAGTGCCTTTGCTCACAGACCTCAAGGCATGTAATGGAACAAGCACCACACATCCCACACAGTTATGCAATCCCTCATTGCTTGATCCCACCCACCCTCCCGAAAGGTTTAGCTGCCTGTCATCAGCACTCCTGGGTGGGGCGCTCTCTGGCTCTCCCACTTGTTGTCTGCATGTCCTGTCCTAGTGTAACCTAAACAGAGAGGAACTGGGAAGGAATTGAAGTTCATAGATGGAAGAGCAGACATAAGGGAGACTGAGGAGATAGTGTCTTAGCAAAGCTGGGGTGGAGTAGAGCGTGACAATAAGAGAAGGCAATGAGCAACACGGGATGGCTTGAAGGAAAATGAACTTCTAGTCTATCACTAGAGGTTTGAATTAGGGTCACTGAATTCTGCCAGAAGATAGTGTTAATTGGCTTCCCAGGATGTTTTGTTATTCACAGCAGTTTTTGTGCATAGCTAGTGTTAATATTTATTTATTTACTTTATTGATACCCTGCCTTTCTCACCCCACAGGGAACTTAAAGCGGCTTAAAAACTCGGCAATATTGTCCAAACTTCTTCCATTTAATTTCTTTCTGATCCACTGTCTACAATTACACTACAAACCAGATGTATAACTATGTATAGGTAAATAATGCTTCATGCATCTGATGAAGAGAGCTACAGTCCATTAAAGTTCACATTTAATATATAGTAGTTTATTTTTAAAGCACAATGTTATTTTATGTATTTTATTCTGTGTTATAAATAAACACTTTATAAATTGGGAAAGTGAAGAAGTGATAGAGATAAAATGTGTCTACAGACTTCTGGAAATCACAATAACTGACATATCAGAATAGAGAAAAATAAAATCTATCAGCTGTTGTTTCTAAATGCAATACAATATACAGGTAGTTATATTAAGTGGATATAATCAGAAAATCATGTATCAGAAATGAAGAAGTGCATACAGCACAGGCAAAAGGCAAAATGCCAAAGCTTGGCAGCCTTCAAAATCATTTTAAATTTCACCATGTAACTAGTAGGAGGCTGTGAAAAACAGTTCCTACTTTACCAGGAGATTTAACAAGCAGAAGTCAGAGCCTGAGTCTGAAAAATTTAACAACCTTTATCTTTAAAAAGAAAACAAATATTCCCCAAGCACTTTTGCTTGCAACAGTAAAATGTATGTATGGAAACAACAGCATTAACCCCACAATATGAATTGGTGTGATTTTGTCTTTACAAGTCAAGGGATAATCTAGTTTCTGTAGAATCTGGACTATGGTTCCCAGATTTGCCAAGCTAACGAAACCTATCACCATGTTGCCTGGAGGATTCTGGTAGCTGAAGCCCAAAATAATTGTTCCAAGCTCTGCTTAGATCGGAACTTTCCAAACGATATATCGTAACACACTAGTGCGTTGGCTGAATTTAATGAGAAATGACAACAATTTTGGAAATGTCTGTCATTATTATATATATTTTTCAAGTAATATATTGTGACTCGATTCATTTCGTTATTATAGCCACTGGTGGAACAATGGGTTAAACCCTTGTGCCAGCAGGACTGCTGACCGACAGGTCAGTGAGTCAAATCCAGGGAGAGTGAATGAGCTCCCTCTGTCAGCTCCAGCTCCCTATGCAGTGACATAAGAGAAGCCTCCCACAAGGATGATAAAACAGCAAACATCCAGGTGTCCTCTGGGCAACATCCTTGCAAATAGCCAATTGTCTCACACCAGAAACGACTTACAGTTTTTCAAGTTGCTCCTGACATGAAAAAAATTAGTCATTACAATGTGTGTGTGTGTGTGTCCTCATTTCTTATAAGGGCTTGGTTTGACCTCTGGTTTGCTAGTAAAACTGAATTACTGTGTCATGAAACGATGCATGGCTAAAAAGTCACTAACATGAAATGTTTGAAAAGCTCTGGCTTAGACTATTAAAACTTGAAGAGTTTTCTTTGCCATTGGCCACCAATCCAAAAACCTCAAGAAATCAAGAAAAAAGAGGGAAAGGCGGTCACCATCCAAACTGCCATATCAGTTATAAGAGGCTGATTTGTTTTGGAAGTTTATGATACCTGCTATATGTTCTTGGGACTTAGCAATTTGGGTGTGCACAAACACACACCCTTTCCCAGATATTAAGCCTAATAATCCAAATGTCTTACAAATGACATAATTTAATCACATCCTGATGTATCCTTGTGGACATAGTTATGTCACCTTTGGACAATAGTCAAATACTTTTATTTCTTAAAAAGAAATGTGTTAATGCAAGAAATTGGCACCAAAACATTAGGCTGATCTCTGAAACCGACTATATAGCATTCCGTTTTGAACATGTTCACTTAAAAAAAAATCTCTCCTTCATTGTGTTTCTGGGCAAACTGCTCTTAGGGAATTTCAGGCCAAAGCAGAACACAGCAATAACAAAGGGGGAGTGACAGACTAAAGGAAAATTTCCCAGAGAAACACCATCAGCTGAAGAGCAAGCGAGAATTAAACTGTTCTTGAGAGATAATCAATCAAAGGCAAAGTAACATTTACAAACAAACCAAAACTGGGCACGATCAAATTGACTGCTGGCTTGTATCCCAGTGAATCTGCAAGCTCTCTAGTTACTCTGATCATCCTGTGGAGCTACTGTTCATCCTACGCTTTTACTCATATAGGATCTTGCTATACTGAAGATACACATGGAAAAAACTAATGCAATTCACACTGAAAGGAAGGCGGATGCCGAAGCAGTGGAAATGGGATTGCCTCCAGAAAAATGATTCAGCTGTTTATGTCCATTTAAAAAAAACAAACACACACACACACATTAGTCATGTATGAACATGTCGAAACCTAATGAAGTAAGTTTTTTTTAAAAAACTATACATACCCAGCCCCATATGGCTATCCTTTTTTCATCAATGAACCCCATGTCTATAAATTTTCTGTTGGGAATAATAAAAAAGAGTCTCATTAGTACAAATAGACAACAAGCAATAGAAAAAAGAAGTGATAAATATTCCTATCGTCACTCCTGCAATTGTTTTGTGGCTGTAGCAAGAATGTAATTTTAATATAAAAAAATGAAATTTGATTAGTCACTACATAGCTAGTAAATGCAAATAATTAAAATGAGGTTTTTAGACTGGCCCCTTCTACACAGCTGAAAAAAACCCTCACATTTTCTGCTTTGAACTGGAATATATGGAAGTGTGGACTCAGATAACCCAGTTCAAAGCAGATATTATGAATTTTCTGCCGATATTCTGGGTTATATGGCTGTGTGGAAGGGCCCTAAGCAAAGAACAATGTCACAGAACCATAGTATGATTATATGTACAACTTAAAAGCAATCAATTATACAGCACTGTACTTTCATCCCATGCCCTGTTCCTTAGCTATAATCCCATTCCCTTGTCTTGTTTACAGTTTGGCCATGTCTTACGGTAGTTGTCACCCTGGGTCATTGGGCATTGTTCTGAGTTTTAAACTGTTGTTTTTATATGCTATTGTTTTTACATTATTGTATTGTACTGCGTGTTTATCTTATGCTTTGTCTCAGCATGTTGTGCCATATGTAAGCCACCCTAAGTCCCTTTGGGGAGATGGAGGCGGGGTACAAAAATAAACTTATTATTATTATTATTATTATAGTTTCCTTTGCTGGCTTTAAGAGGAGACTAAAAGTTTCACCTTTTTATTTTAATTACAGAAATTTCCTTGCTTTAAGCCTGAGATCAAATAAGTTAAACTCAAACATGGTTTATTATCCTAGCTTGTTAACTATGCATGGTTATCAACTAACCAAAGTTTCACAAGTTCTCCATAACTGGGAATTCTGTGAAATATGTATTATGTGTGCTTTTTAGGTTAAACCTGACTGACTGCCCCTAGGACAACGAAGACTTAAACCAGTGACTGTTGATTGTTGAACGTTTTATACTGTTTTTATATTGTTTTATACTGTTTTATATTGTTCTATTGTTCTATTGTTATTTAAATTGCATATTTATGTTTTTGGTTGTGGGCATCATGGGATGCTGTTTTGTTAGCTGCCCTGAGTCCCTCTGCGGAGGTCGGGATAGGACGGGATACAAATATCCGAAATGAATAAATAAAAAAATGTTTAACCTAAACAACTGAAAAAGGAGGAGAAAGATGTGATAACGAAAGTATTAACAACTCAAGACTGCTTTCGGCAAGGAATTGGAAAAGGGAAATAATTATACAAATAGAAGAGTGGTATAAGGAAGTATGTAAATTGGCAATAAATGGTAAGCTAACATGTAAACAATTGGATATGACTGATTTTAGTGTTTGTGTATATTATAGTTTGTTTTATGTTATGGCATGGAATGTCTGCTGTATATATGTTGTGCTCCGCCCTGTGAGAAGGGTGGAATATAAATGCTTTAAGTAAATAAATAATATATGTAAACTAAAAGTTAAAAGAGGGATCTGAAAACAAAGTGATTTTGATAATATATGGAAAAAAATTATTGAAATAGGATTTATAGAAGGAAGACAGAAAGTTACCTCCACAAGAGGAAATGAAATTTTGGACAGATGATATATAAAAGTAGTGGCTCTGTGTGGAGGGGAACATGGTGGTGAGGGATAGAAAATATGTATAAGCGTGAAAGTAACAGTAGATTCCAAATTTAATATATTGTAGATTGTACTGAATATTATGTGTCTGCTGTAAAACAAATGATGTATAACAAATGTATTGGAATATGATAATTTTTTTTATAATACATCACAAATATTTTCTAAGATGAAATAGATACAACAGTGTTTACTGTTTAAAAAAAAAATCACACATTTGTTTTAATTTTCAGTTTGATGTAAAAACAAGGTGGTGTAAACTTATGAATGGGCCCATATGAAATTGCCACGGAGCAGAAATAGGATAATCTGCCCACCCACCCTGAGTACCTCCTGCTGTCTGTGGACACTTCAGAGAAATAAAAATGAACTGGCAAGTTTTATGGTTACTATAACACAAATAGTCCTGCTGTTCGGTTGTACAAAAAGAAAGGTAAATAAGTGACCATGATAAGAAGGTGAAAACTGTAAAATATCTAATCCATGCCAATCTCATTCTAGGCAACCTCATTCCCGATACAAGGGGGAAATGGAAGAGTCAATAAGCAGGAACAGAATGGGTGAGATAAGAGGGGAGCTGTATAGATCTAATGCTATCAAGTGCGTGGAGCACAGGTGTGGAGCACAGGCTGTATTTGTGACTCTGCCATTCAGAAACAACTCTCCATTATTTGGAGGTAACCCCTACTTAATTTTTTTTAAATCCCTGTGTACCAATTATTACCCACATGTGGAGGATCAAACTCATTTCCTTTCTAATGTATAATCTCCTGCACAGACTGTGGATTAGACAGACAAATTTGCACAGTGTTTTCTGTTACTCTCAACTCCCACGAATCAAACTGAAGACATGAGGGGTAAAACACTTAAAGACTGAACAGGATAGAAATACCGAACCTTCATTATATATATATAAAAAAAAACACACACACATACACACACACACAGTGGGTGAACATATGCTGAGAAGAGTTTGATCCCAGAACTAATGATTTGATATAAAAACATCAGAGGACATACAAAGAAACTGCGTAATACAGATTGAAGTTGAATTAAAATGAAAGCAAATGAGAACAATGCAGACCATATTTTTTAAAAGGAAGGGAGGAAAGGAAGGGAAGTTGGTTAACTGAAACAAATTTGAGGAAGGAATCCCATCTAGGCAAAATACTTGCTGCAATTCTACATTTTGACTACAAAAAAACAACATGCTTTACACCTTACAGCACTGAAACTGCAAGACTCCTGAAACCTGCTCAAAAACATTTTGATGGTTTCATCACATCCAATGCAATTTGTCAAAATTATTTATACTTTTGCATCCCCATGCAAGAGACCAATTACACTATGTAGCATGATTTTTGTTCCTGGGTTATAAATGTCATTTTCTATTTGGCTCTATTATTAAAAAAAAATGGGAAAGGTTTATTAAACAGCAAAAACTTTGTTTTTGGGGAACATCCTGCAGCACATTTTGCTATAGCTTTTCAATGAATATCTCATAGTCTCAACCAATTCAACATAGTTTGTGGAAGCCACAAAAACGAAGTGTCTGGAGTATAACAACCATTTTCAAAGTAAGTACCACACAATTAAACAAGAAACAACACTTTCAAACCAGGAACAGACAATTTTTCAAATTTTGTTACAGAGTGTAATCTGAAGAATGAAAAACTCACATATGGATGATGGTTAATCGAACTAAATTACAAAGTTTGCTTTGCAAATTCTGATATTACATCATTTTTTCCTTACATGAGTATTAGATAACGTCATATTTTTCAAAAATCATGAAGATATTATTACTCATTTTACTGAACATGTAATATTTATTGGGCAACAACAGTAATATTGTCTCTGTAGAGACCACAAAAGCCCCATGGCCCTACAGAAGTCCTAAAATGTATGCCACATAACTGTCCTTTGAATCTTTCTTACCTTACAGCTGAGATCTGATCCTCAACTTCATAAACACCAAGTTTCTTATAGACTGCATGCATCATTTTATCTCCTTGGAAAGCTGTTCCTCTGCCATCTACAAGAGCTACCACCATCTCTTCTTTGCTTGCAAGATAGGTTAGCCAGGTAACACCAAATGTGTGTTTCACATTTTGACTGCAAGGTCCTGCATACCTACAGCAAAGATTTGTGGCATTTCAGTTTCAGCATTGTGATGACAAAAACATTTTCTAAATAGCAAAAGTGGGCAAAAGTTTAATAAATGCAGTTAGCTTCACATGTTTTCAGGCCCTAAAACAAAAGGAATGTGAAATCACTGGATTTCAATATCATACCTGTTAAGACTGTATCAGGGAAATCTCTGGGAGAAATAAACATGGATTGGATTTTTCAAGTTACTTTTTAAAGTCTACTAAAATGTATAGATCTGGACTATATATTTTTTCTTTTTCTCCCATGAATGAGAAATATCAAACTTTTTCCCACCTTCGTGCATTTTGGAATTTTGGGTGAAAATTTAATGATGGCTTTTGTCCCAAAGAATTGTTATTGTTTGAGCAAAATATAATGTCTGTAAAAACCACTCTGTTGTGCAAAACTACTTTTCTGATACGGAATATCCCAGCTGGCAACCTGTTTGATAATTATGATGTCATAAGTCTTGCTTATTTCATTTCAATAATTCGTAATGGTTGTTCTGCATGCAATGATCTCACAATGCAACCTCCCCCCCCCCCCAAAAAAAAATCACAACATTTTCATCAAAAACATATACCAAAAATGTAAATGAAATTGTTTGAGGATTTTCCCTACAGGATGTTTTGACATGTTAAAATACTTATTCTCACTAAGGGTGAGAAAACGTAAATATTCTTTTCATCTCAGTGATATACCCACACCCACATGTACATTCCAAATTTCTAAACAGCTCCATTGAACAAAGTGTAGCTTGTTTCCAAGGAAACAGGCTCAAGATTATACCGTTCAGCAAAAGTGTTGCCTTTTCCACTCCATGGTAAGAGTTTATGCTTTTTGTCTATTAGCTGAAAGTTCCTCCAAGGTGCATCAAAACTGTAGAATTTATGCAGTTTGACACCACTTTGACTGTCACTGATCGATGCTATGGCATTATGGGAATTTTAGTTTGGTTAGACATCGGCAGTATTTGGTAGAAAAGGGTAAGGACTTTGTAAAATGACAACTCCCACGATTCCATCACCTTGGGCCACGGCAGTTATAGTAGTGTCCAACTACATTCATTCTACAATGTAGATGCCCCCCCTAGCGACATCTACAACCAGAACATCCAAACTTAAAGTTGTGAGTAGCTCTTCAAGTTCAGAATATAGCATCCAACACAGACAGAAGTTAAAACTTAGGTCTAACTACATTAACTACATAATCTTATTCTTACCAAGGTTAAATGTATATCCACAATTACTAGGGTTTCCAGATTATAAATACAAATACTTTGGTTAGGAGTGTTCTTTTGGTACTGCTGTTGGAGAGTGGTCCCTGGTCAAAGTGGTCCCTGGTCAAGTAGGCCCTGGTCAAAGTGGGCTCTGGTCAAGTAAGCCCTGGTCAAGGTGGGCCCTGGTCAAAAAAAGGTTGCGAACCACTGTGCTAGAAAAGGTAACTCTTCTTCTACTGCTACTACACAGCCACTGAAGCATTTGACAATGTTTGAAGTGGCACCAGACAAAGTAAGCTTTAAAAACTAAAGAAAAGTTTACATACACCTGTATGAGAAGAGGATACTTCTTGGATTTATCAAACCGTGGAGGCAAAAGCATCTTGTACCATAAAGCTAAAAAGAAAAAGAATGAGAATGAGATTACATTTGGTAGCATTCTCCCATTGATGGAATAACAGAATGAGATGGGACGAACTCACTCCATTTTCTCTTCACCCTCAAAAACTGCTCAAGAGGATGCAAGGATCTCTCTATTCACCCAACAGGACTGAGGAAGGCAAAGAGTTTCAGGAGGAAGAATAGAACAGAAAAGTCCAGCTGCATGAATGGAAGGCCACACATATAGCATTGGATTTTCCCCTAAATGAAGTAATAGATGCCAGAGATGAGAGCATCATATTACTAGAATTGGCTCTTGAAAGAGAATGCAGGTGGCTGAATGTCACGCTCGCATAATTCATGAGCTAAGAGTTTGTAGTTTGGCGAGGCACCAACACTCTTTGGCAAAGAAGGCCAAAGAAATACCACAAAGATTCCATAGCATCGAGCCATGGAGGCTTAAGTGGTGTCAAGCTGCATTAGTTCTACAGTGTAGATGTACCATGAGGAGATATTCTAGTCTCATGATAATTTAGGTTATTTTTTTTTCCTGCCCCTTCACTAACTTTGCAATATCCTTCCAGAGTTAGATCAACAAATAGTCTAGACAGCAGTCCAACAATTGTAGGCATATGCAGGGTTTTCCCTTGCCTTCTGATTGAATTATCCAACCCCTTCTCCAAATGACAATTTTATCTGGCAATTGTCTATTTGACCCTAAAACTATTACTACAACAATCAAAGATAATCTTTAAAAGCCAAAACAGAAATTGAATAATTTTGAAATGTTGCTTTTTTCATGTCAGGAGCAACTTGTGAAACTGCAAGTCGCTTCTGGTGTGAGAGAATTGGCCATCTGCAAGGACATTGCCCAGGGGATGCCTGGATATTTTACCATTCTGTGTGAGGTTTCTCTCATGCCCCGCATGAGAAGCTGTAGCTGAAAGAAGGAAGCTCACTCTGCTCCCTGGATTCCAACCACCGATATTTTGGTCAGCAGTTCAGCCACTGGGGGTGCTAAATGTTGCTAAAACTATGCTCTCCATACAGTGACCCTTTCATATTATTACAATCTTGCAGGAAGACAGCCATTTATTCAGGACGTTATTGACCATACAATATGCTTTTTGAATGACTTAGGTCTCACACATCCTTTTTCATAACATAGTGGAAGGAGGGGAATTTACACTTTACTGTACTTACTAATACCATCTACTTCAAACTTGTCAATTTTCAACGTAGGCATTCTGATTTTTTGCAGTGCAGTGTCCAGATCCCTGTTGTCTTCCAAAACTTTGATCTCTGTATTTTGAAAATATATACATATATTCTAGATTAGCAGTCTCTCACTGATTCTTATCAGTTGTCATCTGATAATTCCATGATGAACCATAGAGGAAGGAAAAAATGACAACAGTATACAAATACCAAAGAAATGGGTAGTTTTTAACAGTAACAGGATGTTCTTGTATGTGTAAGTAAAGATAAGAAATTATTTTCTTGGGTTAAACTTTCTTGGAATTATGATAGAGTTCACTGCTGAATTGGAATAAAACTTGTTGACCATGTACTTATTTATTTGAAACCTTGTATGATGTATGGAAGACTTCAGAAAGGGGAGAGGACTTTCAAATATATCCTCAAATTTAGTTCTGTGAGGGTTTAGCACTTAACCCACCACTTTTCCACCAGATTGTGAGGCTTTGCCTCAATCTCCACTGCCACACATGTGAAGACTCCCACACAGCTCACTATTTTCATCAACAGTAAGGGCATTCCCATGTCTCCACACATGTCACCACTGGAAATAACTCTTCCTGACCTACTGCTGTGGCCATCCACTTTGACAACCTGCTAGACATTAGAGGCCCCTGGACAAAGAAGCCACTCACAGGAATAAAAAGAAGGGAGGAGGAAGAAGGGGGGACCCTACTCAACCCCCCCCCCCCCAATTGAAGGAAAAGGAGTACTTTCCTCTTTCTTTGCTAACAGTGCCAAATGCGCCCTGCTTTGCGCATGGCATAACACACCCCACACCCTCTTTTAATGTCCCCACCACGTCTGTGAAAGAGAATGAGGAGGGAGGGGAAGATATGAAAAAACAAGAATGAAAGCAAAGTATGTCTTTATTACAGACAATTAAAACGGTAAAGTTTCTCACATGAATGCAGACACACCAACTCTCTGCTACAAGTTGTAATTTTTCTCCTTTCTGGGTTGCTTTGAGTTTTTTGGGCTGTATGTCCATATTCCAGAAGCAATCTCTCCTGATGTTTTACCCACATCAATGGCAGGCATTCTCTGAATAAAGGGGTCTGCTGGAAAATAGTCAGGTTGATAAATCTGTGGAATGTCCAGGGTGGGAGAAAGAACTCTTGTCTGCTTGAGGCAGATACAAATATTGTAAGTGTTTAAAAAACTCTAAAATCAGGACAGTAAATAAAGAGCAACATTCAAAATCAGGGAAATTCCAGACAAGAAACAATAAGGGCCAGCTAACACCTCCCAACAAAGGATCCCCAGGCAGCAACCAGCCAGGCTTTGAAGCTGCAAGGCCATTCAATGCTAATTAAGGTGACTAATTGCAACATTCACACTTGTCTCAAGTAGGCAAGGGTTCTTTCTCCCACCCCAGATATTCCACAGATATATAAACCTCACTTGTCTAGATTCCAACAGACCTCTCAACCTCTGAGGATGCCTGCCATAGATGTGGGTGAAACCTCAGGAAAGAATGCTTCTGGAACATGGCCATAAAGCCTGGAAAACACACAACAACCCAGTAATTCTGACCATGAAAGCCTTCAACAAAACATTTTCTCTTTCTATCGAATTAACAGCAGATTTGAATGATGAGATAGATGACTGGCAAAGTGGTGTTGAATTTTGGTCTGTACATAACTTAGTATGGGGTCCACATACTTGTTGGACCCCCAGGCAACTGCACAGCTTGCCCATGCATTAAGATAGCACTGCTGATAGATGCTGTCAAGGTACCTGTGTGATAATATGCAAATTTTATACCCAACCTCTTTAATTACTACTCTCACCAGCTTTCTAATATAAAACATTCCCAAAGGTGAAAAGCACATAAATATAAAAAAAACATTTTTATTAACCAAAGTTGAACATAACAAGAGATAAATCATAGGCAGGCTACATTTAGCCTCTTGAAAACTTTCAAAAATGTATGCTAGCTTTATAGGAATTTGGTATTCTAAATGCAAAAATAACCTCAGATTTGCTCTATCACATCCATTTTTTTCACAACTTGATATGCTATTTTTTATTTTGTAATATACGACTGAGTGACTTTTCTTCAGGAAATAAATTGCAAAGGTTTTCTAATAGACTTTCAAAACTTTTTAGTTTGCTGGTATGAAAGGCAACAATATCTTCATAAACATTAAAGAAGCCACTGCAGTCTGCAGTGAATTAAAATTGACTAACAACTGAATTGATAAAAAAAACACTGAAATGGTAAAAAAGAAGTATGACAAATTCAGTACCCTAGGAAAACATCCTTTGGGAGGCAGACAATTCTTATTTGGAGGGAACCTTGTTGATTTTTCTACAATGTACAATTGTTGGACCTAAACAAGCACCACATATTCCAAACAGAAACAACAATGCACATATTAAAGCACTTACGTCTAAGCAAGAGCTTAAAAACAGATTTTTTAAACCATGTTTCATTTAGGGAAACCACTTCCTGGTGAAGAAATAGCAAAAAGATTTCCAGCATAGTGATCAACAGGAAATGCCTGCAATCTTACAAAAGAGTCTGTTCTTATGAAAAATGAATTGACTTAGTTTTGCAGAGGGGTCATATCAGACTGATCCAGTCTTAATGCAAATAAATAAATAATTCTCACCTCTTATCTATGCTCTTCAAAAAGGCTAAGGCAAATAAGTAAGTAACTGAGATAAAACAGTGGATCTTTTTTCCCTCTTGCAGCAAAAACAACCAAATATCTTGCAGGATCATACGGATTAAGGAATGGTTTATGGTGTAAACTCTGAGGCCATAATCTGTTTGCGTCATCAACTGCAGGAATGACCATGCATACAGACTATTTCAACAATTATTATTATCTCTCCTGCCCGATCTCCTCTTGGGGACTCAGGGTGGTTCACAACAAAACAACGGCAAACATTCAATGCCATAAAGTGCAATCAGAAGCAAAAACAACCATAAGTCAAATGAACATATTAAGCATCAACATCAAGCAATAATGAAACATTACAACAAACAAGCACTACATAACTAAAATAAAGTCATAACAAGTAAACATTTAGAGACAAGACTTAAAATTGGGACTAATAAAAATTAAACATAGAATTTAAAAACTAGAGTAATAAGACATTTCCATTTCAGAATAAGCCAATTCAGAAGCCAATTCAGAATACTATTGTATACAATTGGTACCATATGAAGAACTAATCCAGGGAGTGATCCAAACCATATCTTTCATGTGCAAGTTGCCCCCTCACCATGAGTTATTGAGAGTGGGGTGCACTGGGAGGGGGGTGGGGGGGTGGACACTGGATGTCCAACAGCATACGGTAACAACATAAAAAGGCTACGTATTTTGCACTCCTGTTCTAGGTCTTTTTTGGTCATTATTTTTCCATAGAGCAAATGGATTTGGGGTGAGGGGACTCTTGTGTGGAATTTTGCCATCCCTGCATGTTCAGAAAATAAGTCTGAAAAAAAGGCTTCTCTACATATCACCCCTGAACATTTCATGGATGAAAGTTGGGCAATTTGCCCTTTGAACTAAGGCCCCTTCTACACTGTCATACAAAATCCAGATTATGTACTCTGAACTGGAGTATATGGTAGTGTAAATTCATATAATCCAGTTCAAAGCAGATAATGTGGATTATCCACTTTGATAATCTGGATTATGTGGCAGTGTAGAAGGGGTCTAAATTTGCAGTAACTGCAGTAAGATAGAAATAAGGGGGAAATGGAGGGGGAAGGAGAAAAACTGGAAGATGTTAAAAGCAACTGGGAAAAAAAAAGAATGAGAGGCTTAATTGGGAATGTCCCTACCAAATCAGGACAGTTGGAAGTTAAGTGTCATATATATTCATTAGGGCTGGGCAACCACGGAAAAAATTGTTTCTAAACTCGATTCGTTTTTAGGGGGGTTTTGCGTTTCGTTTTTTAAAAGAATTCCAAAATTTTTCTTTAAAAAAGTTCGATATTTACGAAATTTCAGAAATTACGAAACAATTTCGAAACAATAACGAATCGATTCGTTAATGGCGGACGCGATTGCGCAATACGCTAAAAAAACCTCCAAATGGGACAGGGGGAACTTCTGAAGCTTTCCTCTCCCTCTGTTGTTGACTGTTGGTGTGATAATTTATTTTTTATCACTGATAAAACAAACAACAACCATAAAACTTGCACCAGACATATGGAAATAATAACGAAATAATAACGAAACAATTTCGAAACAATTTCGAAACAATTATGAAACAATTACGAAACAATTATGAAATAAATTTTTAAAATTCATTTCGATTTTTAGTTGCTCCTGAATGGTTCAATATCGCTTCGTTATAAAAAAAAATAATGAATTAATAACGAATTACGAAATTAACGAACGAAACCGCCCAGCCCTAATATTCATGTATCCATCTCCTGTATAAATCCAGGACAAATGTTATGGCCCAAATTATGGATTTTGATAGGACCCAAGGATAAGTCGAAGGGGAAAGCACTAAGATGGCTGCAATCTCTGGCTGGCACCATCACTTTTTCACCCAGGAATTGTTCAGAAGTCTGATCCTCTAACCCTGTGTGAATGTATGTGTCTTCAATTCACTTGTCAATTTATAACAACCCCATGAATTTTACTGGATTTTCTTAGGCAATGGATAGTCAAATGTGGTTTTGCAAGTTTCTTCCTCTGGAGTATAACCTGCAACTTCCATCCAAGTACTGACCAGAGCAGATGTTCCTTAGCTTCCAGGATTTGAAACAATCTGGTGCCTTTATGATATTTAGGCATATCTACACTCTCTTATAGTCCTTAGTGGTGCAGTGGGTTAAACTGCTGAGCTGCTGAACTTGCTGACTGAAAGGTCAGCGGTTCAAATTTGAGGAGTGAGGTGAGATCCCACTGTTAGCCCCAGCTCCTGCCAACCTAGCAGTTTGAAAACATGCAAATGTGAGTATATCAATAAGTACCATTCCAGCAGGAAGGTAACGGTGCTCCATGCAGTCATGCCAGCCACATGACCTTGGAGGCACCTACGGACAACGCCGGTTCTTCAGCTTAGAAATGGAGATGAGCACCAACCCCCAGAGTTCAACATGACTAGACTTAATGTCAAAGGGAAACCTTTACCTTTATAACTTTTTACCTGAATGTAAACTTCATTGAATGCAAAAAATCTAAGTTCTATTCAGGGGAGGTACTTTGATGTCATTTCCATTCCTGGGGACTTAGAGCCTTACAGCTTTTAAGAAGATAAAGAAATATACATAGTAAAAATACCTCGGTCATATCTGTTTTCATAAATAGTAGAAATAGGCATCCCTGGACCTGGAAGACAAAATAGACAGAAAAAAAACAAAAATTAAGTAATTTATAATGTAAAGCAACACAGTGAAACATACAGTTCTTACTGAAAAGAATCTGAATTTGTTTGATTAGATAAATTGTCCCTAGATCTAGATGTTAGGGTGAAATACATCCTGCATAAGTCACAGTACACGGTTGCAAGGAGTGTGGAGCAAATGAATGAAGAGGCACCTGCAGCACACACTACTCAGAACTTCACAACCTATAATTCTTGAGTTCTCTAAGAAATGGAAGAATAAAAGATAAAACTTTGGAAGTGTTGGTTGTGCTTTTCCTTAGTAAGCTTTCAGGATCAAACAAAATGTGATGTTACTAGTATAAGCATAATTGAATTGACCTTTTTTGAAAAATAAATAAGGAAAGGTAGTAGCTAGGCTCAGAAAATTGGGATAAAAACATTATTTTCTACATATACACAAGTCTGGTGAAAACCTTTGCCCTTATTTTTTTTTCCACTCAGAGGATGGCTCCATCAACATACGTGCAACCTTTAAGCCCCAAGGAAGGGTACATTTTCAAAATGACTTTACCAGTACAGAAAAGGACTATGTTTTCTGTATCAGGGTCTGATGATAATGCATCTGAAGCTACTGAAGCTACTGTCTGGGCTGGGGGGGGGGGGGGGGGGAGGGATTCACAACATTCACAACTATAGCCAGTTCTCCACATTCACTGGGGTTTATTGATTAACTGCTAATCATTTTAACTGTGGGGATACGTTTTACTGTTTATTGTTGGTTTTATCAGCATTGAATTCTTTCTAAAGTTGTAAGCCACCTTGAGTCCCCTTGAGTAAGAAAAACGGGGAATAATAATAATACTAATAATCCTTTATTTATACCATCTCCTGCAGGACTCGGTGTGGCTTACAAAAGGCTGAGCCCAAATACATCATAAAAAACATAACAACAACAATACAACAATAAATAACTCATAGCAAAGCAAAAAACAGCAAAAAACATGACGCATTTAAAAACCTGTGGCAGGGCCAAAAAAAATGGAGTAAGCAAGCAAACAAACAAATAAAGGGTACAGAGCCCCATGAAAGTAAAAAAAAAAAGCAAATAAAGAAATTGCTAATTGTTTACCTGACAGAACACCTCTCTAGGTCTTCCAGCATGACTGTACAGTCAACTTCCACTGGAGGCTAATCACAGAAATGCATTGGAGGATCTTGAGATTCCTAGAGAAGTGTTCTCCCTAGATATCTCTAGGGCCCCTTCTACACAGCTGAATTAAATCCCCCATTATCTGCTTTGAACAGGCATATATGGCAGTGTGGACTCAGATAACTCTGTTCAAAGCAGATATTGTGGTATTTTCTGGGTTATATGGTTGTGTGGAAGGACTCTAAGTCTTCAAGCATGACTGGGTTGGGCATAAAGTCACACTGGAGGGTCTAGAGATTCTCAGGGAGAACATTTTAATCGAATTCTCTAATAATCAAATCCACAAAAGTCAAAACCACAAATATGGAGGGACGCCTGTACACAATTCACAATACAGAGAAAGGATTCCCTGAAGTGTAAGGACAATAGTGGCCTCTTGCCCTTGTACACAATTCACATCACACCGTATCAATTTTTTTACTTTCAGGTTGTGATTAATTCACTTACTTTCTCAAATAAAGCAATACCATGGCTATATTAGCTCACAATAATAATTTTTCATTCCTTCTTTCTTCCCTTGTTTTTATTATTTTCTCATTTTAAATTGCAGGCACATTGAAGGAGGGGAAGATGGAAGAAGGAAGACTGTTTTGACCTTAACTCTGTAATTACTATGTCCATAGCTGATGGTGTTAACTAATGACACAATACATAGTAATATTGACTGAATTTAGCTGTCCTTATGGGTGTGTAATGCAGAGGACTCTGGAGGGGTAGATATGTCAGTAACATTGCTTTGGAAACCAAGAAATGTTCGCCTTTACATATCACAGAGTGATCTTTACTCTCATAGATGAAGTGAAGCCCAGGTGAGGGTTACATAACCTGCGCCTAGAATTAAGCACGCACAATGGGGTCTGGAAAAGTTGTCGTATTTCATTTCTCAAGGTGAACAGTTTCCTAGGTGATAACATCCTTGACCAGGATGATTGAAAGGTATTATCATTTATTTATGTCTGTTTCTTTGCTCAGTGGTGGGTCTATTATTTGCACGCATGAACATCCAGTACAAATCATAACACTTGATCAGAGACTAAAACAACTATTCCAGAAAAAATAATGGCTAACAGAAGGATATTACCTTTGACCTTATGGACAGTTTCACAAGTCCCATACTTACTTATCAAACTGTACGCAACTAAATCTTAAGTGGACTGAATACTTTATTTATCAAACAAATATTTTAGTTCAATTTTGTGACAGCTTTAGATATTTTTTTGCTTGAATTAACCTATTAAAGTTTCATAGCAAAGACAATCTCCATGATCCCAAGCAACAAAAAGATGTATGGTTCATATCATTTTGAAATACTCTATGCTAAGAGCTGCTTGTTAATATAATAAATGGCTATTGTTTTATTTTTGCTTTGTGATTTGTTTTTGTTCTCTCTGATCAAGAAAGAGAGAACAAAACACTACACTAAAACATTATTGTAGTTTGATGCCGCTTTAACTCTATGGCTCAGTGCTATGGAATCCTAGGAGTTGTAGTTTTACAAGGTCTTTGACCTTCTTTGCCAAAGAGTGCTGGTGCCTCACCAAACTACAACTCCAGTGATTCCATAGCATTGAGCCATGGCAGTTTAATTGGCGTTGAACTGCATTAATTCTACAATGTAATTGCATATAGAACAATGGTTCCCAACCCGTGGGCTGAGGCCCACAGGTGGGCCACAAGACCCAAAAAAAGGTATGTGGCTGGGGATACATGGCAACATTGGAGGAGGGAGAGAGAGAAAGAGAGGGAGAGAAGGAAGGATGGAGACCAGTGCCATTGCCCTTGACCTCTCATGGCTTCCCTGATGCCGTTGGAGGAGAGCGAGAGAGAGACGAGGGAGAGAAGGAAAGAAGGAAGGAGGGAGGGAGGGAGGGAGGGAAGGAAGGAAGGAAGGAAGGAAGGAAGGAAGGAAGGAAGGAAGGAAGGAAGGAAGGAAGGAAGGGCTGTTGTCCTTGCCCTCTCGTGGCTTCCCTGGCACCGCTGGAGGAGAGAGAGAGAGGAGAGTCCCCCAAAGCTGTTGTTATTATTAGCTCCCATTGCCACACATCAGTTGTAATGGCAAAGCAGCCCTTTCTAAGACCCTGTTTACTCCCCCAAAGTTGTTATTGTCGTTACTATTATTATTATTATTATTATTATTATTATTATTATTATCTCCTATTCCCACACATCAGTTGTAATGGGAAAGCAGTCCTTTGTAAGACCCTGTTTAGTCCCCCAGTTGTTTTTGTTGTTATTATTAAAGCCATTAGAGACAGTTTCTTGAGTCTTGCACTCTGTTTTTTGTATTTTTTCAACCTCAGCCCCCTTCCTTTCTTTTTTTAACACGAGCATTAACAAAATCCATGGATAATAACACAGCCCAACCAAATTTCTTGTTCTTGGTCTCTTCATTTTTAGGCCTGTTCCTGGGGTTATTTGGAGTGCTGATTCATAAAATTGCATTGGATAGACCACATCAGCTCTAGATTATTAAATATGGTTTTCTGTGGGTGAGCAGACGGTGTCTACTGAAAGGCATATGTTCTGTATCAGAAACTAGAGCTGATGTGGTCTATCCAATGCAATTTTATGAATCAGCACTCCAAATGACCAAACCAAATCTAAAGTTGACCAAAAACTGATTCTTAACCCTTTTGGCACTAATCTTGGAGAGAGAATTTTGACTGGTCAAAGTGGTTCCCTGGTCAAACAAAGGTTGGGAACCACTGATCTAGAATAAATTTAAAGCCCTCCAAGTAACAGTGTGAAGTCCTTCTGCTTAAATAGCAACATAATCAATGTAATGTTTATAAGCTTTTGAACTGAAGTCTAAACACACTATCTTAAAATTTAAGAGCACATGAAAATTTCCAATAAGGAATTTTGATTGTAATATTTTCTTTAAAACCCTTCTGGAGTAAGTAACAGAACCATTCTTAAATCCAACAGTTACTGGGCACAGTTAACAGAACCACATTTTAATGCTTTGAAGCAGAAATACCTAATGGGACCTTGAGGGTGCAAATAGCATTTTTTTTTAATTTTTCAAGAGAATTGACATACCATAACAGATTAAAGCATAATAGTCGGCATTGTAACTAAATCTTGCTCCATAGTACTGGCATCTTTCTTTCCTTAAATTACAAGTGATGCACTGCTTTGTTACAGGATTTCGTCTAAGATCAATTCTGTAAGACAGAAGAAGATTTTTTTAAAATACTTTTGTCTTTACCTGGAATGAGCAGGAGATAAAATACATGCAAAACTCTCATCCACATGTACGCATATATTATGCCAGAAAACTTGTGTGCATCACAAGCAATTCTTATATTGGGGTGGAAATAATGTGAACCTTTAGATATTACTGGACTTCAAGTCACGGTAGTTCCAGTCAGTATTAACAATGACAAATAATGCTAGAAGTTGTAATTCAGCAACATCTGGGGAACTGTATGCCTCCCATCCTCCTTACAAGGTCATGCCTTCACAGTAGCAATATGTATATTGTCGTAAGCGTTTTGAAATATAGCTATAAAAAGGCAAATCTAGAAGATGTTTAAAATGTATATTTTAATAATAAAAAGAGGATAAATTTGCCCTTCCAATCATAGGATCATCATCCAATATTTTTAACCAATGGTTATAGTCACATTTTACTGATTCTATGTAATAGAGTTTGCTTTTGTTAATTTTATATATATGGCTTTATGTAAATATGTTATTGATTATATATGTTGATGTCTTGCATTTTATGTGTGTATGGTACCACTGTGTGCTATTTTGTAAGCTGCCCCGAGTCCCTACGGGAGATGGTGGTGGGGTATAAATAAAGTCATTATTATTATTATTATTATTATTATTATTATTATTATTATTAGATGTATAACAAGATTAGTACACAACAAACAAGATCACTATGCTGGCTGTTGTATTGGATCACACGTCGGACACTTCCCACATGTCTAGGACTGTGTGATGTATTGGCAAATAATACGTGCAGATCTGAGTAGAGTGGCCATTTGCAGTTGACAGATGGTAATTTTGTTAGCACCAATTGTATTAAAGTGCAGGCCAAGGTCTTTAGGAACTGCACACAGTGTGCAGATCACCACTGGGACCACCTTTCCTGGCTTGTGCCAGAGTCTTTGCAGTTGGATCTTTAAATCCTTATTATTATTATTATTATTATTATTATTATTATTATTAGAAACACAACAAGATGAGTCCACAGAAAACAAGATCACTGTAAATCCTCATATTGTGTAAGCTTTGTCAGTTGCTTCTCGTCAATCCTGCTGTCGCCTGGGATTACAACATCGACGATCCATACTTGTTTTTCCCCCACGATCATGAGGTCAGGAGTATTGTGCTCCAAAACTCTGTCAGTCTGAATTCAGAAGTCCCAGAGTAGTTTGATGTATTCATTTTCTAAAACTTTTTCAGGCTTGTGATCCCATCAGTTCTTTGGGGCAGGCAGATGGTATTTGTGGCTCAAGTTCCAATGGATCATCTGAGCAACTGTGTTATGCCTCTGCTTGTAGTCCATCTGCACAACCTTCTTGCAGCAGCCGAGAATGTGAGCCATCGTTTCGTCTGCTTCCTTTCAGAGTCTACACTTGGAACCTGTCGTCAACTTTTCAATTCTAGCTTTGATGGCAATGGTTCTAATTTCCTGTTCTTGGGCTGTAAGAATCAGGCCCTCCATCTCCTTTTTCAAAATTCCATTTTTGAGCCATATCCATGTTTTTTCCTTGTCAATTTTGTTCTCAAATTTTCCCAGGAATAATAATAATAATAACTGGACATCCTCAACAAACCACACCCTGATTTAAACATTTAGAAAATTGTTTGTGCAAATCCAAGAAATATATTTATTTATTTTCACCAACTCTGTGCGAAAGATTGCTTACAGAAATTTAAACACCACAATAAATAACTGCAAATGGTTCCCTTCAAAATAGAATGATAACAGCTGTCAAAAACATCAAAAACTAAGGATAGATATTGTAAGAACTTAAACTTTAGACCAATAATTTTGGCTGGACACTTTGAGAGGTTGAAGTCCAATATAGTAATTTATTCTGCTTTGAGAACCTTCTGATGTGGTAACAACAGTGGAAGGGAGTAGCACCATTCTGGATGAGAAATACTGGCAGTTGTGGCTTCACAGAGAATTTGCAATACTCTGCAAACAACTGATGTAGGGGGAAGAAATAGATAGGGAGGAGAAGATAGGGACAACATTGACCTAACAATCAATCTGATCTCAAAACACACAGCACACCCAAGTTTGATATGCTGAATAGGATGTAATAAGAGAATGTTCCCATCTACACTGCCATATCATGCACTTTCAGAATACAGTTTAACTGCATTGAGCTGGATTATGAGTCTACACTGCATTCTGAAACTGCATTATATGGTAGTGTAGATTCCAATGAATAAT
Organism: Anolis sagrei; assembly: GCF_037176765.1. NCBI lineage: Eukaryota > Metazoa > Chordata > Lepidosauria > Squamata > Anolidae > Anolis > Anolis sagrei. The sequence continues at coordinate 199,192,250 of NC_090021.1, read as the reverse complement.
AGAATCATAGAATTGGAAGAGACCTTGTGGGCCATCGAGTCCAACCCCCTGCAAAGAAGCAAGAAAATCTAATTCAAAGCACCCCCAAGAGAAAGTCATCCAGAGAGTTCCACTGTTGAACAGGTCTCACAGCTGAGAAGTTCTTCTTAATGTTCAGGTGGAATCTCCTTTCCTGTAGTTTGAAGCCATTGTTCCACGTCCTAGTCTCCAGGGCAGCAGAAAACAAGCCTGCTCCCTCCTCCCTATGACTTCCCTTCACATAATTGTACATGGCTCCTCTCAGCCTTCTCTTCTGCAGGCTAAACATGCCCGGCTCTTTACGCTGCTTCTCATAGGAGTTGTTCTCCAGACCTTTAGTCACTCTCCTAGATGTCCAGAATGGGGCACAGTATTCCAGGTGTGGTCTCACCAAGGCAGAATAGAGGGGTAGCATGACTTCCTTAAAACATACTGGATCCTCTGAAGATGCCAGCCACAGATGCAGGTGAAATGTCAGGAGAAAATACTATTAGAACATAGCCATATAGCTTGGAAACCACACAGCACCCAAGTGATTCCAGCCATGAAAGCCTTCTATTGAGACTTGCAAATGTGATTCCTCCTATCAGGGGCTCAGTACCACTAACTGTAGTACAAAAGACATGAACTGTTTCTTCATGCTTGCATACTTTCCTTCTGCTTCATGCCCACCCAGTAGTTTTGTGTTGCTGGGGTTGTGGCATGTGATTATCATATCAACCTAACCACAAAAGATGTGGGAAAAGAATGAGTTTGGACCTCTGGCTTGAGCAAATTGCCTGCTATCACCACCCACTAAGTAGGGATGAAGAGGGAGAAGGAGAAGGGATATTTGGAAGAAACAGGGATGAGAGGTGGGCAAAAACAGACAGAAATGTTCCACTCTTCTACTCTACCCACTCTTGGCAAACAGCCTCTGAAAGTGGATTGTTGTAGGTTTTTTCAGGCTATATGGCCATGTTCTAGAGGCATTCTCACCTGACGTTTCGCCTGCATCCTCACTACCTCTGAGGATGCTTGCCATAGATGCAGGCGAAACGACAGGAAAGAATGCCTCTAGAACATGGCCATATTAGCCCGAAAAAACCTACAATAATCCAGTGATTCCGGCCATGAAAGCCTTTGACAAGCATCTGAAGGCTTATTCCCAAGCAAGTATGACCCTTGTTGGGTTTAAAAAACCCCCCAAAAACAGATGTTTTCCCAACTTGCTTCAGACTTGGTGAACAAGCATATTCTCACTCCTGTTGTTTAGTATTTATTTGCTTGTATGTTTGTGCATGCCACAAAATGTAACCACTTCCTTTCATAAAACAGTGCTGTTCCAGGCATAAAGTGGTCGGTAAACCACAGGCATCAGATTAAGTTTTTTTCTTTTTGGGAAAGGACAGTTCTAGTAATGCAGCAGCAACAAGCAACAGTTCAGAATAACCACAGAGTCTTTGAAATCACAAATAAATAATCTAGAGTTGACATTACTACATGGTTTCTATTACATTGTGAGTTTTCAAACGAATAACCATCTTAGGCTTTTTCAGCACAAAAAGGAAGGGGTTGTAGAAAAGGAATCTAGAAGCAATATTGAGACTAACTGATAAATACCGTATATACTTGAGTATAAGCCGACACAAATATAAACCGAGGAACCTAATTGTACCACAAAAGACTGAGAAAATGTATTGACTTGAGTATAAGCCGAGGGTGGGAAATGCAGCAGCTACTTGTAAATTTCAAAATAAAAATAGATACGAATTGTTCTGTCACACTTTGGGCCTGTAAATAGTTGTCTTTAAAACAGGACGTGCAACCTTTGCCCAACGGGAAGTCAGGGGGCCCAAAGAGAAGTTCTCAGAGGTTTCCACCACAAACAGTCTTTAGATGGTTTGAGAAGTACAACAAAGTTTTTTATTAATGAACAATCAAACAGAAACTTCTCTTGTCTTCAGTAAAGTTAAGTAAATGATTCCAAGATTTTGGGCAATTGGTGAATTCCTAAACTTGCCCAGGAAGGACAGGCAACTATCTTCATCAACTTCTTCTTTAAAGGAAAATCCCCTTTTTAACTTCTCCCAGGCTGACCGAAACTTAAACCTATCTGATGTGGGCACCACTACCGGGTTGAACTGAGTCTCAAAGCACCGAGTGGACCTACCAGCAAGGCCTGTAGTCTCTTCAGCTGGAGTTCTTTGATCTTTAGGGCTGTTTCCCTGGAAAGACTTTGGAGACTCTTTTCCTTCTGTTTTTGTTGGAATTTCTGTAACCCTGGAAATTCTTAAAGGTTGAAGCTTTTGTACAGGGGACGTTTACACACGTCCTGTACATTGGCAAACCTAGCTGAGACTAACTAAAAAATGGCTCCCTTCCCTTCCCAATTGCCCTGAGCAAGGGGCAGGACCAAACTTAATGATGATGGACAGGCGGCTTGCCCTATAACTGCAACCAAAGAAGCCACCTATCTGCAGAGTCCCTGAAACTTAGGACTGCAAACAAACACTCAATGCAAAGCAAACAAAATTGGAGCTCCTGGTACAGCTGTACCAGAACACCAATAAAATTACCTTAATTGAGGCATCAGTAGATTAAATGTTTTTGAATATTTATATAAAACTGTCATTTAAGTTAAGACTGTCCAACTGATTAAACCATTATTCTAACCTTCTTCAATGTAAATGTGCTCATGTATCCTTCCAATAATAATAAAGAGAGTATAGAATCATAGAATCATAGAGTTGGAAGGGACCTTGTGGGCAATCCAGTGCAACCCCCTGCCAAGAAGCAGGAAAATCGCATTCAAAGTAAAATAATAAATGTAATAAGAATAATAATAGAGCAAAATAATAAATGTAATAATAATAATAATAATAACAGAGAAAAAATAATAAATATGAAAGCAGCAAGGGCAGCACTGTACAATTACGGTAGAAAAAAATCCACTCAGCAGGACTTAACACGGTCCCAATGATGAGGTGAGGGGGCACCTCACTGGGAAGGTGTAAGTGAAGGGCACTGCAAGCTGCAGGCATCTGGGATGCCCGGGGTATGGAAAAAAGAGATAGAGCGGCGCTGTGCCCAGAAAAACACGCCTCTTTCACACATCTGGCCTGACCTTATATCCTATTACCATACTTCCTTCTCTGCCTCTCAGATCTCACTCCTGAGGTCTGCAGTGAAGCGGCATAGGCACGTAAGTGTGAGATCTGAGAGGCAGAGAAGGAAGTACGGTAATAAGAAAATTACCATATTGAAATCAAATCTGATGTTTTTTAAATTGGTATTTGGTGTTCATTGGAAGAGGGGTAGTCTTATACAGCGAATATATGCTAAACGCTATGTTTTAACTGGAAAAGTTGGGGGTCGTCTTATATGCCCAATTGTCTTATATGCCGGAAAACAGGGTAATAATAATAGAGTAAACAGTTCCTGCGTGTTATTTACTGTTGCAATTTATCTGTGAGTGCACTGTAGCCTTCAGACATATATTATAAAGAAACAAACAACACTACAAATCATTTGGAGTTAACTTACTTGTAAATATTTCTTCTGCCTGGATAGCCCTCAAATTCATTGCTTGAATAAAATCTGAAAGGAAATTTATGCTAATCAGATAAACCATGCTTTATAAATGATGAGGGCATTGTTTGCCATTATAAGTGGGACATGTCATAAAGAACATGCAGGGTGAAGTGCTCCTATAATAAAATGCCTGATCATTCAATTTCTAGTCCAAGTATAAGTTAATTAAGTTAATTTTGAGTTTTTGTTAAACTGCTGGTGCAGAGAATATTGGAGTCTTGGAGATCCGATAATTCAACAGCTCAGTAGAAATAGATCCCACCACAGGCGAAATGTAGGTTATGAATCCAATAAATAAACAACAAACAAATAGGTAAGGAGTTCAGATCTGTTGGGGTTCTCTTGATTGAAAGGGATGAGCTCAATGCTATGGTCACATGCTTCCAGTCAGACCAAAGCTTCTGTGCATATCTCTAGGCTGGATAAGAGTTAGGTGTACCATGCTTGCTATGCTCTCAAGTCCTCCTCCCACACCAGGAGCCACTGGTGGTGCAATGGGTTAAACCCTTGTGCCAGCAGGATTGCTGACCGTGAAATCAGCAGTTCAAATCTGGGGAGAGCAAGTTGAGCTCTCTCTGTCAGCTCCAGCTCCCCATGCAGGGACATGAAAGAAGCCTTCCACAAGGATAGTATAGTAAAACAGCAATCCCCTGGGCAACGTCCTTGCAGACAGCCAATTCTCAAACCAGAAGCGACTTGCAGTTTCTCAAGTCGCTCCTTGATAAAAAAAACATAAAACAATAAAACAAGTCCTCCCCTCAAATCAAATGTGCTTGCAGAATTCATTTTTGGGAGGAAAAAAACCCATCAACAACACTAGGGCCAGCAAGTCAGCACTGGTTTTACTTCTTCCCTAACTCTCCATCCTGAGCTGATAGATCTGTTGCTTTTAAACAAGGCTCTGACCATGCAGCTGCATGAGCTCACAGTCAGACTGGAACCAGACACCGGAAGTGTACCAAAATGATTCAGGATATTTAAACTAGATCTTGGGGAAAAATCTGGGTACGAGTTCTAACCCAAAAAAGAACTTTTCAATCTTTGATTAAAATAGAATACTATGTGGGCTATTTTCACAGATAAATTCTTTTGACATCTCTATCAACATGCATCTTTACCCAAAAAAACCAAGGGGCAAACCAAGAATGGGCAATTTGGAAGTCCCTGAACAAACTCAGAAGTGGAGTGGGCAGATCAAAAGACAACCTGGCTAAATGGCACTACCTAGAAGAATCCTCTACCTTGTGCAACTCCGGATCTGCATGCTTGCCCACAATGCCCTGCCTCATGTACAGGGGAAGAATTGTTTAACACTACAGACAATGCAGTCACTGTTGCTCGTTTTTGGTCTAAAACTATTTAGCTGCTTGTGCTCCCTCTATTTTATTCGTTTTATACTTATTTATTTGTGCAATGCTTTTCACATGAAACAAATAACCCCAAAAAGCTATTTATGTCTCTTTTTACAGAAGGATCCAATCCAACCTTAAGGTCCTTCCTAAGAATATTTGTTTATCCATTTTATCCTGTTATCTATATAAATCTTCAGTCTCTAGCTTATGTAAATTGGTTAAGATTGAAATGGAAAAACCATTCTTGCATGGAAAATCATTTTCACTGACAGATGATATAACTAACCTGTTGTCTTCACATAATACTTACATTTCATTGTCTGTTACTTTGTAAATGTATATGGCCTCCCATTTTCCACTTGTGATTTGAGTTGCTTTTTCCTGTTTTAAAAACCACCACATTAGAAGTCAGATATTTTATTGCCCATGCATATCCTGGAACATAAGTGAACTATGATTTAGTTCTTTGCATGACATACCACTGAGTCTTTGACATAATGAATATGCTTGTAACCATCCCCATCACTATAAATTTTGTAGTATGAAGTAGCATCTGAAGTGAAATAAGGTGCTGAAACAAAGAACTGAGAGAGAAAATAAAACAAAGACCATAAATGAAACAAAAATGAGAAATGTACAAAATACAAAGACTAAACCGATAAACTCCCCCCTGCCACCTGCATTGGCTACAAAATGGCACATCCATCTGATCATTGAGATGACAAAAGGTTCAACAGTAATTTCCAATGCACAATCTGATGTGACCTTTAGGTTGGCAGAAGCTGGGGCTAATAGCGGGAGCTCACCCTGCTCCCCAGATTCGAACTGCCAACCTTTCAGTCAGCAAGTTCAGCAGCTCATCAGTTTAACCCGCTGCACCACTGGGGGTCCCTTAAAAGTATTACTCAACTAATATAATAATAATAATAATAATAATTTATTTATTTATTTATTTATTTATATCGTGCCCTATCTCCCCAAGGGGACTCGGAGTGGTTACGTCTTCCCCACTCAATCAAGTACTGTATCCTTATTTTATACATGCTATATAATTAGTTTATGTAGACTTTGATCATTATTATTTTTAAATAAATGACAAAGTTTATGTTGTGGTATCAACAAATGATGAGGCAATGGTTTTAATCTTTTCAAGTACATATCATAATAATGGGAGACATAAAGGCCAGGATAGGAGAAAATGACACCGCGATAGAAGTAAAGTATTACTCAACTAATATAATACTACTACTACTACTACTACTAATAATAATAATAATAATAATTCTGAGGAATCACAAAGAGGGTAGAGTCTTTCTTGATAGAAACTCAAAAGACAAAATTTTGAACTACGTAGGATACTGTATGCTACAAATGAAATGAAAAATGCTTTATAGAAACAGATTTATCAGAAACAACATATAGGAAAATAGACATAATGTATATTGTAATTTTTCCTTAGTATTTATTTCTATTTATGTTTATATTTTAATTTGGTTAGACTAATTTATAATTATATGCTATTGTCTTGGTATTAACTTTGGTTTTCACATGTATGTATGGCATTGAATTTTGCCTTTATAATGTTGGAAACCACTTTGCGTTCCCTTACTATATAAATGTAGTAAGTAAATAAATGAATAAAGTCTATGTTCCGATTTTTAAAATGCAAATATGCCCCATTTCTTCTGGCTGCTGCTTTTTTCCGTAAAGGGGACTTCATATTAATTATTTGTTGAAAACTATCTATGCATGTTCTTAGTAAATAAAAACTAGTTTTTAATCCAATCTATTTAAAGCCATGCTGTAACTACCAAGGTCATTGCCATAGATTAGCTAAGATATTATGTATTTCCAATGCAATAAACAACAGTTTAAAGATAATAAAAATCATACTCCACCAGCCCATCCTGTGTGGCTCTCCTCTATATGCTGCTGATTCTGTAAAATTAAAACAAGTCAGCGGTGTCATTATGTGTGTGGTGGAAATGAAAGGACACCTTCATAGAACATTGATTTTTTAAAAAGGTGAACATTGAAAATTAAGATCTAGTTTAGAAATTCTCTTGAGTGACAATACTTTCCATATCATGTAAACACAGAAGGGTCCCTTCCTTTTTATTAGTGTCCAACTATGAAATGTAGCTACCATAATAACAGTCCACCCTAACCAGATCTTCAAGAAAAAATCAAAAACACTGGTGGATCCATTGACTAGAAACGTCCACCTCAACCATATATAGAACATTTGCAAAACGAATGGGTGCTAATTATTCATCCACCGAAAAACAAACCAAAATATTATGTATTATGAGAGGGCTAGCACACACCAACCTACCATTGTAGTGAGAAATCATCACACAAAGACACTGTACCCCAGCTATGGTAAGGACGCTAGTTAAGTTCAGAGGAAACAGGGAAGGGTAAGTATATGACAAATAATGTGGTTATTCCTGCCAATCAAAACATCCTGGCACTTGGATCCGATGAGCCCTAGCTCCATTCCACTATGGAATGTTGTCCCAACACTGAAGAAGTAAAGGAAGTAAAACTCAGATGGCTTCTGCATATGAAAGTAGCATGTGGACTCATTATTCCTCCTATTTTCAGCAGACCCTGCATCAGTCATGAATAAGAGCACTTTCAAAGTGGCTCCATCATCCTAAAATGTGTTTGCCTATTTTCACTGTCTGACCAGAAATGTATAATTTCACCAAACAAGACAATTACACCAATATCCTAAAAGTCTCTCACATATTTTGGACACCAACTTCAAACTTCTTAGCTGCCAAATTATTTAAATTAATATACAGTTAAGTTGCTTAGCATTTCGGTTGCTAAATTAAAATAAATGATCAGTTGGCTACGGTTGGCAATGCTACATTCTGTTGATTTATAAACACGTAGCATGTTTACTTGCTTTTTAGAGTTATTTTAGTACTGTTGATGAAATATTTCTCCATGGTCTAGAGCCTCGTGAAATGTTTTCAGCAAATTTCTTCTCTGAACACAACATATTGCATGTTCAAAATCCATAACGTTGCATCTCATCAGCAGTCGGGGTTACTACGCCGCCTCCCTTGGGATAAGTACTGAATTCACTAAACCATAGTTACTGTTGATGGTTTGGTTGGAAATGTGAAGAGGTCAGGAGGCTTCTCAAAATAATGTCTACCAGCCAAGTGCATTTATTTGGCTTTATATCTTATAAAGGCAAATAAAATACAGCCAAGGTGGGCATCAGGGCCATTGATGCTGCTAACACAGTAATCCCTGGTCCTGGATTCTCCTACTTCAGTGACAGCTATTTGGCCCCATTGGAGCCCCACTGCCCCATTATCACGTCAATGTGAAATACTATTGGTCATTCTGCTGTGTTGTTGGAGGTGTGCTACTGCATTCTGCATCACTGTCCCCTTTGCAGTAAAGACAAGCATCCACCAAGTCTTGGAGGGATGCCGCTATGCTACATGCCCAATCATACTCTGGCAGTAAGCTCTCCTAACATGGCCTTTGAATTGAAAAAGAAGCTGAAGAAAGAAAATTAGGACTGGGGTATAATGGTATTTAGACAATTGGTAACAATGTCAAAGGACCTCTTCACACATCTTGCCGGAATTGCCATGTATTGTTGTGATTCCAGCAGTGTCTGTTGGGGTGCATGGGGAACCTGTTGCCCCACATGGTCCAACTTACTGGTAAGTCCATCCCACGGGGAGAAGTGTTCGCCGCCTAGCTTCTCCCCATTGATCCCGTATTGCTGCCATGGCGGCATGCACCACTTTGCCTCCCTTTCACTAGGAAATCCCACAGGAAGTTGCAACGCATCGTAGGATGGGAGCTGCCCGGCTTTATGGTGAAAAGGAAGGCAAACTGGTGCATGCCACTGATTACACCCGTCTGATGAGGTCGAAGGTCCCTTTCAGACTCTAATGGGACAGTTTTTGCCACATTAAAAGCTTCAGTTCTAAGACTGGGAGTGAGTAGGAGGGTTAGGAGGAAGAGCCTCCACTCTTGCTATTCAAAACAAGCACTGCTTTGAGGTAAAAACATAGGGATTCCTTTCTTATACAGGAACCCTCCCAAGTCCATTATATTCAATGCAGTGGTTTATGTTATAACTCAATGATAATAGAAATACATTAAACATATTCATATGATACATTTCATCTGATTCATCTCCTTGTAAGACATCTTCCATTCTGCTAACAGTGCTAGCTCTGTAAAATTAAACTTGCATAGCTACAGCTTCATTCAAGTGAAAATTGTAACCTCATTGATACCCGCTGAATTGCTTACATTTGAAAAGTTGGTCAAATCATCTAGAAATGAAATCTGGAAGATTATAGAAGTATATAATAACTGGTGAGAATCGTTTATGCACAGAGATGGAAGGATCAAGTTACTCCAATGCAAGGAGAAAGGCCGATGAAGACCTGTGAATTAGCAAAGCTGGACAAATTGAATATGCTGATTGAGAAATCTTTGACCAACTTGAAGAAAGATTGGGACTTGTATTACTTTTTCACAACGATGGAGGCAATTGTCAATTGGAGGATTTATGAATTAGAATAGTAATAATAATAATAATAACAACAACAATAACAACAATAACCAGCTGCCAGCTGCAAAAGGCCACCTTACTGGGATCTGCACGCATTATTCGCTGATAATCACACAGTCCTAGACACTTGGGAAGTGTCCGACGTGTGATCCAATACAACAGCTGGTAGAGTGTCTGCTGTGGACTCATCTTGTTGTGTTTCAAATAATAATATCAATAACTTTATTTTTGTATCCCGCCTCCATCTCCTCAAAGGGACTCAGGGCGGCTTACATGGGGACAAGCCCAATCAACATAGTTAAAATATAACACATTAATATTCATAAAACAGCAATATAAGCAAAATAAAACAACAACAGTATAACACAATAGAAAAACAACCATCAAACAGACAACCAGTAGCCTTAAACACAAAACAGTTCTGGGCTTGGGCGGGGCACCGATATGCGTACAGTCAGTTGTGAGGACATGGTTGATAGATAAAGTGCAAATGACACAAATTGGAGATAAAGGACAATATGAAGTGGAACACTGTGTCTTGGGCAGGGGGCATTAGTAAAGTGCAGGGACTGGAATTTGAGTCATAACTGGGAGCCAAAATTTTCTGGGGAAAGTCTAATCAAAAGCACAGTGGAACACCATGTTACCAAATGAATATGTAATACCATTTAAAGGGGGTAGACATTAATGTATAAAAACCATCAGATAGTGAATGTGTCATAAAATTGTTTTCTTGTTTGTTTGTTTGTTTGTTTGTTTGTTTAATTTCTCTGTGTGTGTTTCTGTGATTGTGTTTTGATGTCAGTTTGTAATTATTAGTAGTAGATTGAATTTATTCATATAGTTTTATTATAATCTGTCACAAAATCTTGCTCGTTTGTATTGCTAATTGTCATTTTGTTATGTTCCTTCTTTCTCAAATAAAAAAATACGTCAAAAACTGACCAAATATATTAGTGGATTTGGAGATTTTCTAAATGATCACAGGGATTCTAACCGGTCTATTTATTTATTTTTTCACTGAGATGTATTTGCCAAGATAATGAGTACAAATTCATTACCTAGCTGTGAGTCTCCTATATAGTGTATATATATTTATTATCTCCCAATATATGAAGTCATCCATGTTACATACACATTATTACTTGCAGATTAATTTGAAAGAAAAGGTAAGAGGTGGAAATAGAGTCTCCTGGAGCTCTTTTGAGCAAACACGGCTTAATGGAGTTCTCACATCTGTTCACACTCCTGTTAACTATCAATTGGTGCACAGACTGATATAATAAAAGCACTTTTTAAACTGAGTATGGTAGAACTTTCAATAGCACTTCTCATTAGGCAATGAAATGCTATGGAGTGCAATTGTCATGGGACTTTGAATCTGATGTTGCCAGGACCTGTTTCCAAGTCTACTGAAATACTTCAGTCTCAGTATAAAGTACCGGCATTTTCAATAAACATAGACAAACCAATCACTTTCATATCCACTAGCAATATTTTTATGAAAAACTCCATAGGAAGCTCATATGCATTTTTCTGTGCATTTCTCTTAATCTACACACTTCACCCAATAAACACATATTTGCAATACATTTCTTATCCCTAGGATTAATTTTCACATGCCACTGACACTAATATACGCATTTGATGCCTTATTTTCATTTCAGTATATGCAGCTGGCCTGCCGTCTTACAGATTCAACCATCCTAGGCTTAAAAATATTTTTGAAAAAACATCCAGAGCAAATCTAACTTCTTCTATTTTATGTAAGGGACACCATTTTACTATGGCATTGTATACGACAGAACTTTATCATTCACCGGTTTTGGTATCCACAAGCGGTTTATGTACCAAATATCAGCAGATATCAAGTGCTTACTGTATTTTTAACTGGAGAACTGCATCAGAATATTTGAGAAATATATAATATTGACATATAATGGTATTGATGGTGGGGCACAGTAAAATAGGCAATTTACCAAATGTCTCCTTCCATCTCCGTTTCCTACAAAGAAAGATACAATTCCACTCTGCATTTCTTGTGGACCACTAGTCTCTGCCAATTGTGGTGAACGGAAGGTGAAATAATCCTATTGATATATCAAGGGATATATGGATTGTTAAAGGGGTGAAAGTGAGTTGAGACACAGCCACATTCTTCTTCTTCAGACTCTTTGATATGCTGCCAACAGAAGAATATTTAGAAGAAAAAGGAAAGGAAGGATGAATTCCTTGGGTGTCCCTTTTTTCATACCTCAAACAGCTGGAGAAAAATCCAACTGGAAAACCTTCATAGTGAAGTGCAAGAATTGTTTGCATTTAAAGACATAACAGTACCTCTGGGCAGATCCAGGATCTGGAGCGATCATTGTAGTCACAGATGGCTGAGACAGAGAAGTTCTGAACCCTTTTCAGCCACTGCACACAGATTCGGTTGTCTGTTGCCCATGTAATCCAAGTGACATAGTGGTCACTGAAAATAGGACAGAGAAAAGAGCTATTTTATATACGTCTGAACATATCTCCTTCTATGAATCACCTTGGAGATTATTGTCTGGGGAGGCCCTGCTCTCGGTCCCGCCTCCTTCACAGGTGTGGTTGGTGGGAACGAGAGACAGGGTCTTCTCAGTGATGGCCCCTCGTCTATGGAATTCCCTCCCCAGTGAAATTAGAGCAGCCCCCTCCCTCCTGGTCTTCAGGAAGAAAGTAAAAATGTAGTTATGGATAGAAGCCCAGTGCAATTTTGGTGGCGTGTATGAGAGAAAACTCTGTAGGAACAAAGTTCAGAAAATACCATTTAGGGAGCAGGATGGGGGTGAGATGGTAGAGGCTTTGGCTTTGCCTGGAATTTGTGTAACTGAAGGATGGGGAAAGTGTAGCCGAAGGGCCACTTGGCACTTTTCTAGGGCCATCTGTGTGGCTCCAATTTGCAAAAATTGAGGTTCAAATTCTTTTACTGCTCTGAAAGGACTCGACATTTCAAAGCCAAATAGCAAACACTGTCCCTAAGCCTTCAAGAGGCCACATGGGTAATTTTGCCACATCTATTCCAGCCATTTCATCTGTCTGAAGGCAATAGCAAACCTCTACCTAAATCCTGCCCATAAAACCCTATGATGGGGTCAGCGTAAGATGGAGATGACTGGAAAACACATGAACAAACAACAGAATTTTTGTCCAAACAAAAAATGACAATCCAAATTGGGGGTGGTGAGAGGAGGAGGGATTTCCCCAAGTCTATCAAAGGATCTCTGAAGTTTTAAAAGCTTGATTAAGCCATTTTGCTCCCTGCCTCCACCCCACTTAGATCATGTATTGTGCGTACACAGAGCAAAATTGGAGTATCAGTCTTAATATTTCCATCTCCTTTCAATATATTAGAACTACTGCCAAGAAAACAACCTTACAAGGGGGAAAACCCCAGGTTCTCCTACTGGGGTTAAAAATGCTGAAAGGGAAATGGTGCATTTAATATATTACCTGGATGCTATTGTTGCTGGAGGAAATATCTCCTTAGGACCAAAATGTTCAGGGTTAGTAGTGTCTATAACAAACACTCTAACTGTAGGATTTTTTGCTCCAGCCTTCAAAGGAAAAATACCAGTATGTTATTCACAACTACCTCTACACAATTTAGTTCAAATTTAATTTTTTTTAAAAATCACTCGTTTTACTTGGGAAGACAGAAGTTATCTTCATCTATTTCTAGCATACATGGTGAAACTGCTTTTCTGTCATGTGCTTCTTACCACTTCTACAGATTGCCTTTGACAAACCAGAGGGCTGCCGTTATGTGCGGCATTGTTGCAGGTCATTTCTTCATCATATTTTCATACCCTCCCAACATTTCAGAGTATGCTCAAAATGGCAAAAGTTATCAATGATGAGGAACAGACCAACTAGGAAAGGAAGGTAGATCAAAAGGGCTTTTCCTTTTGAGCAATAGAAAATGAGCTGGTTTTTATTTCAAAAAAGTCCTCTTTTACAACTTAAATTGGCTCAGCTCACTCTCCCTAAATGTATCAGAGGGCATTTGGGGTCATACAATCCGCCCCATACACTCAAGTCGTTTGGGAGATATTTAATCCAGTCAGACAGGACTGGTGATAGTCACCCAGAGGACATTTTGTTCAGCCTCCTCTAGATTGTGGAATGACCTGCCAGAAGAGCTTGGACAGCTGAACGCACTGTCTGGATTTAAAGCCACAATAAAGACCTCTCTTTTCCAGCAGATTTATCCTATCCAGGTGATTTTTTAAAAAATGTGGACCTGAAATTATAATTTTCAAATTATGTATTGTTTGCTTTAATATTGATGTATTTTATATATTCTTCAAAATAGATAATTTAACCGGTTTGTGTATTATGCATTTTTAACCAATGGTATTTTAAAATGTCGTTGTTTCTCACTTCAATCCATGGGAAGAGAAAAGTAAGTAAATAAAAATGACTTTTGTTGTAATAATTATAATTATTATGGAGCAAAAAAGGAGAATGATATGCGCTTTTCTTTTCACATCTGGGGGGTCTCCAAATGTGGTAAAAAAAAAACACCCCCTGTAAATCCTAGAAGTCATTTGGAAGTTTTTGGGCTAAAATTCCTTTTGATGCCCAGGAGGTACCTAGAAGCAACATGTTGCTGACCCCTGTACTCTGCCCATCCCTGTTCTAAAGGGATGAGGGAATCAATCCAACAATGTATAAAAAGTGAAAGAAATAGCTCGGGTTCCTCATTATGGAATTTACCAAATATACAATGCTTAAACCACAGTTTAATTTAATCCTATACAATAACTTTTGTTGTTAAACCCAAAAAACTCAAGGAATCTTATGGTAAAATGGGATAAAATCATACTGAGCAGGCTATGTCAAACGTCAAAAAAGAAACTACATACCTTTGGATATGGAAAAGTTATTTTTCTAGGATATTGACTGTCACCATAATATGAATATTCAATCACTGGTATTTCAGTGTCATTGAACTGTAAATATGCCACATTTTTTGCATTTGGAGACCACCAAAGTGCATATTTGACAGCAAGCATTTCCTCTAAAAGAAAACACAGCAGATGTCATGTATCTTCTATTACTATGACACAAAAATCTTTATAATCTATCATGATTTATATTATAACGTTTACAATGACCCAAGTATATATATAGAATTATTTCTCTGGCAAGCTGCCACTAACTAACATTAATTGTATCCAATTGTCAGACTGACAACTAAAATAGTACAGGACACACTGTTTATAACATAAGGATTTCTCATCTATATTTTCTTCTGGATCAATATCCTAAACTTAGGGAAGAGCATGTGGCACGTATGCACCAGTTTTCAATCCGGTGTAAATTTCCGGCTTGTTTAGATGCTCTGGTCAAAAACGTGTTTAATTACCCGATTTTTTTCCAATTTAACCTAGATTTTTATTTGAAGTTATTCTTCTATTTAGAAACAAATAATATAATTTTAATAAACACAAAGCTTGGCTGGAAATAATGCATTATTAACAATATAAGCTAATAATTCACTAACCTTTTCCAATACTTTTATGCCATCCTGAGCTTCATTTTGGAAATTACTGGGTTAATTTAAATTGACTGGGAAAGTGGAAACATTTTTTTTTTTTGGTTAATGCTAGGAATGTGTAGGAAAAACTTTAAGATAAAAAAAAAAATCATATAATATTGGGGTTTGTACAAGAATGAAACTTAACATTTCCTAGGTTTTTGCCCCTTCTGAAGGTGCCCAAAGTATCAGATCTCAAGCTGGACAAAAATTCCTTTCATGCCCTCAGTTGCTCAGTATGAGGGCAGGGAAGTGCTTTGCTCTCTTCCAGTGAAGGGAGAGTCAAAAGAGTCCCTGTGAAACCTGTTATGGGCAGGGTCAGTGAAAGAATGCTCCCCAGCCAGGTCATTCCTTCAAAGATGCTGACCCACCCATCCACTTCCTCTACAGTGTACTTTACAAGGGTCACCTATGGGGCCGGGTAGGAATTCCCCCCCCCCCATGTCCTGAGGGGGGGGGGTGTCGCCTACCCTACACTGTTTAATCCATGGCAAATTGGGTAAGGGGGTTCTAAATAGGATTCACATGTGCATAAGGGTGATAGGTACACATCGGTGTGCACCACAGGAGAAAGGAGATTGATGTTGATGGCTCCACCCGTTTACCTGATGGGTCCCCTTGGGAACAACATGTGGGTTGCATTTGGGGACTGTGGTGTCTCACAGTTGGTCTTGGAGCACAGCTGCCTCACTTTATTACACAACAAATTCAAATGTAAGTTCTAATTCAATTTCAAGAACAAGTGCAAGTTCAAGTTTATGTTCATGCCCTTAAATCTGGTTGGTAGATCACACAGAGATTGATTGGTGACATATAATAAAAGTTGCCCATGGTTGACCCACAAAGTTGTGTTGTCTCATGATTGCATTGGTGGGACAGCAAGAACATCCCAGGAAACATGGAAAGGAGAAGTCTAAAATCAGGAGTCCAATCTAAATGCAAATAAATATATCATTCTCACCTCCTATCTATGCTCTTCAAAAAGGCTAAGTCAAATAAGTAAGTAACAGAGATAAAATATTAGATCTTTTTTCCCTCCTGAAGGAAAAACAACCTAGTATCTTGCAGGATCATATGGATTAATGAACGGTTTATGGCATAAACTCTCAGCCTGTAATCAGTTTGCTTCATCAGCTGCGGGAATGACCATACATAGATACTATTTCAACAATTCAGGATAGTATTGTATAGAACTGATACCACATGAAGAACTAATCTAGGGAGTGACTCAAATTATATGACTTATCTGCAAGTCTCCTCCTCACCATGAGTTATGCTTGCTAGCATTGGGAGGAGGGGACATTGGATGTCCAACAACATAACAACATAAAAACAACATCCCAGGAAACAAGGGGAAGTCTACAATCAGGTTATGCCACAGCTGTGTTGTTTTTCGGAGGAAAGACTCCAGAGGATATGAAAAAACCTAGAAGTAGAATGTTAGGAAACCACGTGTCTTTCCAGAAATGCAAGCATTATGAATAAAAAATGTTAAGCAATACTTTGTTGCCATTTAGTGGTATCAGTTTTTCTAAAATTTCGAGGCAGCTGCCTTGTAAAGAAATAACATTGATTTGAAGATTCAATTTACCTTCATAGACCCAGTCTGGAATTCCATTAAATATTTGATTCCAATAACCATTTTCAGTTATTTGAATGGCAGGTCCTCTGGGATCTTGTTTCAAATAGATATTATTCTGATACACGTAAGCCTAAGAAGAAAAATCATTTTTTTCAGTGCATGCACACGATAGAATTAACTGGATGATGCCAATGCTATAGCACAGAACATACCACATCTGAATATGTGGCTGACCCCCAAAATGAAAATCCCATTTGCACAGATGAAGGTGGGCCAATCATCAACCCAATTTCCTTTGCAAATTGAAATGCTTTGCACATAAAGACTGTTACATCAAACCCATTGACACTATGGCATGGTGTATACTAGCTTTCTCCACTTTGGTGCTCTCTAATGGCCATGGAGGATGGTGGTGTCAGACTGCTCTTCAAAAATGTCTTGGGGACAACTTGTTTGTGAAATGTTGTAATATACAAAAGTAGTGTTTCATGGTTTTTTCCCCAGTTGCTTTAGGTTCAGAGATGTTGTTCTTTCTCTGAGAAAACCTCTGCTCAACCATGAAGTTGGGTTGATGTCTAAGGTCAAGCCCGCTCTATCACACAGATGTGTTGGGTAGGCTAAATGCTACCCAACCATATGCTTATTTGTATACCTATCCAGAATGCCTAGAACAAAATATAGTATAGATATGGGCAAACTGTTAGGTCATGATATGGAAAAGTTCACGCCACTCCATTTGGATCTCACAAGTTTGAGTTGGTAGTACATTATACAGGGAACTGGATTTGCATGGATTTTTTGTGTGTCTACAAGCAACAGCTTGGCAAAGCTTGTCCATCCAGCAGAGACAGAAAGAAAAAAGGAAATTTATATGTATTTTAGAAGAACTATAATAAATCAAAAGCCCACATAGTCCTATATTCACAAATTATCCAAATACTGCTTGGAAGTGTGTCGGGAAGACATGAAGACAGCTCCACCAGTCACTGTGATGCAAATATGTCCTCCCTCTGATATTGAAGATGAAACATAGCTAGCTACCAATGACCATAATCTCCAGGAATATATCTTATTCCCTTTTTAACATCTTTCAAGTTGGCAACCATTAATTACATCATGTGGGCAGTGAAATCCACAGTTTAATTAAGGGCTATGTGCAAATGAATTTCCTTTGATCTATCCTGCATCTTCCTCTATTCAGCTCACTAGATGGTTCCATGTTTCAATATTATGACATTGTGGGATTATTCACTTCAGTTTTGTGCTCTTTAATCCTTCCTCTCACTTCTTTTGTTTTCAACTCATGGACAGTAGAAGGGAGAATGTATTTCGGATCAGGAGAAGTAACATGGACAATGCTCTATCAAAAAGGAAGGAGAGCTGCCAGAATTTATTTATTGTGTCAGAAGTGAATTGAGAATAGGTAAGGGTAAAAGTTTCCCCTGACATTAAGTCTAGTCACGTCCAACTCTGGGGGGTGGTGATCATCTCAATTTCTAAGCCGAAGAGCCGGCGTTGTCTGTAGACACCTCCAAGGTCATGTGGCTGGCATGACTGCATGGAGAGCCGTTACCTTCCCGTAGAAGCAGTACCTATTGATCTACTCACATTTGCATATTTTCCATATGCTAGGTTGGCAGAAGCTGGGAGCTCACCCTGCTCCCCAGATTCGAACCGCCTACCTTTTTGTCAGTAAGTTCAGCAGCTCAGTGGTTTAGTTAAAAACCTAGCATTATTCTAATGGTGGGGTCAGCCTTGCATTCTCTTTACATAACTTGTACAGTCCTAGTTATATGGAAACCACTGTACAGGCGGCCTCGTAGGAAACCTTGGTCCTACAACCCTGTTTTTTTTTTTAATGAGCTCCCCTTCTCAAATAACCTGCTTCTCCTTTTATCTCACCCGAGTTTTTTTTTAAATCATTTTATTCTGCACATATGGCCCGCCCATTGTCACTGTTATTGTGTTATTGTAATTTTATATTGCTAATGTATTTATATGTTTTTATGTAATTATGATGTTGTTTGTTGCTTGTGTTTTTGGTTTTATTTTGCTGTAATTTGTTGCTTGGACTTGGCCTCATGTAAGCCACCCCGAGTACCCGTTGGGGGAGATGGTGGCGGGGTATAAATAAAGATGATGATGATGATGATTATTATTATTATTATTATGTCCCCAGTGACTTAACTTTAAGTCTGTCAATTCAACCTGGATAGACAGAAGATGGCCAGAATCTACAGTCTTGAGGAATGTTGCAAAGGGCCCTGATGTCTTAATTCTAATCCTTTGGTTTGTCTAGTTTTGCATAAACCAAAGTGCTTCAACTTGGATCAGCCAATACACTGCAAAAGCACACACGTTTATCTTACAGAGCCCTTCTAACGAGGCATTTAGCTCTATGAACCATTGAAGTGTTACCGTTAACCATTAAATATTCTTAAGCACAGTCAATAAACACAGTTAAAAGGCCTGTGAAAATGATATCTGAACAAATACCGAAGGCAAACAAAGCTCCTCTAAAGTAACATTATTCTCACACTTCATTAGTTTACTGACCAATTTGTGTCCAACAGGTGACCAGGCTATATACTGAATGTTGTGTGGAAGTTGATATTCAGTGACAAAAATCCTGCAAAAGCAAGCAAGGAGGACAGGATGATAAAGTGCTTACTAAATTCAGTATTTTCTGATGACTACAATATTACCATGAGTAGCAAAAAAAAAATTAAATTACATTCACTTGTGCTAAGCTTAATTACAGGTAAATGTTAATTCCTCCCAAACAGATGTACATTCACTCCACTATTTTGGATATAGTGGACTGAAATCTGGCAATCTTATTCAGGCAAATCTCAGTATTTTCAGACATTCACAAACATCTGCATTTGTCACCATTTGTGCATTATCACTTGTATGCAATTTCACATAGATCATATTAATAGGTATAAACTGGGTGTTATCATTCAGAATAGTCTGGGAAATATGAAGAAAATAGGGTGATATATACTGATATTAGAACATACAAAGTTTTACCATTAAATATCAAGCACTGTGCAAAAGCTATCTTCACTTTTCTCTCCATTTGACATTAAGTTTGAACTGAAATGCACAGTGAAGGAAGAAGATGGTGGCAGTACCTTACAGTGGGCCCTTGGTATCTGTGTGGATTTTGGATTCCATACAGATAACAAAAAACATGGATACTGGAGTCCTTATTCATCAAATGACAGTCTTCAAATGCTCTGGGGAGCATAATAGTCCATCTTTGA
The DNA here is from genome assembly GCF_037176765.1 of Anolis sagrei. Classification (NCBI taxonomy): domain Eukaryota; kingdom Metazoa; phylum Chordata; class Lepidosauria; order Squamata; family Anolidae; genus Anolis; species Anolis sagrei. The sequence continues at coordinate 199,172,326 of NC_090021.1, read as the reverse complement.
CTTTTAAGCACCAGATATAGTAACAGCTATAGTACTTCTGCTCATTCATTCATAAGGAAGAAGTAGGCAGATAGCACGCTCCCCAGAAGAAGGGGAACCCAAAGTATGTATTCCTGGTGGTGGGGGCCTGATGGGAACTTCACCTTGAAGCTGTGTGTGGTTGAATTTATGGATCCTGAGCCTGCAGATAAAGCGGTCCCATTGTATTTTGATTGGCTGGACCAGCAGCAGGAAGGAAAAAGAAGCACTACTCAGAGAGCAATTGAGCCATTGAGTCCAAACTTCTCTCAATTCAGGAACTCCAGCTACAGCATCCCCAGCAGGTAACTGTCCAGCCACTCTTTGGGTGCAGCAATACTGTAGCATTAATGCATTTTGTCACCATTTTAACTGCAAAAGTTGCAGTTTGGTGAAGCACCAGTACTATTTGGCTAGAAAGGCTAAAGTCCTTGCAAAACCACAACTCCCTTAATTCCATAGTTAAAGTGATATCAAACTGCGTAAACACACTCTAAAACAGAGAAAGGCACAGAGCAGTGCTTTCAAGGAAATGATAAAGATGGTACATAGGAAAAAATTCTGCCCGTTTTTCAATATATTATTCCGCCAAAGTAATAAGTCAAAGGTTCAACTGAAAGAAACAAGTCTGACTGATCTTACCCATTTATGAGATCATATATGTGATAAGATGCTGTATAAGAGTATCTCCAAAGCTGAAAAATTAGAGAGATAACATAATTAGTTAAGACAGTAAAATCAGACAGGTAGAAGTTACTTAAATTTCTTTATTCCTGGGAAACCCTCCAGTCCTTCCAATACCAGAGTGCAGCTAGGGATTTATTGTTGCTGCTGCTATTATTGTTGTTGTTGTTATTTGAAACACAGCAAGATGAGTCCACAGCAAACAAGATCACTCTGTTGGCTGTTGTATTGGCCAGTGGTACAATGGGTTAAATCCTTGTGCTGGCAGCACGGCGGTTCGAATCCAGGGAGTGGGGTGAGCTCCCATCTGTCAGCTCCAGCTACTCATATGGGGACATGAGAGAAGCCTCCCACATGATGGTAAAACATCCAGGCGCCTCCTGGGCAACGTCGTTGCAGAAGGCCAATTCTCTCACACCAGAAGTGCCTTGCAGTTTCTCAAGTTGCTCTTGACACAATTATTTTATTATTGTTATTGTTATTATTTTCCAGGATTGCGATCCAAAGTACTCACAATTTAAAAAGCAATATGGTTAAAGACATACAGGGGGGGGGGGGGGGGGAGCAAAAATTCTTGAGAAAAAAAGTAAGGTAAAGTTCATTCACAGATTCCATGGAAAGGGATTCTTTTGGTAGTGGCATGGGTTGATCCTTTGCATTAAAACATTGTGAAGGGAATCCTCCTTCACCTGATACATATTAACACATGAAATTGTTTCATCCTGGAGCATCAGAAAGAAGACTGTCAAAAGAACAGAGGATTTGCTCCTCCTCCTATTCCCATGAAAGACGATATCCCGTCCCCACAGCCCAACAAACGTTTTACCTTAGAGTAATTGCTTTCTAACAGTATAAAACTGTGGTCTCCTGATAGTGCATAGTTTGTGGCATTCACTTTTTTCTGGAAAACAAATATAACAGTTGGAATTCGAAGTATAACTCTCACTTTAATAAATTGATTTGTTATTTTAAAACAACAATAATACATACAAGCGTACTGTTGGTCAAGAGGATGACTGACTGGCCAGATTCAACATTGTGAAGAATCACATCATCTTCATCGGTCTGGTGAAGATATTCATTTCCTTAAAAAAAATAAAAAATAGCTGTAATTCTCCTTACTTTCAAATGCAATCTCACTGCAACATCTAAGAACTCATCCAGAAGAGGGGGAGTAAATACTAAGGGCGTTTCCACACAGCCATATAACTCAAAATATCAAGACAGATAATCCCACAGTATCTGCTTTGAACTGGGTTACCTGAGTCCATACTGTCATATATTCCAGTATGGAGATAATAAAGCAGATAATGTGGGAATTTATTCAGCTGTGTGGAAGGGGCCTTAGAGTTAGTATTGAGAGTTTCCAATTCTTTCTTGTTTTGGTTTTACCTGCAGATAATCAGGTATGCATCCAAACTTTTCCTGGAATTCCCCCTGAATTTCTTTCATTCCACCTTCCCTTGTTCTTCCTCCTCCCCTTCCCATTGTACACATGTACCATCTAGAATTTGATTTTCACCAATTTCTATGGAATCTTTTTTGTCGATTAGGAATGATTGTTAGTGTTGTAGCAACATTACACCACTTTTAAACACTAGGCTAATTTTAATGTTGGTGCAAATATTCCTCTTTCTCTTGTTCCCTGAAAATACTTCGAAATGAAAATACTTCCAAATGTCATGTGAGTCTCCACAGTAATAAAACCTGGGATTTTCAGCGATTTGTGCATCTCTAAAATAAAATCAGGCTACACAGGAACAAAACCTGGGACTTCAGAGACTTCATTGTAATCTGGAGGGATTCTGAGACTTGTATTTAACAGACTGGTTGGCATCTACTTATTGACTTGTTCAGTTATTTAAAGCATACTTTGTTCATATTTAAATTCAAAAGCCCTCATAAGGTATTTCACCAAAAAAAATCTGAAAAATAGGACAAATATGGGTAGGAAATAAGCCATGTACTAATGCTATTCCCAATTGGCATTTTGTGCCAGTATTATCGATTTGACAGCATGTAGCTGCAATATATTTAGCTGTAACTAATTTATATACAGTTGCTTATAAAATAAGATGAGAATTAACAGACAGGCAAAAAGTATAAAAATTAATAGCAATTAAAGGCAAAATGAACCCTGCAATGCCAATACATTGAACTGCAGTAAGACCCAAACATTATCCTGATTGATATCTACTTAACTTTTCTTTTCAAAGATTTCCAGTAGTGATGTACAAAATATAATCTGTCGGGCCTTTTTAAAAACATTTGTCATCAAGAACTGGGAAGACATTGGATCAAATTCCTATATAAAATCCCGATTAGATTACTGATTAGATTTCTGCCATATAAAATCCCGATTAGATTACTGCAACGCACTCTACGTGGGGTTGCCTTTGAAGACTGCTCGGAAACTCCAACTAGTCCAGCGAGAGGCAGCCAGATTGCTCACCGGGGCGTCATACAGGGAGGATACCACCCTCCTGTTGTGTCAGCTCCACTGGCTGCCAATCCAGTTCCGAGCACAATTCAAGGTGCTGGTTTTGACCTATAAAACCCTATACGGTTCCGGCCCAGTGTATCTGTCCGAACGGATCTCCCTCTACGTCCCACCCCGGAGCCTAAGATCTTCTGGGGAGGTCCTGCTCTCGACCACGCCTCTATCACAGGTGAGATTGGCGGGGACGGGGAGCAGGGCCTTCTCGGTGGTGGCCCACCGCCTATGGAATTCTCTCCCCGGGGAAATCAGATCTGCAACTACGCTCCTTTCTTTCAGGAAAAAACTAAAAACATGGATCTGGGACCAGGCATTTGGACAAGTGGGTAAATAAAGGAGAACTCCATTGATGGCTAGGAAATGACGAACGGATTGGTTATGTGGAACTCTGGAAACGAAACGCTGATTATAAGAATGACTTTTATATGATGTTTTTATATGATGTTTATACAATGTCTTAGGTACCAGTGCTGATGTTTTATTGTGATAATCGTTTTAATTACATTCTGTATATCGTTCTTTTATATTTTTGTATACTATGTATTATTATGTATAGGCATCGAATTCTGCCTTTTTTGTAAGCCGCCCTGAGTCCCCCTCCGGGGGTTGAGAAGGGCGGGGTAAAAGCACCAGTAATAAATAAATAAATAAATAACATATGATCACAAACTTCACTAAGGCCCTTCCAGACAGGCCCTATGTCCCAGGATCTGATCCCAGGTTTTTTGTTTATCCCCGATTATCTGGCTGTGCGGATTCATATAATCCAGTTTAAAGCAGAAAACCTGGGATCAGATCCTGGAATATAGGGTCTGTCTGGAAGTGTGGATCATTTAGACTCTATACTCTCTCTGCAGAATTACTGTTAAGAATAAAATTGGGCTCCTTGGAGGAAAAGCAAGATAAGAATATAACACAACTACAGCAAAAAAGAGAGATTCAATATAGTGGATTCTGTTCTGGGGACTAGCAACAGTTTTGTATACAGATCTTAAGAAATAGGACGTCATTCAGGGAACAGCACCATCAACATATGTTTTATGCCATATGTAAAACAAATGTCTTGGCTCAGAAGCAATTATCTCCTTTTATACATGAGGTAGTTATTCTATGCATACTTAACGTGGAAGCCAGTCCCTGTCATTTTAGCAAGTACTAAAGAGATATATCAAAGGGGGGGGGGGACCTCTTTCAGTCTGAGGGCCAAATTCAGTTTCAGAGGAGCTGATGCATTTGACATTTCAACACTGGAAAGGTGAAAAGCAAACAGGGCCATAAATATTTTAGCTCAATTGATTATTGTCAGCAACTGCCATATAAAATCCAGATTATCTGCTTCAAACTGGATTATATGGCAGTGTAGACTCAGGTTGGATTTCACTGCCAAATTATCTGCTTTGAACTGGATTATACACTGCCATATAATCCAATTAAAATTAGTAGGTTGGGGTCTCATATAATCCAGTTCAAAGCAGATAATCTGGCAGTGAAATCAACCTGTGTCTACACTGCCATATAATCCAGTTTGAAGCAGACATTCTGGATTATCTGCTTTGATAATCTGGATTATATGGCAGTGTAGAACCATCTTATGATATAACAATGGCATAAGAAACCCCAACCTTAGAAAATGGGAGGTTGTGTGAGATCCCATTTGGGGAAACCATAAGGTGATGGCCATCTAAAAAACCTTAAGAGATCAGATTTAGGCTAGATCTACACTGCCATATAATCCAGTTCACAGCAGGCAATCTGGGTTTTAGATGGCAGTGTAGATGGGGCTTCAGACTGTGGTAAGTCGGAGATTGACCACCACCAAGCTCTATCATGGTAATGTTTATCTCAAAATGAATTGCTAATCTCATGTCCCACTCCTATCCCCTATAGTATTTGGGAATCAGCTATTTATTTGATGTTCAATGAGGATTACTGATGCCTATTAAAACAACAATCCCCTAAAAGAAAGATGAACAAAAAACCAAAACAATAACCAAATCACAAAACAAGGCTAGCAGACAGGAGCATTTTACATGTGGGTCCCCACGGGGAGATAGGGTGGGATATAAACAAATAATAATAATAATAATAATAATAATTATTATTATTATTATTACACCTTGACTTACCTGAAACCCAATAGGGAGAATATGTTTTGTAGCTGAAGTCTCCATCAAGATACTCTTCTAACGTTAGAGGCCTAGGATTATTTTCTTTATGTCGAACTTTAAAACAGAGATGAGAGCATTAATAACGACTCACAAACAAACAAAAGTCATTGAAGCTTTCTTTCCGTTCCTTTGAATTGGCCAATACTTGGACATTTGGGGACATTTTTATTCTACTAAAGTCAAAGGAGGTGACATATGTATGGAAAGCATATTGAAAACAACAACCCTTGAAATGTAACCTATTTCTCCTGGAGATATATATAGTGAATCCGTGGGCTTTGATTCCACATATACAGTACAAGAGACAGGGCCTTCTCAGTGGTGGCCCCTTGGCTGTGAAACTCCTTTTTAAAATATGTATTCCAAGCAGTGGATGATTGAATCCCCAAATAAAGAATCGGTGGATACAGAAGACAGACTATATATCCATCTAGCCTGATATTGTCTGCTTTGTCTGGGCTTTTAAGCTGAAGTAGTCTTGCCAATCATTTTCTGTGCGATCTGCATTTTTTACCACAGATGTCACCAATTGGCTTTTGCACACTGAACCTAACCCTTCCACTGCATTTTTCTTCTTAGCTCCTAAAGCAGCATGTGCCACCACACCCCTCCAGCCTGATAGATTACTCGGCAGGGAATGTGGCTCTTCATAGAAATAGGTTATCATCGCCTGAACATTGCAGTTTCCCTTTTGACAGATGGCTTGGAACACCCATAATGATGTCAAGTTCCACTTGGACATAATGAACTTGCAATGGTGTTGATTTACAGCACTTTCCTCTGCAGGTCTGGTTGGAAGCAAGTCTCATTCAATTCAAGAGTCTTACGCCTAACAAAAACTGTGTACAATGGCAGCTTCAATAAGCCAACAAGATATCAATTCTTAAACAGGGAGAGCATGCTCCATAAAAAAAAAAAAGTCTGAGCTCAAAAGCACTGTTTCATTTGTGCTTTTTCCAGTTTTGCTTTTTCCATACTTTTCTTTGTCTCTCTTGAACTTTATTAATTTTAAACAAACCTTGAGAAATTCTTTGTTTTTGTGTGAATTCAAACAATCCAATTATTTTAAAAAGTATGACATCCACGCCAAATAAATTGTTAGCACTTGCTGATGCCCTGCACATGATGGATACACATACACATTATCCTGCTTGGTGGTGGTGATGCACCAGTGGCTCCATTGACAGTGTGCACAATGGATCGAATAAGATCTAACCTAACCCAACAGTGCACTTCTTGTTGAAGGCTTTCATGGCCGGAATCACTGGGTTGTTGTAGGTTTTTTTCAGGCTATATGGCCATGTTCCAGAATGCCTCTAGAACATGGCCATATAGCCCGAAGAAACCTACAACAACCCAGTGCACTTCTTACACCGTGGAATCACTCCAGAGCTCCCAGGAACCCCTAGACCAGTGCTTCTCAACCTGTGGGTCCCAAGTTTTTTTTTGGCTTACAACTCCCAGAAATCCCAGCCACTTTACCAGCTGTTATGATTTCTGGGAGTTTAAGGCCAAAACATCTGGGGACCCACAGGTTGAGAACCACTGCTCTAAAGTAAATCCTGGATTCTATTTTGAACTAATGGTTGAATGCAGTTAATGTGTATCACATCCAGTCTATGTGTCATGTGGACTCACCAGAACAACTAAGCAGTGAGCCCACATTATTTTGGCCAAGCAGACACGCATTAAGTCTGGATCTACACTGCCCGGGATTACAGAACATGGTCCTGGGAGTCAATCTCCACAGGCCCATACATGGAGATCCGGATCTTTCCAAATGTCAAATTAATCTGGATTAATTTGGGTTAACCTGAGGCATTGTTTGTATATACCTCAGGTAAACCTATGGCCCGTTGCAGGTTATGGGCATGTGTGGAAGGGCCCTATATCCCAGGATCTGATCCCAGATCATCTGCTTTGAACTGGATATGAGTCTTTACTACCACATAATCTGAGATAAGCAGAAAATCTGGATCTGATTCTGGGACACTGTAGATCCAGCCTTAGGCCCTCTTACAAGGCCCTATATTCCAGGATCTGATTCCAGATTGTCTGCTTATCCCAGATTATCTGGCAGTTTAGACTCATATAATCCAGTTCAAAGCAAATCAGATCCTGGATAAAGGACAGTGTGGATACAGCCTTCGTCTAGCCTCTCCAATACAGTTGTCCTCTTTTTCTGTTGCATTCAACTGTACCAAGTGTTATAGGCTTTTCCAATTGAGTGTCATCTTGTGATATGTCCCAAGCATGACAGCTTCCATTTAGTCATCCTGGCTTCTAAGGAGAGTTCAGACTTTATTTACTCTTTTACCCATTTTTGTCATGTTGGCAAAACCATGTTTAGACAAATTTATTTTCTTCCTGTTATTTTTCTTTGCTGTCCAGCTTTCACTCCAATATATAGAAATCAAAAATACAGTCTTTTTCTTTCCGAAATATATGCAGTAATTATCCTGGACCCTGATGCATCACCCTGAGGACCAACCCAAAGACTTTTTTGCTACCTAGAATAAAGGACACTACTCCTGTTCACCTTCAACCATGATTCAACTCACTTAAAACAACTGAAATGGCAGATGAATCACACGTCAGTTCTTCTGGCAGAAAAACGGGCTAGCTTAGAGAGTCCAGGGCAGACTACATGAAATCAACATCCCTGTCCCGAGATACTTTATTGCTGCTTTGCAACCTCCAGGATCTTTTGCCTGAGGCGGATGCCTCATTCCACCTCATGGCTGTACCAAACTCGATCACCCACTCATTGTATCTGATGGTTACATCTGTTCTGCTATGGCTTCTTCATTTGAGGGTTTCTGGTCCCTTCAAGGCCACATATGAAACATTTCACTATGTTTAATGGCCGGGTATGTGACTGTGCATGTGTGTTTAATGATAGTACTGGGGTCTGACTAAGTAACTATTATTTACAGTACAACGAATATGTCACTTCTAGTGTTGACTCTACTCATCTCCAGCACTAATGCAGAAGAAAGCTGTCAAGATAAATAAAACCAAAGGGCAATCTGGACACACAAATATCACTATCACTATCAGAGCAAACACTCAATTGACAATCATCTCAGAAAGTAAAGGTTTGGGGAAAGACCATTTCCCTAGCAAAGAGTACGATTGCTTCTAATTAAGAGCTCCAAAACCTATGGAAAATAAATAAAGATGTCACTTTTGTCAGCATAAAGCGATGGGATTAGAAAAGCCTTCCATTAAGATTTGCCATTATAAAGTGTTTAAACCAACACTATCCTCTCTTGATTCTACATTTGTTGTAAAACCAAAAATATTTGATAAAATCACATGGGAAAAATAACCTTAAATGCGACTTTCCTCAACTGTGCCAGGATGTCTGTTAAATAAAACTTTGTTTAACTACAGTCAACCCTCCATATTTACCAGGGCACAGGACCCTCATAAAAAAGAAAAAAAATCAGCAAATAAAGAAAGTGCTTCTTTTATTTAACCTGCGAGAACACTCTAGATAAATTTCTGGATTTTCCAGCATGGTTCTATGGTTGACTTCTACTGGAAGCTAAACATAGAATTGCAACAGAGGACATAGAAATGTCCACAGAGAGGTGTTCTCCCTATTTGGAAGAATTTATTCCCTTCCTGATAGTTTTCTTCACTGACCAACTTTTACTCCCATACATAAAAATGAAAAATTGTATGCTTTTCCTTCCCAAATTTGCACAGTAATACTCCTGAATCCCGATGCATCACCTTTATGGCTAATCTAAGAAATTTTGCTCCCTAGAATAAGCCCCTCAGTGGTGCAGCAGGTTAAACCACTGAGCTGCTGAATTTGCTGACCAAAAGAACAGTGGTTCGAATCTGGGGAGAAGGGTGAACTCCTGCTGTTAGCCCCGGCTTCTGCCAACCTAGCTGTTTGAAAACATGCAAATGTGAGTAGATCAATAGATACCGCTTTGGCGGTAAGGTAACGGCTATCCATGCAGTCATGCCAGCCTCATGACCTTGGAGGTGTCTATGGACAACAACAACTCTTTGGCTAAGAAATGGAGATGAGCATAACCCCCCCCCCCCCCCCCAGAGTCGGACACAACTAGACTAAATGTCAAGGGGAAACTTTTACCTTTACTTTTAGAATAAAAGACTTCATATCCACCATCAGCCACAAAAGTCAAAACTTCAAATGTGGAGAGATGACTATTCCACTATTATTCCAACTAATTGAATGGTGGTTCTGAGAACCATTTCATATACTTGCCCCCTTTCACACTAGCTATTACGTCAGCACATTTTCACCAATAAAAACAGCATATTTGCAAAATAATCTACATTGCAATAATCTAAAGAATTTAGAGGTATCCCAGATCCTCTAGTATCTACTGGTTGAACTGTAAGACATCTCAAACTCTTCATTACTAGTTTGCTTGGTGTGGAAGTGGTCAGGACTGGAAATTATTATGGACATTTTAGGATCAAAGTGGGTTAAAAGAAAAGGTCAGATAGTTTGATAAAAAAAAATACTCACACAAGATTAAGCTAACTTTGGGTTTCAACCTCTTGCCTGTGTCTTCTGAACTCTTCTTCCCATTATTATTATTTATTATTATTTACTTTATTTATATACCGCTGTTCTCAGCCCGAAGGCGACTCACAGCGGTTCACAACCAACAAGAACAACTAACACATTACACAAATTAATAAACAATTACTACAATAACCAATCATTATCGTCTCATCATCAAAACCATAGTCCAGATTCGTCATCCACTGTTCCATTCCTATGTTCATTACCAATCATTGCACTAGTTATTCGAACGCCTGCACAAACAGCCAGGTCTTCACTTTTTTGCGGAATACCATTAGAGATGGTGCTAGTCTAATGTCCGTGGGAAGGGCGTCCCATTCCTAAATATCTAGGCCCCTTCCACATAGCTGAATAAAATCCCACATTTTCTGCTTTGAACTAGAATATATGGGAGTGTGAACTCAGATAACCCAGTGCAAAACAGGTAGTGTGGGATTTTCTGCCTTGATATTCAGGGTTATAAGGCTGTGTGGAAGGGCTCCTAGAGAACAGCAGCTTTTGTGAAGCAAAATATATGCTCAGAGGCAGCCTTTCATGCATTCTAAGACTGAGCAATACATCTATAAAAGAGTCAAGATTTTAGCATTTCTGAGGCCCAGTTAAACTAAACATTTACTAAATATATGGATTAAATATGAAATCTTGACAACAGTTCACTGCTAGAAAATGACACAATCCGTCTCATTAGTGTGGGCACAGCAAAATCTTAGCCTGAAAATTAACAACCTTTAAATTGGTGGGTCACATTTTGTGAAAAATGCAGTACGACATAAAGTAGTGGTAGAACACAAACTTTAACAAGAAAAATAATATTACTGAACAGCTGCAGCTTTGAAATAAAATTAGCAAGGAGAAGCTAGTTCCAAGTTACACATATGTTAATTCCTGTAAGGAAAGCATGCAGCTTGCTTAACATCCTCAAATAATCAATTATGAGTTGATGTTTGTTTTTTGGCTGGGAAGTCTGGGAGCTATAGCTTAAAACTTCTGGGTGTCTAGCCTGGGAAGAGGTCTTGGTGCTTAGCATGCAATGGTCATTATCATCTTACCTTCTGAAGGAATAAATATAATGCACATAACTATCAAAGAGAGCAAGACGCAAGAGATCGCTCCAACAAGGATTTTCATCTGAATCTGGAAGACAGAAATGAATTACATTGCAAATCCTCGTGAAAACATTTTTAAAAAGCACTTGAGGTTTTCATTATATCACTCCCTTCCTCCTCCTCAAGGGGAACGATACCATTTTAGCAGCATTTTAAATACAGCAACAGCAGCCCTTCCTGCAAAGTCCTCTCAGAACTTTTTGTTCTTTTTCGTCCTACCCAAATGTTTTCAGATGTATGTATTTATTACAGACCTTCATGCTGCCAGTTGTTTTTCGAAAAGCTTCTGGTTCTGCTTCACTCTTCAGGATGTTGGTCACTGGATCTCCAAAAGCAGTTTGCAAAAGCAGTGTCAGCTTGCTCAGATGGAGGCCAAATTTCAGACAGACTTTTTTTTACATACTTTTATAAACCATGCCAAATTTCAAGAGTTTTTCCATACAATTGGAAACAGATTTTTGAGGGCGTTCTCAGCCCTGAAATGAACTGTGGGTGGCTGCAAAGGGGCTTTGGCTCTATCATCAACATCCGTGTAAATCATACCCCCAAATCTGCTTACATGAAGGGTTTGTGGGTTTTATGACTCAACGGCAAAAATGGGCATGTGTTGTTCCACTCAAAAAGGGGAAGGATTTACTCTGTGTTTGAGTGATAAGTGAACTAGGAAGAAATGTTTAAATGTAAGTTGATGCATTCATTATAGAATGGGATGAGGAACTGAATAATCTGCAGATCTACATGCATATTTGCATTCATACATGGATGTATTTACCTATATAAAGAGCTTGAGCAAGTTTACTGTTTTGGACTTCAGCAACCAGAAGTCCTCCACTAGCATGGCATCTGGAAACTGTAAACCAAAAAGTAATTTTCTAAAATTTTGCAGTGGCACAGCGGGTTAAACTGCTGATCTGCTGAACTTGCTGACTGAAAGGTTGGCAGTTCGAATCCAGGGAGTGGGGTGAGCCAACCTAGCAATTTGAAAACATGCAATTGTGAATAGATCAATAGGTACCGCTTCTGCGGGAATGTAACGGCGCTCCATGCAGTCATCCTGGTCAATTGACCTTGGAGGTGGCTATGGGCAACGCCGGCTCTTTGGCTTAGAAATGGAGATGAGTACCACCCCCCAGAGTTGGGCATGACTAGACTTAATGTCAGAGGAAACCTTTAACTTTACTAGAGCTTGGGCAAACGAACATAACTTAGCACCTAACATGCAAAAGGAAGTTACAAACAGAGCTTTCCAAACTGTTAGTGCAGTGGTTCTTGAAGTGTGCTCCCCGGAGCCCTTGGGGCTCCGGGAAGCATACTGAGGGGCTTTGCACTTTCCTCCTCTCCTTCTTCTCTTCCTCCCTCCTTCCTCCAGAGGCTTTCCTGACCCCAGGGAGGGAGCGAGCAAGGGATGGAATGAATGTGGACCCAGAAAGGAAGGCATCATGTGAAGGGAGGGAGGGCCAGCTGAGGCAGAAGGCAAGGCCTTTCTCAGACTTAGTGGCCAGGTCTCCTCTTGCTCCCACGACAGCCATAGCAGCAGCATTGTCCTCCCAGGGCACAGACCCTTTTCTCTGCACCTACCTTCCTTCCTTCCAGAATCCTATTTCCCTCCCACTGTTCAGAGGGTGCTTTGATTGTGCTTTTATAGCATGACAGAAGGGGGTTGGACTGGAAGGCTCATGAGGTAGCTCCTCCTTCTCCTATTATTATTATTATTATTATTATTATTATTATTATTATTTCAAAGACTGGGTGGCCATCTGTTGGGGGTGCTTTGATTGTGCTTTTACTGCATGGCAGGAAGTTATTATTATTGCTGTTACTACTACTACTACTACTACTACTACTGCTACTGTCACTACAGAAACTGGATTGCCATCTGCCAGGGGCACTTTGTGTTTTTCCTGCATGGCAGAAGGGGGTTGGGCTGGATGGCCCCTGGGGTCTCCCACTGAAATACTGTTAAGTTTATGTTAGTTAAAATTGTTCTTCATTTTAAATATTGTCTTTCTTTCTTTCCTTTTTTTTTTGCACTAAAAATGAGATATTTGTAGTGTGCATAGGAATTTATTCATTTTTCCCCAATTAGTTCACACAAACACTCACCATCAATCTGCCACTGGCCTAGCCTGTCTGTCAAATTTTGAAATGCAATGCATTAAAAAAAACACACACACACATACATACACACACACACACACACATTATATATAATATATAATTTAATATATTAAAATTTCTTGGGACTCCATGAGAAACTTTTGCTTCAAAAATATGGCTGAAAAAGTTTGAGAACCCGTGTTAGTGTGTTAGCTGCAGTGTGTAAATAAGTCACATGAATCTAATGCGAAACTTCCAAGTCTATATGAAATAAGCAATAAATTGTAAAATTTTAAAATATTTAATGGAAGGTTTGTGTGACATATGTTGTGTCCCCATACATTACAATTTATGTATTTGATCTGCACTAAACTGCATTTTCCTGCTTTGTCCCAAATTAATTCATATTTATCTGAGGTGTCATTTGGATGCCCCAGGGAAAAAAGTAAGTGCTCGCCTGTTTTAGGTGCTCTCTGGATACACACTTAGATATTATTACGCTGGAAAGAACTCCCACTGAAATCAATTGGGATTCTTTTAAAGTAAATTAGGGATATAATTTTTTAAAGTAGAAAGGTTCCAGATTTATATAAAGAATGAGGAAGACTGATGGGGAAAGAGAAATGTAGTATTTATGTTTTGTGGCTTTTTCTAAAAAAATTCTGATTGTAAGAAAAAAAATTACCGTAACTTAATTTTAAAAAAATAAGTTGGTATGTATGTGACATGCTTGAGAATCAGCAGCTCTGAACACAAAAAAGCTGACTTCTAAGTAAATATATACAAGATTAAGCTGCAGCATAGATGTAGAGCTAAGGAAGAATTCCTTGGGGGGAAAAATCTTCCCAGGAAAACCTGATGATAAGATCATTATAAATTAAAGTAGACTTGAAAGCACATTCCAACAATGTTTGCATGACATGCTGGTGCTGGAGAGGAAACTCCTTTTTAATGTATGGTGGGAACAGGAGGAAAATCAAGGGGCCTCGTCTCTCAGGAGACATGGGGCTGATGAAAGATTGTGTTTATTAGTATTTGCAAAAAGTCTAATAGTTAACACCAGCCAACACAGATTTCAGAGACTCAAATGTTAGTCCTGACTCTGGATATGTTTGACCTGCTGATTTTCTTTTTACCTTCTCCGACTGTTCCTTTCTAAACTGAAATCCCGAAGAGAGAAACTTAAAACCAGGCCTATTCTAGTTATGATTGCCAAATAGCCATTTAATGACATTTTCAGCTGACTGCCTTAGACCAGGACAGGATTGGAGCATTCAAGTGGCAGCTTTTACTAAATATGTGCCAAGAGCAAAGGAACTAGGAGTGCTTTTTTGGTTTGCTCTTTCACTCGCTCTTTCATAGGACCAGGTTTCTTCTAAAGGTGCAGTTTTAAATTTTTTGTTTTAGTTTTAGTGATCCCAGCATATTTAAGATTTGCATTGCAGAAATCCAACGGTGCAGAGACAGGGTGATAAAACAGATTTCACTTGAAGATGGAGGGCACCATTGTCTTTCAAATAATGTCTCGCTCGTGATCAAAAGCTATCCTCACCTCCACCATCTTGGCCTTCTGTTTCTTCATTCTCCTTGTCAAATGAGGAATTACAACTTTGAAAAACCAGCAATGGGCAATTTGGTGCTGCTGAGATATATTACCAAAACTTTTCTCTTTTGATGGACTCTGAAAATAAAATAAAATAAAAATATCTGCAAATAAAAAATACGTTTTCATTAAACTACAACAAGGTAAAGTTTGCAGCCAAGTCTAATTATATAATAATTATAATAATAGTAATAATATAATATATAATAACTTTATAATATTTATTTATTTTATTTACAGTATTTATATTCCGCCCTTTTCAATCCACAGGGTACTCAGGGTGGATTACAATGCACATATACATGACAAACATTCAATGCCAGTTAGACATACAACATATATAGACAGATGCAGAGGCAATTTAATATTCCAGTTGTGCCCAAGCTTTTCCAGCTTCATGAGGGTATACTGGATATCTGCTTGATTCCGGCCACAAGGGGAGCTGCCGCTTCACCGTCCATTGTGACCCTGAGTCCTTTCATGGACTACTTCCTCGTCCTTCTGCACACTGCTGGAAGGTTTTTTATAGTGTCATAAATTAGTTAAATTAACCTCCCCGCATAAGCGGTACCTAAATTTCCTACTTGACAGATGCATTTGTCTTTCGGGCTGTATAGGTCAACATCAAGCTAGACGAATGGCCGGAAGCTCACTCCAACCTGGGCTGGCTTCGAACTCATGACCTCTCAGTCAGTAGCAATTTAATGCAGCTAGCTCTCAGCTAACTGTGCTACAGGCTGGTAATAATTTTATAATAATATATAATACCTTTATAATATATATAATAACATAATAATAATAATAATAATAATAATAATAATCTTTAATATATAATAACTTTATTATTATACCCTGCCACCATGTCACCAAGGGGACTTGGGGCAGCTTACATATGGGACAAAATGCCCACAAGACACAAATACAAAGCAATCAATTAAAGCAAAAACACAATTAAAATAAAAGCATAGTAAAATATAACAATTCAGATGAAAACACAATTAAATAAAACATAAGAACATAAAACAGCAGTGTTTATGCATGCCTCCTCTGAAATAAATGTAAGTTATATTTTAAAAACCAGAAAATGGTAAGGGGTACCTTTTGAAAAAGGTATTTGTCTCTGAACTGTAGAATATATGCAGTTTGACACCACTTAGCTGCCATGGCTCAATGCTATGGGATCCTGGGAGTTGTTTGATGCCGCACCAGCCCTCTTTGGGAGAGGTGAACGGCCTTGTCAAACTACAGCTCCCAGATTTCATAGCAATTAAAGTGGTGTCAAACTGCATTGATTCTAAGTATAGATGCACCCTGTTGGAAAGGGCCCTATGGGATTAGGCAGGGGTACTGTCGCTCGGAAGAGACCATATAGAGCCTGAGACAATTTACTGCCCGATGTATATGGGGAATGAGGTGTCCTCACTCCCCATATGCATCTGCCAAGTGATTCTGGCACCTGAGGCAATAACCTCACAATCCCTTTCCTTCTTCTTGGCAATGAAAATACAATGCTCGTAAATGAAACAGCTATGACGTTTCTCCTTTTCAGGACAGCCAAAGCCTGAGGTGTTTGACTCATTCTCCCAGTATTAGTACCAGCCCTGTGCCGAGCTAGATGGACCAATGCATTAACTCACTGGACCTCAGGCAGAAGTTGCATGTTGTATTTGCATTTTTACAATTTATATAGTATGCAGATGTTGGCGAGGCCACTGCTCCCCTGTTTCTCCCTTCTTCAGCTCAGAGAAGGCCTACCCCACTATGCCTTCATGGTATTGCTCTGGAAACTCTCTTTGTGGTTCTTTCTTTCCTTCCTCCTTTCCCTCATACATCTTCCTTTCTCTTCCCTTCTTTCCCTTTCTTTCCTCCCCTCCCCTCGTGCCTTTACCGCATTGCTTCCCTCCTTTTTCTTTCTTTCACTCCTCCCTTCCTTTCATTGGTTTCTCTTTCTTTCCTTCTTTTTCCTTCCTTCCTTCCTTCCTTCCTTCCTTCCTTCCTTCCTTCCTTTCTCTTTCTCTCACCTAGCCACAGACAATCCACTTTGTTCCTTTTCTTTTCCTCCACTCTGAGGTGTCTCTTTAAGTTCAAATCGCTCCATTAGTTTACACTGGATACTAAAGGGTACTTACTTACTTTACTTAGGCAATCCCTTGTAGTCTGAGGATGATGGTCCTCCAAGTTCGGTGTTCTGATGGTGGGTCTGTAGGTGACTGTAGAGCCCTATTCTTGATCTGCATCTTCTCCCACAGTGAGGGCATCAGTTTCCAGGTGGAAGGCGGTCCCGGTTGGGGTTGGCTTGATGCGCCTTCTCTCTTTCGCCTTTCATTCATGCCTCTACATATTCCACAACACTGCTAGTCACAGCTGACCTCCAACTGGAGCGCTCAGGGGCCAGGGCTTCCCAGTTCTCAGTTCTATGCCAGAGTTTTTAAGGTTGGCTTTGAGCCTGTCTTTAAATCTCTTTTCCTGTCCTCCAACATTATGTTTTCCGTTCTTGAGTTAGGAATAGAGCAACTGCTTTGGGAGACGGTGGTTAGGCATCTGGTCCAGCGGTCCAGCGGAGTTGATGGTGGAGGACCATGGCTTCAATGCTGGTGGTCTTTGCTTCTTCCAACATATTGACATTTGTCCGCTTGTCTTCCCAAGAGATTTGCAGGATTTTCCGGAGGCAGCGCTGATGGAATTGTTCCAGGAGTTGCATGTGACGTCTGTAGACAGTCCACGTTTCTCAGGCGTATAGCAGGGTTGGGAGGACAATAGCTTTATAGACAAGCACCTTAGTATCCCTATGGATGTCCCGGTCCTCAAACACTCTCTGCTTCATTTGGAAAAATGCTGCACTCGCAGAGCTCAGACTGTGTTGAATTTCAGTGTCAATGTTGACTTTTGTGGAGAGGTGGCTGCCAATGTAGCGGAAATGGTCAACATTTTCTAATGTTACACCATTAAGCTGAATTTCTGGCATTTGAGAGGGAATGGCTGGT
The DNA here is from genome assembly GCF_037176765.1 of Anolis sagrei. NCBI lineage: Eukaryota > Metazoa > Chordata > Lepidosauria > Squamata > Anolidae > Anolis > Anolis sagrei. The sequence goes on along the minus strand of NC_090021.1, from coordinate 199,154,593 downwards.
GACTGTGGAAGAGCACTTTGGTTTTCTCGATGTTTAATGGCAGGCTGAGCTTCTCATATGCTTCTGCAAAGGTGTTTAGAGTGGCTTGTAGGTCTTCTTCTGAATGTGCACAGATGACGTTGTCATCAGCATACTGGAGTTCTATAATACATGTTGTAACCTTGGTTTTGGCTTTCAGTCTGCTGAGGTTAAATAGCTTGCCTTCTGCACTTAAAAACAAAATTAGCATCTGTCAGCTGCAAAAGACCCCCCCTACTTGGATCTGCACACATTATTCGCTGATACATCACACAGTCCTAGACACTTGGGAAGTGTCCAACTTGTGATCCAATACAAAAGCCAGCATGGTAATCTTGTTATGTACCAAATAATAATAATAATAAACAACTTTATTTATATTCCGGCTTTTCTCGCCAAAGGCACTCAGGGCAGATTCCAATCATGAAAAGGCAAACATTCAATGTCTGAATAAAACCACCAATACACACATAATAGCAAAAATAATAACCCAACATATAAAAACAAATTATAACTTAACATCTAGAATTAAATTAAAATAAAACATAGCCAATTAAATAAATTATATCAACACAGAACAAAGCATAAAACAGAAATAAAAACAAATAAACCCAATATATAGAACTTTTATACAGTCAGGACTAAAAGCAGGAGACTCAGAAAGAATGGAGGAGCTATAATAACCGAGATGGCTATTCTCTTGGAGAAGAGTATAAGACCTTGTGTTTTGTCATCATATGGTTTATATATGTTTCTCTTATTGACCCTTGTTTAAACAAATAAGAGATCTGAATAACAACTCTGAAAAGAGCTTGGGAGAGAAAAAATGGGTATGATGGATGGAGAGAACTAGATCTCTCTGGGTAGGCTAAATTATATATTCTACAGTTCATGGGAAAGAGGCGCAACATTGTAGTAGTGCAATGAACCCCTGTTTTCTTTGACATGTTCCACTCCTAATACCATGTAGTCACTTTTTGTGAATCCCCAAACTGATCAGGTTGGGGACAGCCCCTGGCCCTAAAGATTTCTGCATTTGGGAAAGCACAACAGTGGCCTCTAGTGGTCATCTGGCAGAGCTGCAGACATCTAACATAAGTGAAACAAGAATGAACACAGGACAATTTCAACAATACTGTATTTCTCTGATTCTGAACACACTTTGACCCCTTATAAACATCTCTAAAATGAGGTATGTCTTAGAATCACCGAATATAATCTTTGATTGTTTTGCTAAGCAAAGAAAAAAAACCATGATCCGTGTGAGAGCTGTTCAACAGTGGAACTCTCTGGAGTGTGGTAGAGGCTCCTTCTTTGGAGGCTTTTAAACAGACTGGATGGTTATCTGCCGGGGGTGCTTTGAATGCGATTTTCCTGCTTCTTGGCAAGGGGTTGGACTGGATGGCCACGAGGTCTCTTCCAACTCTATGATTCTATGACCCAGTTAGATTTACACTACCATATAATGCAAGATGGATGGATGGCATCCTTGAAGTGACTGGACTGACCTTGAAGGAGCTGGTGGTGGTGACGGCCGACAGGGAGCTCTGGCGTGGGCTGGTCCATGAGGTCACGAAGAGTCGGAGATGACTGAACGAATGAACAACAACAACAACATAATGCATTATATGGTTAGTTCAGACCCATATAACACAGTTTAACTGCATTGTACAGGTCTACAAACCATTTAATGCAAATGAGATCCCCCCCCCCCCCAAAAAAAATTAACAGCAATGGGAAGCAAGATTGATTTCTCATTGTAGTAAGCATGAGATATCTGAAATTGCTTGGAGTTGAAGCACCTAAAAATGCTCCAATTTCTGCTTACATGTAAATAGATGTCAACCTCTCTATCTTACCTCTTCCAGTGGAATAACCACTTGATCAAGTGTCAGCTTAAGTGAAAGAGAGGCAGGCTTCCTTTTCTTCACCACCATAATGGAAAACCAAAGATATGAAACTCGCTCCTTTGTTGTCTCCCCCTTTGGGCAAGGAGGATTCTCAGAGAAATGATGCAAAGGGAAATCTTCATGTATTCACTGCTGCAGGAAGTGAGGACACCATGCTTTTGGCCTGGTTTCTCACCTATCAGACTAGCCTGTCTTTTGGGGACAAAGAACTTTAGAAAAGCAAGAACTGTGTTACTATGGCTTCATTTTACATCATACAGGTTGTTGTTCTTGTTGTGTGCCTCCAAGTCAGTTCTGACTTAATATGCGAACCTATCACAGGGTTTTCTTGGCAAGAGGTTTCCCTTGTTTCATACTACACAGTTATAGCATTAAACTACTATAACAGCATCCTACGACTCCTGGCATTTGCAGCTGAAAGATGGGAATAGGAGCCATAGGATGTGGCCAGTGCACATAAAGGGAAATCTTAAGGGTGTGTCTACACAATAGTGTTGGAACATGCAAGGAATCATTTTTGTGTGTGTGTGAACTGTAAAATATGATGCATGAAGCTGATTGGTCGGGCTATGCCCAGAGAGCAAGCTGAGCCTGGAACTTTTGGATACCGTTTCATTTTTGTTCAGGCTTCAGCAATGCAGATGCTTGGAGCAACAGAGAAGCAGAGTGAAGAAGCAGAGAGAAACAGAGTTTGGAGGGTGCTCTTGCTTCATGAGCTGCTGAAGAAGTTTATCCATATGGATAAAGAAAGACCATTTTAAATCTCTAATAAAAGGACATTATGTGACTTGATGCAACTGATCACATTGTACATATGTTGTTCTGAACTACGAAGAGTGAACTATTTTTTCTTTATTGTTCATCTGTGTGGCATATTTTCTTTCTCTGGCAAGGCAATGTGTGGGCTGATCAAATGTGAAGTACACGTGCTTTATTTTTGCACTGTGCCACATATAGAACTAATGTAGTTTGACACCACTTTAAATGCCATGACTCAATGCTATTTATTTATTTATTTATTTATTTATTTCATATCAAAAGCATTGCATAAATTAGTATCAAACTGATAAAAATAGAAGGTGTGCAGACAGCTAAATATCTTTTGACCAATGCGATGTAATGATGGGAGTTAAGTTTTACACGCTCATTAGTCTTCTGTCAAAGACCGCTGATGCCTCACAAAACTCTAGTCTCCAGGATTCCACAGTATTAGGCCATGGCTGTTAAAATGCTATCAAACTGTATTGATTCTACAGTGAAGACATGCCCTTACATAAAGGTACAACTGCATAGTGTAGTGTGCAATGTAAAAAGATCCCAGAAAAGCACTAGAAGCGATAATATTGCTTGAATTCTCAATTTCAGATTCAATGACCAATATGGAAACCCATATGGGAGTGATTTACACTTATCAATATCAACATGTGAACATCCTTGTACATATGACTTGTTTCTTTATGAAATGTTATGGGGACATATAACTGGACTAGAGTTGGAAGTGTCAAGATATTTGGGGATTTCTACAATATAAAATGGAGGTCAAACAATATGGCAATGCTATCCCTCACACTAGGGGCCATTCCACATAGCCATATAAACTAAAATATCAGGGCAGGAAATCCCACAATATCTGCTTTGAACTGGGTTATCTGAATCCACATTGCCATATATTCCAGTTCAAAGCAGATAATGCTGAATTTCCTGCCTTGATATTCTAGGTTATATGGCTGTGTGGAAGCGCCCTAGGTATTTCAGGGCAAAAAGTTTCTAAATATTCTCAGGTGTCAAGGAGAGGGAATTTCTGGGGATTTGCATGCAGCCTGTGGTCCACATTTTCCCTTCTACATATTTTCCTTGACTGAACATGTTCAGGAAGTCAGGACATGGGCAAAGTGTGGAGGACACTACAGGAAAAATAAACCTTTCATATATAATTTTCCTCTTGAAAATGCATCTCCCACTTTAGACGTAACTAAAACAGCAAAGAAAAGTGAAGTCCACATTGGAGTATTTTTAATATTTTAAAATTTAGAAATTTAGAAAAAGAGGGCTACAAACTGCCCAGTGCTAAAGGGAAAACCACTACATAGTAGCAAGGCACATATCTTGATAACATAATACACCACACTATGCTCAGATCACAGCAAAACTTTATAGCCTGAACCCTATTGATAATCCCAGACAGAGCAGACTAAGGCCTCATCTACATTGCCAAATACATACAGATTATCTGCTTTGAGCTAGATGATATGGCAGTGAAGACTCATATAATCCAGCCCAGTTATCTGATTTGAAAATCTGGATTGTATGGAAGTGTAGATCTAGTCCCACTTATGTAAATCCCCCTGATTCTGAAGGTCTACATAAGTTGGATCTGCTTAACTCTATACATTTTGGCCATCTGTCGGGGGTGCTTTGAATGCAATTTTCCTGCTTCTTGGCAGGGGGTTGGACTGGATGGCACATGAGGTCTCTTCCAACTCTATGATTCTATGACCCATAATAGATATGGAAGTCTTTATTTTGTAACTTCTGTAAGGATCTGAATGCCATTATTATTGATAAATTTGGTAAGAAAAGAATTGAGGAAGCAGAGAATGTGGGCTCAATGCATCCTATACTTTGTGTTGCTGAAGGCTTTCATGGCAAGAATTACTGAGCTGCGGTGAGTTTTTTCAGGCAGTATGGCCATGTCAGCCCAAAAAACTCACAGCATCCTATACCTTAATGTAATGGTCCCACATAAGTCTGTTGCCACACCAATTGTCTTTTTCCATCCCAGACAGGCATTTAATTATAGGATGTAAACACTCAAACACAGCAGTCGTTATACCCACAACTTGATTTGCGCTCATATTAGAAATACAGCACACAGGGCAAATTTATACACATAAAGCCACCGCATCCCTTCTCAATTTCACTGCTATCTGCATGAACTGCCTCTATTAATGCAAACTGAAGTCAACATAACACAATATTCTCATTCAGTCCACAAGTTATCACTGGATGTTTCAAGTCAGACAGTGATAAACACTCTTACGTGGGTGTTTAAAAAGTAACAAATAAAAAATGTAATCCAATTCAAAACTTTCCAGATTTCCTTAGTCTTCTTCATCGCTAAAAACATAATGATTTGCATAACTGAATTCTGGAAACCTAATGGGCAGTTCTGCCCATTTTTTGAACATTTCTTTTCGGGTATTTTTCTTCTCATTGAACACAACCACAAAGTTTTTTATTTTTAGGCAAGGTAGGTCTAGACCTCGGTGTACCATCATGCTTCCCCATACCTGGAAAACAAAACAAAAACAAACAAAAGTAAAATGATCACTTCTGTTATTCATGAATTATCAAATACAGTTCGTATTTTAAAAACATCAAAACTTGTACTGAAATAAATGGAACTTGATTCAAGCATATTCCACAAGGATTATTATCTGAGGCCTAGAAATATACGGTGAAATGCAATTAGATAGTTACGTTTGTTGACAATAGATAAAGGTAAAGGTTCCCCCTGACATTAAGTCTAATCGTGTCTGACTCTGGTGGGTGGTGCTAATTTCCCTTTCTAGCCAAAGAGCCGGCGTTATCCGTAGATGTCTCCAAGGTCATTTGGCCAGCAGGACTGCATGGAGCACCATTACCTTCACACAGAAGCAGCACCTATTGATCTACTTATATTTGCATGTTTTCGAACTGTTGGGTTGGCAGAAGCTGGGCCTAACAGCGGGAGGTCACCCCGCTCCCAGCTCAGTGGTTTAACCACCAGGGTGCACCACTATAATATGACAATACTTACTAGGAATAATAAGATTTGTGAAATATGTGTGAAGTAGTGCAAGGACTATATATTAATATTATTTAATCCAGAGACCATAAACAAACATTTAAAGTAGAGTACACCATAACATTCAGAATTATATCTGCACCCTAGCATTGCATGAATCATTTAAATACCAGGAAACAACCATTTCAAAAGATAGACTAATCTTGTCTCCAGTGATGTAACAGCGACTAAGGCTGTGTCTACACTGCCTTATAATCTAGATTTTCAAAGCAGATCATCTACATGATCTGCTTTGGATTATATGAGGGCCCTTCCACACAGCCATATAACCCAAAATATCAAGGCAAATAATCCACAATATCTGCTTTGAACTGGGTTATCTGAATCACTGCCATGTAATCCAGTTCCAAGCAGATAATTTGGGATTTTATACAGCTGTGTGGAAGGGGGCTGAGTCTACACTGCCATATAATTCAGTTCAAAGCAGATAATATGGATTTAATATGGCAGTGTAGAAGGGGCCCAAGCTTGCATCCGCTGAAAAAAGTTAAGAAAGACCAGTTAGTCCTACATTCATTTAACAATTATGGACAAGATTAATGCTATGAAAAAATAGCAGGGTTGCCAAAATGAAGTAATTTCCTTCAAACACTTCCCATAGTGATTTGGCATAATGGTAAAATAATTACAAAATTTTATTCCTCCAGAGTAAAAGGCAAAGTTTACTATGATCTTCAGACAAATCGAGGAATTGGTACTGTAGTATCATATTGAAAAGGAACCCCTAGGAATCCATGGCAATTCACGGAAGTGATGGGAAAAGCACATATGATTAATACAGCACAAAAATAGACATCCTAGAATACATGTCATGGGATCGAGTATGAGGGGAAACAAATTCCAGAAATCTCCTCATCTTCCCCTTTCAGTGTATATTCATTTTTTTTTCTACCTAGAAAAAGGAGAATATATCAAATGGAGAAAAGGAACATTGCTTATATTGAGAGATATTTAAGAAAACAGTCTTCTCTTTCTGTAAAAAAGTTAAAAGATAAACTTTGGGGACTGAAAGTGAATAGAATTCTTTTTATTAGTTATATCAGTTTATAAAGAATCCTACGTGAAGGCATCTTATAAACAGAAAAAAAATGGATTTTGAACATAGTGTATCAGAATATATAAGTGGATTATTTTCTAAGGTTTATATGTCTACATGTGGTTGTGTTTTGATTTGTTACACATTCACAAAATATCCTGCCTCTAATTATTCATGGTACACTTGCACTAGCTTTATGAAAAACTGTAATAGAACAAAATAAAGAAGTGGCATCCAGAAGATCAATGGTATTTTTTTTTATAAATTTTTTTATAAACTATTACATTTGGCCGGGCCACAGGTTTTTAAATCTTTGCGTGTTATTGTTTATATGTGATTTATATTAATTGTATTGTTTTATTTGCTTATTGCTTTTTGTTTTTTGATGTGTTATTGGGCTTGGCCTCATGTAAGCCGCTCCGAGTCCCCTTGGCGAGATGGTGGTGGGGTATAAATAAAGTATTATTATTATTTATGTTAATGGTAGTTTATGTTAATAGCAGAAAAATCTTGAGAGAAAAATGCAGAATTTTAAAAGTTATCATTTATATAGAATTATATATATCATGTATTATATAGAATATTTATAATTCGATATATATATTCGATATATTAAAATTTATGGCAAATAGCCATAGCAAAAAAATAAATAAATCAAAATCAGATTAGCTAAAATCAAAGCTAAAATATCTGATTTTTATAAAATACGACATAGGTTTATTCTATATACAAAATAGAAATGTATCCAATGTCCACTAGGATCTTTCCTTGGGACACAGAAAAGAGATTAAATGGAAAATGCAGTACCAAGAATGTTAAGAGATAATATCCAAGTCAATAACAGCTTTATTTCTTATTTGCCATTCTAATGCCATAGAGGACAATCTGTTAAACATATTAGCTTCACTCACTTATTAGAATTGATCATTAGGCATTTTCTCTTCTGTCTTTTTAAAATATCTCCATGCTTTTAGATCAGGGGTCCTCAAACTTTTTAAACAGAGGGCCAGGGCACAGTCCCTCAAACTGTTGGAGGGCCGGATTATAATTTGAAAAAACATGAATTCCTATGCATATTGCACATATCTTATTTGCAGTGCAAAAAAAAACCCACTTAAAAACAATACAATAATTAAAATGAAGAACAATTTTAGCAAATATAAACTTATTAGTATTTCAATGGGAAGTGTGGGCCTGCTTTGGGCTAATGAGATAAGATTGTTGTTGTGTGCTTTCAATTTGACCCTGAGCGAGGGCCGGGTAAATGACCTTGGAGGGCTGTATCTGGCCCCCGGGCCTTAGTTTGAGGACCCCTGTTTTAGATTTAAAAAAACACCAAAACAAAAGGCCTATAAAATATCCAGCTCATAAGGAGAGCCTTACTTGTGCACAATCTTTGCAGATAACTTCTCCATTTGTTTGATAGTCTGCTGCTTTTGCTTGTAGTGTCTTGTTTTCTCTTACAACATAAAGGTCTCTAAAATGTGTGAGAAACATGAATAAACAGGACATTTTTACACGGTGAATTGATATTCGTTTCATAGGCAAGGAGGTTGGAGTGGACTGTAGTCTGCACACTGACCCCCAAAGCCCATACCCATGGGGAGGGGATTCCTAGATGTCCTCCCGGTACCAGGATGCACCAGGAGAAGGGGGTGCAATCGCTCCTGGCCCCCCTTTCTCCTGGGTCATCATTTCTATGCGCCAGGAGATCGTCAGAGAAGGGAGAATTGTGGCTGGGTACATTATTTTGCTTTTAAAAGGCTTTTTTGGCGGTTTTGCTTTGTGTCCTGGTGCCCTGCCGGAAAGTCCTCCAGGGTATGTGGACAACCCCCCCCCCCCCCAGCCTCAGAAAGACATGCACTTTATGGGGCATGTGCGGACTTCAATGTGAGTCCTATCACGTTTCTAAAACCCAAATGCACTCGCATTAAAGTGCCATCTGGAACTGCCCTCAGGCCCCTTCCACACAGCTGAAGAAAATACCATATTATTTGCTTTGAACTGGAATATATGGCAGTGTTGACTCAGATAACCCAGTTCAAGGCAGATATTGTGGGATTTTCTGCCTTGATATTCTGGGTTATATGGCTTTGTGGAAGGGCCCTCAAGGTACCAGAAGTGAATTGGCAGGAGGAAAAGGTCTTCAAACAGTAGATAGCTGCAAGATTTCAAAACACAAGCGTTTGAAGATGTTAAAGACATGTGTGCATAGGTAAAGAGTGTGGTAAAACAGCCAGACATAAAGACTGAGACAACCTGATGTTGGTTAAAACTCACAATGGCATATATAACTAGAAAGATCTCTTTGCCCAGTACCCTAAAAGTACCTTATCCCATCTGATCTTGGAACGTTTAATCCTGGTTAGTACTTGGATGAGAGATGGCTAATGAATAACAGGGGAAGGAACAGGCCAAACTATCTATGAATATTCCTTGCCTAAGAAAAATATGAAATTCATGCATCTCCCATAAATCAGTGGGCACACATTTCAGTTTGATTGATATGGTTCTGAATTACAGAAAAAAAGATTTGTCTGAAAACCCACAACTGCCTGCCAAAATGAAGACAGCTGCAAGCTAGTAAAGCAAAATAGGGAATATGTAAACTTCCAAGTGTTCCTTGGTTGCAACTCCCATTAGCCTGAGTGATGAGTGATTATGGGAGATGCAGTCAAGCAACACCTGGAGAGTTACACATTTCCCACTCTTGCTTTAAATGGAACAGTATTTGTTCTCAATCTGGTGCCCTCCAGGTGTGCTGAACTACAACTCTCATCAACTTCAGTTAGCAAGGCTATTGACCATACTGACTGCGGCAGTCACAGCTGAATCTCCCTGCTCTAAGGAGAGCACATATCAGCCGGTTTACTGTGTGAGGCTATCATTTAAAAAAAACACCCAAAGGAATAAAAAGGAAATGGAGAACAGGGAAGAGAGGAAACTGACCTTATTGGGTATAGAACGGGTTGAACAAATATCTGGCAAGTGTTGCTGGAGAGGTGGATTTGGAGAGCTGCATACTATGTGACTTCCCCTATGTACATCTCCAGAAAGGACACAATACTACTATTTCCTTCATCCCTCTCAAGAACCTGAGCTTAGAAAAGTCCTGGGATTTTTGTTTGATTGGCTGGTGGACATTTGTGACTTATTTAGCAACAGAAAGATAACTTCTATTAATTGAATTTCCTATTTCCTTCTGGAATGAAAGAGAGCAGGTTGTGTCCTCTGATTTACAGCCTCAACAGACTTACTGCTACAAACACTAAATCCGTTGTAACAAGGTGACATATTGGTACTTACTTAAATTCTCTTTGGACATTGACATGATGCATATTCTCAATGACCTCGATGTCTTCTCCTGAACATATCAGCTTCGTGCAGTTTTTGCAGAGGAACTTGATCAAGGATGGATTTTTCTTGAATGCTTTAGTCTGCTCTTTCTTAGCTTTCATTTTTACCTCTATGATGCTTTGCAGTTGGAAGCCCCGCATCTGAAAGTGAAACAAATACACCAAAAGTAATAATTCACCAAAGCCAAAAAGGGGCATATAATATGCTTTTTAAAAAGTTAAATTTTGCAAACTCCCCAATGGGCTACAAAAAAACAACATGCTTCTTGAATGATCCCCCAAAGAGGAAAAAATGGGATACTCCAAATCTCACCCTGGTGGTGTTGGGATATTTCAGTTTTTTTTCTGTAAAAGCTAATATCTCTCTCCAAAGCAAATCCTGGCTTGACTATTTTTTATAAAGGACACTATTTGACTATGCTGTTGTATATAATGGCATAGTAAGCACCCCCAGAATTTGGTATAAATGGCAGGGTGGTGTGTGTGGAAAGAGCTGGAATCAAATCCCAGCAGATTTTTTTTTTTTTGTCGTGTCAGGAGTAACTCCAGGTGTGAGAGAATTGGCCGTCTGCAAGGATGTTGCCCAGGGGACGCCTGGATGATTTTGATGTTTTTATCATCCTTGTGGGAGGCTTCTCTCATGTCCCCGCATGAGGACTGGAGCTGATAGAGGGAGCTCATCCGCCTCTCCCCGGATTCGAACCTGTGACCTGTCGGTCTTCAGTCCTGCCGGCACAGGGGTTTAACCCACTGCGCCACCGGGGACTCCATTCCAGCAGATACCAAGGACCCAGGTTACTTGAATATGGAATTAATCATTTTCCCAACATGTGGATCCATGCAACAGCACTTATACCCTGCCTTTCTTGCTCCCAAAGGGGGGCTCAGGGCAGCTTACAGACCATGGCAATAATTCAATGCCAGATTCAGACAATAACCATATCAGTAAAACACAATATTATAAAATTATAAAAACATATACATACCGATTAAAATAGTCTCTCAAATGATCAAAACATATCAAACATATCAAAAGTCTAGCACCAACTGAGCTTTGTAAACACTGAACCAATTGCTTTTGCCGTTCAGTAAAAAGGATGAGCATCCCTTAAGTCAAAATCTCATCTTCAGAACAGCCGCAATGGAATGATATAGCTGTCTTGTTAAGTGGGTTTCTTTTAGGGAGGTGGGTTGGCACTACAGCTGTCCTTCTACATTTGCAGGTTTGACATTTACAGATTTGATTAAAATGTTCTCTCTAGGCATCTCCAGCTCTTGCAATGTGACTCCATGGTCAACTTCCTCTGATCATGTCAGCATATCTAAAGAGAACACCTTTCTAGTAATCTCTAGGGCTGGATCAACATTGCTTTACATTCAAAGATCTAATCCCAAATTATCTGTTTTGAACTGGATTATATATATTTATTTCCTATATTTCTACCCCGCCCTTCTCAAACCTGTGGGGGTACTCAGGGCAGCCTTGAGTCTACACTGCCAGACAATCTGGGAAAAGCAGATAATCTGGGATCAGATCCTGGGATATAGGGCAGTATAGATCCAGTCTCAGTCATTTTCCAACAGAAGTCAACCTCAGTCCTGCTGGAGGACCTAGAAATTCCAAGAAATATTTTCTCTCAGGTAAAAATAAACCCAGCAACTTCTTTATTATCAGCTTTTCACTTTCACTCCAGGAAATGTGGAGGAATTAATTCAGTGTCATGAATACACAGACTTTGGAAAAAGAAGAAAAAGGTCAAAATCTGCTGCTTTGCCCATCAGATTAGAGCTCTCCTTTGGTTTTGCTTTTTTTTTTTCTCGTGTCAGGAGCGACTTGAGAAACTACAATTTGCTTCTGGTGTGAGAGAATTAACCATCTGTAAGGACATTGCCCAGGGGACAGCTAGTGGCTAGCACAAGACAGGTTAGGAAAAAGAAACAATCACAGCAAATATTAAAAATTGAGAAGAAAAATAAGGTGGTAACAACAGACAGAGAAATATTAGAAGAATTCAAAACATATTTTGAGGAATTATACACAAAGGATCAAATTTCAAAAGAGGACATTGTTAAATATTTAGGCAGGTTTAAACTGCCTAATATTTCAGATGCCCAAAGGGAAAGGCTCAACAGAGAAATAACAGAGGACGAGATAGAAAAGGCAATTAAAAATATGGATGCAAACAAAGCCCCAGGCCCAGATGGATACATAGTGGGTTATTATAAATCTTTCAAAAAGGAACTCATGCCAATGCTTAAAAAGGTGATGAATGGGGCACAAGGGTTTAATCTATTGTACCACCAAGATTTCCTTTGCTTCATAGGAAAAGACTGGAGTCTGGGTTGTGAAACAATAGGATTGAGCCCTGCACTCAAAGGTCTGCTACCAGCTAAGCAAGTTATGTACATGGCAAGTGTGAGACGTGTCAATGTCCCTTTTAAGACATATTTATTTACAAATGGGGAAAATCTTACTCAATTAGAAATAACAAGAGCCCCAAATCATGCAGGCTTTACCTTCTTTTCATATTCATCTCGGGGCATGTCTTGGACACGTTTAATAGCTTTATGCATCATTTTCTCTCGGAATACATTGACATCTTCACGCTCAGCAGCCCCTGACCCACCTGACGCCACAAGTACATAGGTACTTTCATCAGCTCGAGCTCGTCCACGGGCCTGAAAGAGACAAGGGATAAAACTGTAATACAGGGTTCCCAATGACTTCTGTCCAAAGATAAGCCTTGTTTTCTTTCCTATTGAGAATTAAGTTGGATAATACTGTTGTATGCTCAGAAGTAGGGGAGCCCACATGACCCCCTGAAACCTTTTGTGTTGCGGAAGGAGATTTCTATAATGGGTTAAACCATCTGGAAAAGTTCCTTCTGGCAGATAGTGATGGCTAACTGCTGCTGAGAAGAACAGAAGCAACCCATTCTGGATATGGGTTGAACCAGTGGTTCTCAACCTGTGAGTTCCCAGGTGTTTTGGCCTATATCTCCTAAAAATCCCAGCCAGTTTACCAGTTATTAGGATTTCTAGGAAATGAAGGCCAAAACATCTGGGGACTCACAGGTTGAGACCCACTGGGTTAAGCAAAGTTTAGCTACTTTTAAGAGATTGCTTAACAAGGTATCGAGTACCTCTTTGTGTAGTGCTTCCTCTCCACTCCAGTTATGCAATGGTTGCCAATGGCCCAGCACAACCATAGACTGGTGGGAAAGGTGGGTACTGAGGGTGTTCCCTTGCCTTTCTGGTCACTACCATCCTCCTTTAAAGTAAGTACATCAACAGCAGCATAATGGTGGTGTTTTATAGTCCAGGAGCTTCAGATAGGATCTTTCCTTCTCAGTGTAGCAATCCATTTGTTTAGAAACTGAGATTGAAAGACTGAGGCCCCTTCTACACTCCCATATAATTCAGATTATCAAAACAGATAAACCGCATTTTCTCCTTTGAACTGGATTATGAGTCCACACTGCCAGATAGTTCAGTTCAAAGCAGATAATCTGGATTATCTGAGTTGATAATCTGGATTATACGGCAGGGAAGATCCCATGGAAGAGGACTTGTTGATCTGTCTGGTAATCTCACAAAAAAGGTGCACTCTACACTGGGACTGTGTTTTAATGCAGGTTTCCACTTGATTAACCTAATAGTGGATTTGTAGATATCAACATTTACTTCTCCAACAGTATGTAATCTTCAAGTTCATGAAACACATGGGGGAGAAGATCGACATGTTCAAACTAACAAACCTGGACCATAGCGATTTCATTGGTAACAAGACCATAGCGTATGACAATGTTACACTCTGGGATATCCAGGCCTTCTTCTGCCACCGTTGTAGCAATCAGCAGGTTGATTTTTCCAATACGGAATTTTTCAATTACTTCCTTTTGTTCATTCTGTAGAAACACATAATCCACAGATTCATAAAAGAAATGGCAATTCATTTCATATTCTCATACTCGCTAGACCAGTGGTTGTCAAGCTGTGGGTCCCCAGGTGTTTTGGCCTCCAACTCCCAGAAATCCCAGCCAGTTTACCAGCTGTTAGGATTTCTGGGAGTTGAAGACCAAAACATCTGGGGACCCACAGGTTGAGAACCACTGTGCTAGACAATTCCTTTGAGATTAGTGAGTTGCTTTTTTGAATGAGCATACAAAACCAATTTTCAGTGATTCTAATCATTTTGCAGGAATATTATATTAATATTTGAATAAATTCATCTAGGATTCCAGATAATTCATGGAGAGTCGTTCAAGTTGAGGATTCTTGCTCCATGTCATTAAAAAAAAACTGCTCCCTTCACATCTTAATACAAATGGACTGAACATCTGGTGACATAGGTTACCTTTATTTATTTACCTGAGTCATAGGCTTAAATTCACTATTATGCCCAGCACCAATAAGGTAATGAGCCTTCACTCCAGCTTCTTCAAATTTGGGGTTCTCTTTGATCCACTCATAAAGGGCAAATGCACTTTGCCGTGTCTTTGTAAACATGATTCCCCTTGCTTCAGGTTTCTTTGTGAACTCAGTCATTAAGGTCTCACGCAAGAGTTTCAGTTTTTCATTTTCGTATTTGGCCACAGTTGCTAATTCTTGTAGCACAGCCTCTTTGCCTTTACAAAATAAAAATGAATAAAACAGAATATCATTACTTAAGTGTTTACAAATTGAAATGATTTTAATATAGGATCACACTGGCTACCTAAAATCATAAGATGAAGAAATGGTGCACAGAAACCAAGTAATGACAGCTAAGAGAAGTTAAATATGTATAGATACCATATAGGAAAGAAACTAACAGTGCAATAGCAGGTCCACGCAGAGGCAACTCTTTATAGAACTTGGATATGTGCCTTCAAATACCCTTTTCACTTATAGCAACCCTGTGAATTACATAGTGTTTCTTAGGCAAAGGATATTCAGAGATGATTGTGCAGGTTCCTTCCTCTGAAATATAGCCCACAGTACCCAGTGTTATTGGTGGTTTTCCATTTAAGTCAGTGGTTCCCAACTGTTTTTTTGGCCAGGGACTACTTTAACCAGGGACCACTCTCCAACATTAGTGCCAAAAGGGTTATGAATCAGTATTTGGCCAACTTTAAATCGGTTTGGTTATTTGGGGTGCTGATTCAGAAAACTGCATTGGATAGATCACATCAGCTCTAGTTTCTGATACAGAACATATGCCATTCAGTAGTCGCCATCTGCTTGCTCACAGAAAACCATATTCAATAATCTAGAGCTGATGTGGTCTATCCAATGTAATTTTCGGAATCAGCACCCCAAATAATCCCAGGAACAGGCCTAAAAATGAAGACATCAAGGCATCCCCACTTCCGGGCACCAGATGGAATGGCTCTGTGCAGGGGGAGAGAGGACGAGGAGAAGCAGTAGCCAGGAGGCTTGTTGTCATGCCTGTCGTGGATAGTCAGCCTCTCCCCTGCTGACATCCTTGTTGCCTCAGCACTATAAGAGGGTTTTGTGAGACCAGTCACTCTCGTTGTAACAGTGTAGTAATGGTAAGGTCGTGGATCATATTTTAGTTCTTGGGGACCACTGGTGGTCCAAGGACCACAGGTCGGGAACCACCTATTTAAGTACTATCCAACTCTACCCTATTTAGCTTCCAAGATCAGAAAGAATCTAGCATTTTTAGGGTATTTAGGCTCTTTTATAGGATTTACTCCCTGATAAATTTGTATAGCATTGTAGCTGTCAAACAAAACAACATGCAAAAGTTTACTCAAAGTTCCTGGAAAAGATCAGTTAGTTTGAGCACACTGGGCTGTTTTGAGTTTAAAGCTAAACCATGGTTTAACGTAAGACTAGGTAACATGGTACCAATCAGATTTTTAAAAAATGACTATTCTCATCCAACCTCCAAGGCCAGTAGTGAAAGATTATGAGACTCTAGTCCAACTTCTGAAGACTGCCACATTTAGGCTACTGCATATGTTGGAAAGATCATTAGCGAAGATCCATACCAGTGTGTTCAAGTTAAGAGACCAACACCATAAAAACCCACAGGATACCTCTAAGAAATCTGTGTTAGTTGGCAAAGGCAAGAATGATGAAATACATGATTGATGCATACTTTCAGAAAGCATAAAATAACTAAGAAGATTAGAATTATAGGGGGAAATGAACAAGAACGCCTTTATGAAGCTTGAAAGCTTTAATTAGCCAAAGAAAGTCTGCTGGCTATCTTGATGAAAGAGTCGGGCATTCATACTGGATTCAGACATGGAACCAATATTTCTGGAGTCATTACTGCTCAATGGATCTGCAAACAGTAGAAAGCTGCAGGCTATAGTTATGTGTGTACAAATCATGTCTTATGTATCTACTGTATTTCTTTAATTCTAAGACATACTCCTCCCATATAAACATCTATAAAATGGGGTGCATCTTATAATACATATATTCTGTTGATGGTATTGAAATTAGAGCGTGTCTTACAATTGATGGCATCTTAGAATTAAAGAAATAGAGTATATGGCTTAAATTAAAGTTTATCTTTGGGGAGATAACAGCAGGGCTCCTCACTGATGAATATTCGTGCCTCCCTTAATGCGCATTCAAAGGATGGAATCTCATAATTTATGATGCTGAAGGAGTAAGTTCCACAAATCTGTATGTAAACATATGACACGATTACTGTCAGCATCTGCTGAACATCTCCAAGAATGACCTAATTACAAGGAAAGATTGGTCATACTTACCATAAAATAAGTCCATAAGAAATATGTCTGTTTCATCAGGTTTGGATGCTACTGCCTCCTCCTCATCTTCTTCTTCATCATTCACTGGCATCTTCTTACTTTTCTCCTCCTTATAAAATTTTTTGAGGTGGTTATATGCATCTATCATTCGGATGGTGTCATTAATCAGCAATGCATCATTGTATTTCTTCAAGTGTTCTGCACAGATATGGTGTTTGCGATTCTCTTCTTTGGCAGCTAGTGGCAGAGGTAGAGGACATACATACATTTACAAACCTGACAGATGTTAGATATCCAGGAAGACCTTGGATATATGAGGAATGTATGAATTACAGATGGCTAAACATAAAAATTACCTTTCTTCTCCTCTTGAACTACCCACTGTTCATAAGGTTGGGACCCAAACTCAGCATTTGGGTTGAACTGGCAATAGCTCTGGATCTTTATCATTATGTTCACAAGTTCCTCTCTAAATGGATCCTAAAAATATTTAAAAGTGGAGATTTTTAATGAGATGTAACATAAGATGCCAGTATAAACATCGAGTAACATTCATTTGGTTTATTATCATTTAGAACAAGATTGCGAATTGTGCACCTCTCAAAATGCTGCTGAACAACATCAATTGTCATCAGTACTTTTTAATGGTTACGCTACAAAGGGCCCTAGGAGCTGCAAGTCAAGGTCTGGTAAATCATATAATTGCTACCTTGTTCTAGAGCAGTGGTTCTCAACCTGTGGGTCCCCAGATGTTTTGGCTTTCAACTCCCAGAAATCCTAACAGCTGGTAAACTGGCTGGGATTTCTGGGAGTTGTAGCCGAAAACACCTGGGGACCCACAGGTAGAGATCCATTGGTTCAGAGAAAGCACTTCCTCCCCTAGTCCAATAAAATATATACAGTTTATGTATCCTATGAAAGCAGAGGAAATGAATGAAATGTAGACTTCCTTGGAGACACACTTGAGGACCTGGAGATTCCTAGAGAGATCTTTGGATATTGCAATGGGCAAAGCAAGCCAGGAGGGAGAAGTTCTTCCCCAGGAACCCAGACCTTCAAGCAACTCAGAGTTGCTTTGCCCATAAGCTCACACACTATTTAGTGGAAAAATGAAAACATGCTGTTATAAAGTTTACATTTAAAAATTATGAGCTACTTGTAGCCATGTGAACATACAAGTAAAGCGGATCAGAACAATTCCTAGCATGTTCTTCTATCAATCAGCTTTGGTTGGATGATCATTCTTAAAAGTCTTTTTGGTTATGGTTGAGAAATTTCCTCTTATTTATTATTTTAAAATCATCATTTTTCTAATGTGTACATCAATAGAATTATATTAAAAACTCTGTTTCTGGTGCTATCTGATGTGAAGAACCAGCAATTGCCTTTGTTTATTTTTGTGCTAATGTGACAGAAACTGGTATCATATTTATGCCAATTGGCTATAACTTTCTTCCCCGGAAACAGGTCAGGAGCTGATGGCTCATGGATCAGCACCAGTTGAAGAGTCAACATCTTGAGAATAATTTTTTAAAAATATTGAAGCTATTAGACTTTTCATAATGTTTTTAAGTATTTTGTCCCAAGGGGAACAAATATTCAAATGATAAAGAAATGATGGTGAAAAGCACTAACCTTTGTTTTATCATCCGAAATTTCAATCTTCTTCCGTGGCTCCTTCACCTGACTGTTCAAACCTAAGTCATGTATCCTGACTGTTGTAATCCCGTAAGCATCAAGATTGGCACAAATCTGGAAGGGAGGAAGTTCTTATAAAAAACCAGCATTTTGTGAGTAATGTTGCCTAAAGCTGCGACATGTATTCCAGGAAATTAATCTTTCCAGTTGAGCTTTTATTACCCCAGAGATGTTTAATAAGGGTGTCCAACCATAAACAAATGTATGTCTGGGTAATTTGTTTTGCTTCCTCCCACCCTTCAGGAACTGATCCACAAGTATAACTCTATGGCTATCTAAATTCTAGCCCCTCTGAATGATTTCTGGTATTCTCAACTGGCCTTGCTCACTTTCTCCCATCTTTCCCTATGCAAGGATCAAATCAAGGTTACTGATTCTCCTTTAGAAAAACATCTCACTTGTGTCTACTCCCTGGTTTTTCCTAATAGTGGTACTATAGTAGTCCTACAAAGGGGAATGATATTTTCATCCCTTTAGAAGCCAAAGCTTGCCAGTTCCTCCATCTCCAGCCACAGCCACATCTTGGGGAGAAGGCAATTTGTCACTTGTTCCCTCCTTCCTCTTTGTTGTCCTGATAGCTAATGAGAAATCTAGTTTTATAAAGAACCAGAAGAAGATGACTATAGCAGGATTTGTTGACTAATACGTTACTATTACCCTATATATATACATTTTGTGTTACTCATTCATCTCACATTTAAGAGACTCTGGATAACTGATGTGTTAGTACCTCCCAATTAGATATGGATTGTTTATACAGAAATACATGAACTTTGTGTAATGTTTTAAAAGGGAAGAAATGGGTTGGGGTTTTTTTTGCGGTCCGGAGTGACTTGGGGAACTGCAAGTCGCTTCTGGTGTAAGAGAATTGGCCATCTGCATGGGAAGCTGGAGCTCACCCTGCATCTGGGGAGCCGGTCAGTAATTCAGCCGGCACAAGGGTTTAACCCATTGCGCTACCGGAGGCTCCAGAAGAAAGGATGATAGTGAAACATAGCAAATGTTTGTTTACACAATACTAATTTGCTAACAGTTTAAATTGAATTGCTTGATCTATAGGTAATGACATAAAGTAGACAAAAGATTTAAAACAAAAAAGTTGATATAAAATAATGAAGCTGAACTTTTAATGGTGAAGAGCTGGGTGAGAGGGCAGCTAGAACACAGGCTAATACAAGAAAATAAAGTTAGAAGACAAAAAATTATCGTTTTGTTCTAGAGGATATATTGAATTTTTAACAATTTAGATTATGGGTATAATTGTAATTGATATAAACAAATAGATGTTTCAATTATAAATGTGTACTATGTCCCTTCCCTCATCCTCCAGCCTCCTCCCTTTCTCTCAGAGACATACTAGATCTTTGTAAATACTTAATTTACTAAAATAGTTCCACTTCTCTCACCTTCTTTCTTTTTCCTTTTCCACCTCCCACCCTTGTGTGGAAAAAAATGGAAATACTCAATTAAAAATATTCAAAAAGAAAGAAAGAAGTCTAATTTTCCAGAGAATGAACTTCGGTGTCCCTTTGGAAAACTCAGGGCCTTTCTATAGTGCAATATAAAATCCAGATTATCTGCTTTGAACTGTATTATATGGCAGTGCAAATTCAGATAATACAGTTCAAAGCAGAAAATGTGGCTTATCTGATTTGATAATCTGGATTATATGGCAGTGTAGAAGGGGTCTCAGTCTCTCATGGGCCCCAAATAGCCTGGAACATTTTACTTCTCAGAAATCCTGTGTTACATTAAGGGTGGCAGGGTCATGCCTCCTCCTCTTTTCCTCTGTGCTTCTGCTCCTGTCCTGTCCGTACTGATAGCAAAGAAAAGGGAAAAATGTCTGGGGAAGGAAACATTTCCAAGTAGTATGGAGAAAAATTGAGGAGACGTGGGCTTTTATGTGAGCTATTTCAATGTTTTCCTGTTCTTGTTAATGGTGGAAAACTGTATAGTGTTGGGCTAGGGAAATTGACAACATCTGAACACAGGAAAACCAATGTACACATTTCACCAGTATCGTTCCACCCCAGCCTTCCTCCATAGAGCTGAAGGCTGCACATTTGGGAGTTTTCTGAGAAATGTCTATCCAATTGTGTAGCAACCAGACCTAAATGTACATATTCTTTACCATCTAGGCTGTAACCCAAACCATGTCCCTTCAGACCATTCCCTGGGACTCCATGAGGGATAGTTAAAGGAAAAATAATAAAAACATTTAAAAAAAAAAAGAAGTATACTATTATATGCAACATACAGTCAGATCTCCATATTCACTAGGGTTAGGGACACAGAATCCCTGCAAATGTGAAAAATACAAATGAAGAAATTGCAATTTGTTTTACTTTTCCAGGAATCTCTAGGGTCTTTTTCTATTGGAAGTTAACTATAGAATCACACAAGAGGACATCAAGTGGTATTCATTTTGGGAATCTTCACGTCTTCCAGCATGATTCTGGTCAGCAGAAGTTGACCATGGACCTAGAGATTCCTAATGATAATTTTTTAATCAAATCCGTGAAAAATCAATTCCACAAAAGTCAAACCAGCAAACGTGGATGGCCATTTGTACACCCTACAACATAGTTGCTCCCTTTCCCGTCCTCCAGAGGTTCCCAACCTTTTTTTGACGAGACCACTTTGACCAAGGACCACTCTCGAACATTAGTTACAAATCAGTTTTTGGTCAACTTTAGATTTGGTTTGGTTATTTGGAGTGATGATTCAGAAAACCGCATTGGATAGACCACATCAGCTCTAGTTTTTGATACAGAACATATGCCATCCAATAGTCACCATCTGCTTGCCTATAAAAAAACATATTTAAGTTTTGGCACTACAAGAGGGTTTTGCGAGACCAGTTGCTCCCGTTGCAATGGTGTAGTAACGGTGAGGCCACAAACCATATTTTAGTTCTTGAGGACCACTAGTTGTCCATGGACCACAGGTTGGGAACCACTACTCTAGCCTCACTGCTGAAAGGTTTGAGAAACTCCAGAATCTTATGGGCTGGTGCTCTTTTCCTTCATTTCATTCGTGTCTTTAATTTAAAAAGCAGCGTTTCCTCCTATAGAATACCCGCAACTATTTACGTTCAAAATCAACTTACTTTCAGAATATGTTCCTCAGCCTTGGAATGATTTTTTGCCCCTCCTACACCAGGTGAAGCTGTCAGGCCCAGAATTTGAGGTTGAGGAACTAGGGGTTTCTCCATTTTCTTCAGTTTCTCATTATCAAACTTTTGTTTCAAATACCGGCGCATGATATTGTTATAAACACCTTCCTTCTGAGTATGATGGCATTCATCAATAATGATCAGGGAGAATGCTGCAAAAATATTATCAGATGTTGGATCAGTCATCCTGTACACAATATCACTGCAGAAAAATACCCTTCATTTTTGTAGATGAATTCAAACACAGTTATCTCATAATCTACAACCTAACTTGACACAGTGCAGAAAAGGACTGTAGTATCCTTGGCAATGCCTTTTAAAGATGCTCACTTTGGTTGCAGTTTTGATATGGGCACATATCAGAAGTTTCTTTCCCCAATTTTGTCTCTACAATTCTTTCAGAATATGACTCCCATAACTCCATGGGACTGTGTTGGCTGGGATGAAAATTACAGTGGAGAGCCACATGTAGCTTAAGAGTCAAAACACAGAAGATGCCAATGTTCTCTGTTTGCAGGACTAGTAAGTTCCATAAAAATTACAATCCTAAGTGAATATGTGTAATACCCACAACTACACACTGCCAGTGTTCAGAACACACTTCAAGTCTCTAAGGGCAAAATTACAATACTTTCACTCTTCTGGAGCCTCACAACAATATCCAACCAAAAACTTCTCCCCTACACCAATCTGTTTGTGATCATTAGCATCCTCAGGACACACTGTTAGAAACTAGTGTGGTTCCCTGTATATAGCCTGAAGGATGTTATTGATTGACATCTTATGGCTG
This sequence comes from Anolis sagrei, assembly GCF_037176765.1. Classification (NCBI taxonomy): domain Eukaryota; kingdom Metazoa; phylum Chordata; class Lepidosauria; order Squamata; family Anolidae; genus Anolis; species Anolis sagrei. Next base: position 199,132,026 of record NC_090021.1, on the reverse strand, counting down.
GGTTTTTTTCAAAATTGATTCAAAATTTTCAATATGCTCTTCAAGAAACAGTGACAATGTAACACATGGTTTGGGATCTCAGAGCCACAAACTGACACTTTTTAAAAAGAGAATGTTTACCAGAGAATGAAGCCAATGCAGCTTTGAAAGCTTGTATGGTGTATTTTTTGCTTTAAACTGGCCAAGTAAACATCATTGTTTGGTTGATTTTGGGTGCTGCATGGCCAATTTAGCTACCCCTAAATAGTATTTCTTATCATTAGTGATACGTGCCTGATAACCGGACTCCTTCTTCTTCATATTGCTCTGCATTTTCCAATGCATTCTCAAGAATCTGAGCTGTGCAGATGATGACATGATTATCTTTGACAACTTGTGGGAATGAGATTTTCAGCTGAGTCATGCCACTCAGTCTAATTACTTTATAAGAGTGCTTCAAATGAGGGTAAAACTCTTTTCGGAAGTGTTGCTCCACCAATGGCACCTGCATTTCCAAACAAAATCAAGGAAGAGAATTAAACACATTATGATAACAAGCTTAAGTAAAATTTGGTGCAAATCCATGTAATAGTATCCAGCATAAGCTTCATAACTAATGCCTTTGTGGCACTGTATAGTACCATACATAAACCTGATGGTTCAACAGTCCTACGATCTGGCCTTTCTGGGAGTATATGAATACTTATTGCCATTTTAGATATTGAGCATGTGTTATGAAGGATGGGAATGTGTTTCTAAATGGCAATGCTACTTTCCAGATTGAGCAGGAGACACATATTTCTCAAGCTTCCAACTATTTAAGAAAGATTTTAATCAGGTGGCATTTGTATATGTGAGTCATTCCAGTACATGGCTGAAAAGAATGCAAGGGATCACTAGTTCCACTCACCTTACACCTGACTCAAAACCCCCTATAACACTGAAATACATAATCATGGTTTGACTTCCCTTGCATTGTTAAATTCATATCAAAATATGATAATCCAGGTCTCCTGCTCATTCTGTTGGGACTTATGTCCCAAAATCCCACCCTGGTGGCACCACTGGACATCATACCTTGTTGACAAGGACTATAACTTTCCCCTGTTTCCCTGCATCTTTGTTCTTGTCCAGATTGTGTTTGGCAATGTAAACAGCCACTCGGGTCTTGCCACTGCCTGTAGGGAGGCATAGCAGAGTGTTCTTCCCTTCCAAGGCTGGTTGAGCTACCTCCATTTGGTAGTCTCTGAGACACAGCTCCGGTTCAGGTGAATCTCTCTGTTTTCCATCCACAACATCATCTGTGATTAAGAGACATCAAGACAAATAAACTATGAAAATGAGAAAAAAGAGACCATGATTACTCTCAGTCCCTATGTCTCATTCCCCCCCCCCCCCAAACTGCAAAGTAGTTCAGATCTACACAACTTGCAATCTACCAGAGCCATAATAAAATGTCTTAAATTTGCAAAGAGTGTGTGCATATATGCATGCGCACATAAATGTCATACATTGTCCAAGGTTTTGGGCTGCCTAAAGTGAAAGAGAAAATGGCGTCCTTTTTCTCATTCTATATAGAAAGGATCACTGGAATGTGGCTAGTACATCGTCCTTTACCATTCCCGAGGCAAGGAGAGCAGGCTACATGGTAGACACATCTCACCACATCCTTGGAAAACTTGGATACACACAAATCAACTACCACAAGGGAACACCTCACTCTATGTAATGGTAAGGCCAGAAGTGGGAGTTGGGAAGAGAGTTAATGGTTGTGTGTAGCTGAGAGAGGATGAAGGAGCACAACTTTGGCTGTTGGATTGTAACTGACTTCATGAATCACAACTTCCATTGACTCATCCCCAGGATCTAAACCTTTGGTATTGCATTATGAAACATCTATACATGTGTACAGGAAAAGAAGAGATTTTGTGCATAGAGACAAGAGTTTTGATCAAATCCTGGCTGCATAGAAAAATTACTTCACCATTAGTACAACAGATTTAAATTTCTCAGAGGAAAAAAAATAGTGCTTCATAAACAATATAAGACACCACATGGAGAGGAGAAAAAATAGGAAGCTAGACACACATACTGTTCAAACATTATGCCAAATAGAAGCAACTTAAATCACTTTCACCAATTGAGTCAATTTAAAGCAAGCCTAAAAGCACTTATTTTCTGCAGAACAAATAAATCTGTAGATTAAAACAAGCTTCCTTTAGCACTTGGGCTTCTGATCCAAAGGGCAATTCTTCCTCTTT